>NC_073695.1:79873344-80213760 GCF_029784165.1 Wyeomyia smithii | reverse complement strand
TCTTGCCTTATTTCTATATTCTCTGTTTTTATCTTTATCTTTCTCTTTCTTCAACATTCTCTTTCTGTCATTCTCTTCCCTCTTTTTATATTTTTCTCTCTTTCTCTCTCTCTCTTTTTCTCTATTTCTCTCTCTTTCTCTCTATTTCTCTCTCTATTTTTCTCTATTTCTCTCTCTCTTTCTCTCTCTCTTTCTCTCTATTTCTCTCTATTTCTCTCTCTCATTCTCTCTCTCATGCTCTCTCTCATGCTCTCTCTCTGTTTCTCTCTCTCTCTCTCTCTTTTTCTCTCTCTTTTTCTCTCTCTTTTTCTCTCTCTTTTTCTCTCTCTTTTTCTCTCTCTTTCTCTCTCTCTTTCTCTCTCTTTTTCTCTCTCTCTTTTTCTCTCTCTCTTTTTCTCTCTCTCTTTTTCTCTCTCTCTTTTTCTCTCTTTCTCTCTCTCTTTCTCTCTCTCTCTCTCTCTCCTCTTTCTCTCTTTCTCTCTCTCTCTCTCTCTTCTCTCTCTTCTCTCTCATCTCTCTCCTCTCTCTCTCCTCTTCTCTCTCTCTCTCTCCTCTCTCTCTCTCTCTTCTTCTCTCTCCTCTCCTCTCTCTCTCTCACTCTCTCTCTTTCTCTCTATCTCTTCCCCCCCCCTCTCTCTCTCTCTCTCTCTTCCCTTCTCCCTCTCCCTTCCTCTATCTGTCTCTGTCTCTTTCTCTCCCTCTCCCTTCCTCTATCTGTCTCTGTCGCTCTCTATGTCTCTCTCCTCTCTTCTCTTCATTTTCTCTCATTCCCTTCCTTTCTCTCTCTATTTTAGAGCATTACAATTTTTTTTATATTTTAGAGCATTACAATGATTTCACCTACCAGCTGGCCTCGAGGTAAAATACGATGCTGGTCTAAAAGCCAGTCGTCGCATGTTCGAATCTCGGCTTGGGAGAAGTTGTTAGTGTCAACAGGATCGTTGCGCAATTGTCCTATAGGCACTAACAGCTGGCCGCAAAGTCTACGTTCAACAATTTCAAATATTTAATTTGGAGTAAAGTTTTCAAAAAAAAAATTCCTTCATGAAAAACTTAGTCTAGATTTATCACTTGGAGATTTGACAGAATTCAACACAAAAGGCAAATTTCATCATTTGCATCGGTAAAATGCCTTTTACGCTATGTTTTGAAATGGAATCAGACTTTTGGGATTTGGCTCTGTTGTCGATCATTACTGTTTTCACACCTCATTTACCCACCACCAGTTTCACAGTCGATTGAATAACACTGTACATATTTCTTCACAGCAAATATATACATATCTTCTGCTCGCTCCTTGTGCTAATATGCAATTCGTTGATCCAGTTTCTGGTGTAATTTGTTTGCCACGTCATCCACTTTCAACAGCTGGATGCTGAACACAATTATACTTCGGACCGTTATTGGTGAAAGAAGGTTTTTTTTCAAGTTCGCGGTAGAAACATGGTCTACGGCCTCTGTCGTCACTGCGCACTACCAAACTCAATCATTCAATAATAAAATCGAGTGATTTTAGGTAACGAAAATGTGGAAAACATGAGAAATCAGGGGTTGTCAAGGAATTTTCATTCAGAGAAGTTAAAGAAAGATTTTTAACCGGGGCGCGTTTTTTTAAACGGCCTTTTGGTGCTAAACTGATTCTTTCAGCATAATAGGCTTCTGTGTAAACCTGATTGAATTTTGCGGAACGTCTTTTGATATTCAGGGCCAGGCTTGTTATTCTCCTCAATATGAAGCAATTTTTTTTACCACACTTATTTTTTCTGCTCCGTGCTGTGCTTCTGCTGCCCGCAGACTCACTTACTCTACTTACACCACAGCCGAGCGAAACAAGAGTGGCCCCAAGATCCTTATTCCAGATACACATGTTTCGCTGCTCCTTTCAAGCACGTGCATCGATTTACTCATCGGTGTGAGGGCAGTTGTGTCTGCAGTAAAAGATATTCTCCTACACGCTAGTGATTTACTGAGGAGAAACGATAAGCCTGTTTACGGCTGTAGCGGAAACTATTTTTGGGTTATTCCATTTCGTACCTCGTGATCGAGGACAAAGCTCTCCCTTAGTTTATTGGGTATCTATCACTTTATTGTTAGACAATACAAATTTCAGGAACAGGTCGAAACAGTCAAGTTGTCAATTCCAATTGCACTTGATTTTGATGGACTTGGTGGTCTCGAGGTACGATGCTGAGCTAACATGCCAGTCGTCGTAGGTTCGAGTTTTTGCTCAGGAGAGACTATTACTGTCAGCAGAATCGTAGCGCTAGCCCCGCAATTGTCCTGTGCACTAAACAGTCGGCTGCGAAGTTCTGAGTCGGAATGTAGCACGAAGGCTTTGCTTTTTGCCAAAGGCGCCTTTTTTTTAACTGACCAAATCAGTAAAGGATTATTTTGTACAATTTCACCATATTAGTTGAACCCACTAGAGGTGCTCTCCAGGCGCCACGCGAGTCACTGTCACGCCGTTTGACTTCCTGGTATCCATTTCCATCCGAAACACAATGTGGGGTTTCGCCTCTTAATCTTACGATGCAAATGTGCAAACGTGTAAAATTGCTGCCCGCTTATTTGCGTGCGTGCGCGTGCATGTGGCTTCAATTGACAAACCAACGAGTGGCATGCGCTTGTCTGCAAGCAGTCATCTGCCAGCTAGTAATTCAATACCTTTACTTAGCGTACGCCAATCAATCAGAGCGCTGCAAAGCTCCGTTGGATCAATTTGGTCTCTCCGAGAGTCATCGGCGTACCGCGATGCATTCGGATGCAAATTGGATGCTTTTTATGTTACTGGCTGCAGCATCGTGGCTCGTCGTGAAACATGTGCCTTTGAAGGTACAAACCACTGTTTGATATGTCCTCATGGATTACGAATGCTGTCATGCAGATATTTTTGAAACGTCTTTTTCCGGATACTTCATCTGATATTTTCACGCGTTTCTTACAAACCGTAAAATGAATGATGACTGAATTTTAGGATGGGAAAATGTAATATTTAACATTTTCTGCAGCCATTGATGGGACGGAAAATGATTATGATGGCGGCGTCGCTATTGTTGCTGACGTTTTATTGTCAGCACAGCTTTTTGCAGCGATGCTGAGTGTGGTTCAACTGATAGTTAGTGACAGCTACTTGTACTAGCGGTACCTATCTCCAGTGTGCTGCTCGAAACCGTTTGTCTGCGCCAGAAGGGGGTACCACTTGCTGCTGCTACCCGGCTGGTGGTGGTTATGAACACCGGTTTTCGATTGTGTACTGTTTCCGCATGCTTAAGAAGGTACCCTGCGGGGGAAGAGTTAACAAATATATTCCTCGTTTCGTCGCGTCTCTCGGCCTCGGTTGAACTCCTACCGGATGAGGTGGAAATGATGTTTACTTACGTTCCGAAAGAGGGATTCGGGAAAGATTTGGAACTTTATTTCTGTGTGACTCCCGGAAACAACGTGTTTTTGGAATGATTGCATCTCTTGAAATAGTCCAGTTACAAGTTCAGATACACTTGTTCAGATACACAGTTATGCTGACGGATTTATTAAAATTTGATTGATCGTCGGAACAATGTCTTGCGTATGTTTCTTTGGAATTGCATATGCTTATTAGATGCTATATCTAGTGGACTGTCATAAGCCATGTGTAGTTCACGTAGATCAGCGGTTCTCAACCTTTTTTTGTCCGCGTACCCCTTGGCGATATTTTTCATATCGATTGTACCCCTTGGCTTGGAATTTTCTTGAAAAGTGGGAGAGAGTAGTGGTAGATCATGTTGTGGTAGTCTAGTTCAGGTTTCTGATTCATCTATAGTTTGTTTGATTGATAACAGTCATGTTTTAGGAGCAAGAATGAACAACAAATGAAGCATTATAAAGAAAAATCGCTTTGTCCGCCATTACTGATTTTTCTTCTGCGTACCCCCTGAAGGCTTTCGAGTACCCCCAGGGGTACGCGTACCCCAGGTTGAGAACCACTGACGTAGATGAAAACTCTGCAGTACGACTGTTATTCCTACATTTTGTTATAATGAAGTATAACTGAAATATTTCTACTACAACTATTTTCCTAGCTTCATCTCGGCATCGCTACGAAATACTAGTCAAATAATGTATATTAATTAGTAATTTTCAACACACTTTTGTTGTATGTTACAGTATGTTTTTTTTTTTCAAAAAACATCTGCTCATGTGCATTTACCAAGCAAAACTGGTGAAGGGCAGGTACAGCGTTCGCTGTAACAGTTAGTAAAGTGGCAGTCATGATGATGTGATTTAATTGAGCATTATTATATGCTCTGATGAATTTTATGTTGATTTCGGCTAAACTGGTAACTTGTTGGTTGGTGGAGGCACTAGTACCGTATTGGAGCTCAACCATGTGAGCAGACTGTGTGTGTATCATTTGCTGAGTCGTTCATGGTTGGCGTGACTTTTGCTCGGTAGTTCCCAACCGACGAAACACACGAGTTCCGTGGAATGCTCCAGCATATGTCTGTGTTCCACACATCGAAAAAACCATGAAAAAACACCAGCAACAAAAAGCGTGTTTTTGCTCGAAAAACTAAAAACATTAGTGGCATATATGTAAATAGAGAGTATTTAAAATTGCATTTTGTGTGAACATGTAGCAGTTAAAACTGCCTTCGCCGGCTGAAATGTAAAAACATCCCAGGTCATGCCGATGAATGGTTCTCTCGAGAGCGAGTGAGACGAATAGCCAGTTTTAAATTAGTCGAAATGTCCGCAGCTGGTGCTTTGAGAAGGTTTGACTGGGCTGGGACCACCGCAGTGTCATTGATTCGCTCGATGAGGTTTCATGGGTAATGTATAAATCTGGCTGGTTGTAGTGATGTGCATTTCGCCGACTCGCTACGTTGAGTTGCGCAGTTTTTTTCGAATTATTATTTAAAAGTAAGAAAACAATTTTCAGTAGAAAACAGAACATTCTTATATTCATGCGTATTAGGGTGGGGAAAATTTGGTTCTTTTTGGGGTCCCAAAAAACCCTAAACTTACCGGAAGTCAAATTTCAAATTTGTATGTAAATTCATATGGGAAAACCTACTTTTTTGCATTTACCTAGAGAGCTCAATAAAGATCTAATAATGCACTACATTATGCTAAAGTTTTACTATACTTTTAGATGCCTAACAACTTTGCAGAAGACACTGAAGATCTAGAATGTCCCTAAGACGAGCTATAGCTGTTCAAAGTTGAGTATGTCGATTTAAATGCAGAAAATCTTGTTTTCTGCCAACATTACCAATGTACCGTCGTCAGTAGGATTCCCATCAGAATAAACCTGTCGTTACGAGTTTATTAACTCAGCTTGACCAAGCAAACAAATTTTGGTCAATATTGTAGGCGTAAACAGAATCTACAACGTGTTTCAGAGGTTACTTCTGATGGAAATCTGACTGACGTCGGTACACTGGCAGTGTTGGCAGAAAAAATGATTTGCAACATAAATTTCGACATACTCAACTTTGAACAGCTCTAGCATTTTTTTGGGACACCCTAGCTCTTTAGTGCCTTCGGCCAAGTTGTTAGGCATCAAAAAACCTACCATTTGAAGTCATGAAACCTATGGTTTGGGCCATTTTGAGCTCTTTAGAATGGAAAATGCAAAAAAGTTGGTTTTTCCATACAAATCTCCATATAAATTTAAAATGCAATGCGCCAAGCGGAGATAAAACCAATCGACTTCCAATAAATTAAGGATTGTTTGGGGCCCCAAATAGAACAAAAAAAAACTTGGTTCTGGGTTTCGGCTATCAAGTTTCGTTTTTTCCATATAACGATTCCCCACCCTAATGCGTATAGTCCTGGAAACAAACTCTTCTGAAGACCGTAAGGCGCTACGATGCTCGTAGAAAAAGTTATTTACCCCAAATTGATTGAATGTCTGACGAACGGATCACCATTGAATTTTCCCAGCAACACTGCTACAGCATGCTGACACCCTCTATGTTTCACTTTAAATCCAAACAGACAAAATTTAATCTCGAAATTCTAGTTTTCATCCGATTACCACCAAATCTTCAGGGAGTATAAAAAAACAATAGGAGCTTGTTTTGGCATCATTCATTTATTTCATTTCACCTGTATAACCGAATACTCGAACCTTAGTTTTAACCCTTAATTCTGCACGACTTCAGAATCGACCGTTTTCAGTGTAATAACCCATACCCTCTTCATTTCTTTGACATTCTTCCCAATTTTAGGTCGTTTCAGGACGTGTCTCTTTATAATGGCCTAGTACTTCTCGATCGAGCGCAGTTGCAAATGCCAAATCCGGTTAGAAGAGCGTCAGACCATCGTGAGCCTTGAGGAAAGGAAGGAGCCGCTTTCGGCGGCACTCTTTCAGATACACTTGCCCATCCATAGTGCTATCGATGACGAACGGAGTGCTCCGTTTCCCGCACGTGCAAATGGCTTGCGAAATCAGAAACTTCTTGGCGAGGTCGTGGTGAGGTCTTCGGAAACATCAAACTTATCCTTGGCGGTACAGGTTTCCAGGAATCTGCCTTGATATACGTCTCATCATCCATCACGCAACAGTGTGGCTCGATCAGCTTTTGATCGTACAGCTTCCGCGCAAGTCTTTTGCTTCTTGTCTCGGATTGGGGACTTCTGGTCCGGCTCGTGTTTTGGTCCTCTGCTCGAAAGACGCACTCAAGTGCAACTTTTACGCCCCATCTCGTACCGAGACGTTTGGTTTGCGTTTGAAAGCAGTAACCATGATTGTGATCGTTTTCGTTGAGTGCTTTTCCGCTCGGATTTCCGATTCACAGTCAGAGTTCTATGAAACGTTTCACTATATCGGACACTGTAGAATTTTCGATATCTAGCTTTTTCCCGATTTCGCGGTGCGACAGATTTTGATTTTCAAAGTACTCGTGCAAAACTTTTTCGCGAACGCACTGCTCTTTCGACGACATTTTGAAAACTTTTGCGCATCTCATGAAATCAACTGACAGCATGTAAACAATATGCATCGAACTATTTGTACGCAAAATATCATTTAATTTTACCTAATTTATTGAAATTTAGAGTATAGATTTGAAGTGGAACACCTTTTATAACCGACCTGATGTTGGGGTTAAAGTTCCTTTGAAAAAAAAAATGAAGCAAACATCACATCAAATATCAATATGCAACACAAAACAGCTTTGCGTGTTTGAGAGTGACCCAAACAATATTTTATTACCCGGCCGCACAAGTGCAATATGCAACACACACAGTGTGAAACATTGTTGCACAGCTAACAGTGCTGCATCGCCTACTATCTGTTTCCATCCGGCACGAGAATAATTTGTTTGTCGTCACCCAAATCGCAAAACGATACATTGTGTCATTTGTTGCGTGGCTGAGAGCTCCATCGGTCTAGTTCCACTGTTTGCAAAAACCGAATGTAGTTTATTTTTTGTACATTCGTATTACACACAGAATACATTTTTTGGCGTCTTTCGAAACTGGGGAAAACATAACTGAAACTTGAAAAAAAAAAAGAAACAGTACCACGTACAACATAAATCTACAATAAATATTGCGAACAGAAAGCGAGCTTGTGATCAGTCAACCACTGATTTTCCATTTACTTTTTAGTTAATTTTTTCACTAGTTTTCAGTTGAATAGATATGCCAATTATTATTTCAAAAATACCACGAGATTTGTGTAACCTTCACCTTTCGATCAAGACATTGGCGTTTCAAATCAGTTCAGTGTTAGTAACGTATTATGCACTTTGAGAGGACGCATTTTCGTGCTGTGGGAGGATGCCACCCTACTAAAGGAAGACGTAGTCTTACGTGAAAAAAGGTAATTGCTGGGACCTTATCACTTGCGATCACTTCCGAATGCAACAATGCATCCCAACGAGGCTTGTTATTCTCCTTAATATGTGGAAAGAGCAGAGTGAATATTTACCGTCATCTTCTTGCCCAGCATGAGCGCTGCGTGTAGCATTTAATTGCACCACAATTTTTCTTCTGTTTTGTGCTGCGTTTCTGTTGCTCGCAGAAAAAATAACACACTTGCTGCTTACACCTCAGCTGAGCGAATCATGAGTAGTGAATCACTCTAGTGAGAATACACAGTAGTACACCTCAGTGATCACTGATGAGATGAATCCGATAGCATTTGAAGAGCAAACATGCGTGACGGGCGGCAAGATTTTTTTTTTGGTTTCGAGATAAAAAGCTAAAAACGCAATCTACTTTCCTAACTAGATCCTCGCCCCATTTGATATATGCTTAAGCGACACAATGAAAGTACTGCAGTGAGCTCTGTTGTGTAGTTATCAAGCGTTATGTCCTTTCGTGTAAGAAAGATTACACCGGTTTGTTGTCTCTCTGGAGAGATGTTTCAGATTCCATCGCAATGTTTTTTGCAAGCTACTGAGATACACACGATTCTCTGCTCTCTTCAAACAGGTGCGTCGCTTTGTCCATTAGTGCGAGAAATGACAATCCTGATCCCAACAAACAATTTTGTTGTTTTATAGCTCGTTAAGCTGCTATTAGGCAGATTTTAGCTAAACTAAGCTAAATTAGCTGATATGTAATAAAATTGTTTGCTGGGAGGTAATGTAACAAACAGCTTGTTGTTCTACGGCAACCTTGCGGTCGTGGCTTTCGGCACAACCCTTCTGTTTAATATAATTGAAATCGATTTGATGTAAAATATTTTCGCTGTACAAGACTAAGCATTAGGGTGTCCCAAAAAAATCGATGTTGAAAAAGTCAAGGTGATCAGCCCTACATTGAAAAAAAAAATGTTATTGATAAATTTTTTGTAGAACATTTCGACTTTCTAAAAAATTGTTATCAGGTTGGTGTGATTTATAAAAAAATGACTTTTTCGAGCTACAAAACCACTTTTTTGCACTTATTTTCAAATCTGTTCGACTCCCACATTTTTCCATAATTTTTTTCATTTTTGTGGGGTTGTTTTTCAATATTTTGCATGGTTTAGTTCAGCACCGCATTCAATTATTTGACTCACAAAGCCCATTGAACATCGTAGAAAATTGAATTTTTCTCATAATATTCAGATAAAACCCTTCAAAACACAAAAAAAAATTTTTTTGATCAAAAGCTGTAATTTTTACTGCGGAGCGGGATTTATGACGAAAATTTACATGAAAAAAAAAAGATCCTTGATATCATTATGGTGATTATGGTATCGGATTGCCATTCTGAGCACTCAAGTCTTCGCCCTGATGGACGGTTTGCTGAAATGAAATTTATTTCAATTTTCTTTTTTTTAAGTGAATGTGAAATATTTCAAAACATATGAAAATGTAAATTTTAACTTTTATTCTTGATGCATTTGACTGAAAATTTCCATCGTTACATTGATTTTACTAGAATAAAACAAACCAATATTATGTAAACTTCTCAGCAGTCTGGGTTTTCAAGATGGTGTAAAACATTTTACGTTTGTTTGTTACCCTCAATATGTAACTTTTCTTTTCTTCTAATTTTATCTCCCCCAGCGGAGGTCAAACCAGGTGATAGTTACCAATCGGTGACCTGTTTGTTATTTTTAAGTCACGCACTCTATTGTACTGCTACTATTTATCTGCTCGAAGTCCTAAATTAACACAATACTAATATCTCAATGTTTGTCGAGCGATTAACAGTGCTTTTTATAAACACAAGCTATAAATAAACAGCCACCATGAACACCTCTGCTGCAGTTGTCGGAATCGATCGTTCCGGTGGCATTAAAGCGGTGCAAAGAGGAAATGTGTCGTTTCGTTTTCATTCACTTGTATAATTTATATTCCATTCCCGATTCAGCCATATTTATCCCGGGTGCATGTTTGCCTCTAACCGGTGCCGCTGATTACTGAGCCGACACAAGCGCTTAGTGTCTCCGAAACAGATTGAAATTGTAGAGCTGTGTGTTTAGTCTGTGAATTTCGTGCTCCGATTGCCGGTGGATGCTACAATTTTGACGGAAAGTAGCCGAAATAAAACGTCGGTACAGTGGCGTTTTGGTTTGTGTTCTAATTTTCGGTCGCACGCGGGAATCCCACACGGGCTGCCGGGGTGGAGAATCGCGTTCGTAGATGTTTGACGATTCGCGGAGTCACGTCTTTCGTTGTTGATGGTGAGTAGAATAATGATCACGAAACCATTTACAGCTTGATGTAATTATTATACAATCAGGCATTCCGTGTGAGCATTTTGGCATGTTTGAATTTTTATTGTTAGCCTCCGCGGGTTACCTATTTTTTCGGCTGTTAATAATAGCGGTTTGAAAGGCCGTTGCCATTGACACAATTTAATGAACAATGAGATAAATTTCCCGTAGAGCTGATGCCGGGCGGTGATGTCAACGGCACTCTTGCTATTTAATTGTATGTTACAGGCGTCATATCTCACTGAAAACCATCGAATAACGACTGTTGTACGTTAGACGGATTTTGTTTTATAATATTGGTGAAATAACAAATCGTTTATGGTTGATCTTTTAACAATAATTGCTGGAGTAGTGGAACGATTGAAGAACATCAAACAATAAGTATTAAACAATAAAAATAAAACGAACAACAACCAGCAAATAATTTGCTGATAAACAATGTAATCAATAAAAAGAAAAAATCTTTAAGCAAGCAACATTTCAATCAGATATAATTGCAATATCACTATAAATGTGTAAGAATTCTTAAAGTAACAAGCTTTTAATTAATTTACATCCCAACTCATTCTTAGCTTGTTGTTTAATTTTAATAACTTGTATCATAGACACGATCACGCAAAACGCACTCTAAATTAACATATTCATGTCATTCATGCATTCTATACGTGTGCCTAGGAACCGTCCATTAATGATGTCACGCACAACTTGGAAAAAATTTACCCCCCCCCCCCTCCTTGCCACAAACTGTCACAACTTCATTGACCCCTCCCCTCAATTACGTCACGTTTTTATACCTCTTCTTTGGTTATAATTTACTAAAAATTGAGAAATTCGTGAAAATTTAATTTTTCTAAATTGAAACGATTTTACTGAAAGAAAAACTTAAACTGAAAGGAAATGAAGAATAAAAAGATAACTAGAAAAAGCGTTTATTCCTTTGGCCAAGGATTTTGTTGATGGAGTCGCATATCGACGACATAGAAAGCCGAAACAGTAACTGCAGCATCATTGCTGATTCCTGAAAGACCATCCATATTTAGTTCCGCTTCTCCAGTCAAGTCGTAATAGAAATTTTCTCCACATGTTACAATAGCCAAGCATTCTCATTCTCGTTTTGTTACAATTTTTGTAGGATTGAGAGAGACTAAAAATGAATGAAATTGCGCTATCATTTATTTTTCATTTTTGAAATAGAACTAACGACCATAAAAAGGGATCGTATTATTTATTTTTGAGTTGAAATGTGATGTCACACTTAAACTGACCCCCCTCCCCCTTCCCCATATGTCACAATAATCGAGACCCCCTCCCCCCTTAATGCGTGACATCATTAATGGATGGTCCTCTACCTGCCAGTCTTTAGTTCGAGAGACAAAATCGAAAGTCTCGTTTCCACAGACAGCGAAATTGCACATGTTACGCGTTACCTTTACCTTGCCTCATTAGCACATTCTTTGGCCGCATTCTCCCTCAAATGCAGAAATATAGTTTGTTTGCCGTTTGTGCACTCGAAGATTTGCAAACAACTCATCAGCAACTTTTCTTCTCCTTTTTGTGCTGCCGGGCACACATTTTCGCGCAATAATAATTTTGTACTAAACGATCCCCTTCGGTACCGTTGCAATTGAGGTCCATGCACCCGGTAGCAGTTGATGGCGATGGAAATTCTGTTGGAACTCGCAAATCGAAGAGCGCAATAATGATAATGCTATGGCCACATGTGGCCATTACTCTACCAACCGCATGTTATATAAGATCACTGGATTTTATTTGATGAGCAAGTGACACTATTTTTCTATTTTGCATGCCGCAGCTGAAACCTGCTTTCCAATTGTGACCCTGAGTGAGAATTTATCAGAAATTTATCGTTGTTTGTTGTGACCATGATCTGCTGCTGCAGCGAACCGCGCCAGACTGCAGTTTTCCGGTAGTATTAACTTCGAACCTGCGCATTTCCTTTTTCGGTTATTGCAGTACTGTAATGATGTCTGTCACAACTTCTCTCTGCAATCGGATGAATCGATAAACTGAAGGTTCTTTTAATCCTAGTCAGTGCGACTTGAAGTTTTTGAGACAAAGCTCTATTGCATCAAAAGAGGTAAGGTAAAAAATCGATAGTTTATTAATGGAGCTTCCTATGCGGCTGCTATTCCAACTACTAAAGCAGTATACCTACATGTTCTCACTGCGCTGCACTTGACCTTTCTGTGAAAAATGTGCTTTTGCGGCGCATTCTCGGTAGCTTTTTGTGTTTTATAATGGGAAAAAAACTACCTAACGATCAAAACAGGAGAGCAAGAGAGTAAACATATGGGCACAGTCTGTTCTTGAATATGCGTTTGAAGGTTCTGTTGGAGCCTGTTGGGGTTCCAAATTACTCTGCGTGATATTATAGCGCAAAACCACAAATTTGCGTGTTTGTACGAATTAGCCCAAACTGTACTTTATCTACCGAACAGAGCGGCAAAACGTGACCAAGCTAATTCAGTCGGCGAACAAGAATCGACAGTCGACCGTCTTGTGAAGTGACCTGTGTCTATGAATAGTTGAAAGCTATAGCACTAAAATTGCAGTGATTTCTCGCTTTTCTTCGCTACCGTATGCAGAGCTGGGCAAATGAAAAAGAAATCCCATTGACCTAATTTCCAATCTTATGGTGTTTTGATTTTTAACGGGTGAGTGAAATGCATTCTGGTGTATCCCGCGCGAGAATTAACGAAAAGACGAAAAAAGACTATATAGGAAATGCGTTTTCGAGCGGTTTTCTGTTTTGAATCTACCGCCATTCTTTCGTCATCGTCCAGCACAGTTGTTCGGAAGTTTACTGATGCCTTTTTAAGTATGGTTTATATTGCAGCTCGGGAGTGGGTTTTCTTCAATTTATTTCCTAACCGCACGGATTTCGGATGTACTGTAAGCTTCGTGTTTAGTTTGTTTGGGTGACTTCTGTCGTAGAAAGAAATCCCACTTTGTCAGCGATAACGGTTTCATTTCACCCGTGTTGTCGATATCCCAAAACATCCACGTCGCACTGCCACAGATCGGTACCTTCGCCAGAATCATAAGTCAGAATGATTTGCATGATGTGACCATCGCCGCCACGAGATCAGTATGTTTTCTGTTTCTATTGGCGGTGTTGGCGGTTCTTGAAGTGTTACAAACGTGCTGCCGAAATGTTGACGGTGCTACTCACGTCTCAGATGTTTGTTTTATGCTCCCTCGGCGGGTGCCCAGCGTCCTCCCAGATCGGATGTTGCGTAGGCAGCCGCGGATCCGATTTATTTCACCGACTTCGTCAAAACGACCAGATGATTTATGTTGCTTTTCCTCCTCGATTAACTGAATCAGTCCATCAGATGGGTTGTGATGCAACGAAGATCTCGGCAGAGCATCAAGCGTGTTTGTGGATGTGGCCATGTGGAAGTGATTCCCAATGCGAGAAATTCTTTTCCGCTTCGTCAGCTATGCGAACTTTGATTTTTACGATTGTGGTGAGCATAGCTGGAGGGATGCCAAACTTATGCATATGTAATCACTGTCGGATATTTCTAGCGGCGACCGTCCGATTTGATTGCGGCTTTGAAGAGAGGAAAATGCAGTCCGATTGATTGACCGGTCTTCACCGCAGTCAGTAGTGTATTAATTTACTACATAAATCATTTCGGCTGCCTGGAGCGACATGGAATAGTGAAAAGGTGTTTGGTGTTTATTTTTACTGTCTCTGGTAGTTTATTGTGGTGGCGATGAAGCCGCACGATGAAATACGACCGACGGCGCCGTCTTGGGAAAATCAATATGTGATTTATTATGGCGTCAACCTCTAATTTTTTATGGGTTGATTTGTTTTAAAGTTTAATTTTTCAACAACGTAATACGATTGTGATGTTGGTTAGTTGAACACGTCTAATTCGAAGATGTTACAATTCTATCATTTCATGTGATCTTCACATCAATCGATTCGAATTTGTCCTATGCATTTTTGTTGTGAGAATGTAATAGATTTAATAAACCTTTAAAATGCTTTCAATTAGTCTAGAAAACTTTATTGATTGATGAGACTACCAATTATATTTCATAACACGAAATATTTCTAAGTACGAAACAATATATTTATTCTACATCCACAATCTTAAATGTTTTAGTTTTAAGCAAAACTTATTTGGTTTTACCATCAATCTAACAAGAAAATTTATTCTACGAGAGATGCCTTTACGGTAACTGCAATCTGCAATATTTAAATCTTATGTCAAAATACTATTGCCAGCTCGTGAACGAAATTTTTTTTAACTTGTACAATCTATTCATCGACTTTTTCGAGTCAAAAACCCAAATTCTGAAACATTAAAAACCATTTTTTGAGGATTAAAACCGCCTTTCACCTCTAGATGACTATGTTGAAAAACTCTACGCTCGTTAATTAGCTATGGTAAATTCAGCTTAAGTTTATGTTGTTTACGATGTTTCTATGGATTGCTAATGAAATATAAATGAACTAAAAAATTTTTTTGATCATAATATAAAGTTCATTATAGGTAAAATGGAGTGACTTTTTTCAACTTTGGATAGCTACTGTGCCCACGTACTAAACTAAACTACCTTGATGTGATTTTCTCTGTCAAGCGGCATCAATTGTGGTTCATAAAAGTATTGATTTTTATCAGTGGCGTTAGCATAGCAGGCTTGTAATTCTCGTTAATATGTGAAAAGAGCAAAGTGAATATTCACCGCTCACTGCTTATCCATGTGCATTAGGCTGTCCCAAAAAAATCAATGTTGAAAAAGTCAAGGTGCTCAGCCCTAAATTGAGAGATAAGGTTATTTATAGCATTTTTGTAGAACATTTCGACTTTTTTAAAAAAAAATTTCAGGTTGCCCAAACGTGATTTATGAAAAAATTACTTTTTTAAGCTACAAACCCACTCTTTTGCACTTTTTTCAAATCTTTTCGATTCCTACATTTTTCCATATATTTTTTTTATTTTTGTAGGGTTGTTTTTGAATATTTTGCATGTTTTAGTTCAGCATCGCATTCAATTATTTGACTCACAGCGTCAATTGAACATCACAATAAAGTGTATTTTTCTCACAATGTTTAGATAAAACCCTTCAAAAACTTAAAAATTTCTTGATCAAGAACTGAGATTTTTATTGCAAAGCGAGATTGAAGTCGAAAATTTACTTGGAAAAAGAACCTTGATATCTTATTGGAGGGATATTGGCGTTTTTACATGTGATGGAAAACTGTGCATTTTCTCAAAAATGCCACTAGTTGCCGTTAGTGCGAATCATTTCCTGAATAGTGATTCAAATGTTGATTGTAGCCATAGAGTATCTTCGGAGAAGTTTCAGGATATTTAAAAATGCATCTTTTAAAGTAGATAGATGGGTGATCAATCCACCAATGAGTGAGATAAAAAATTTACTTTTCAATCAGAATAAGAGACGCATGATGTCTTCGACAAAGTTTTAGGTTTTCTTAAAACAAGAAACTTCACCGAAGACATCATGTTTCTATCTCTTACATATTACGAGCAACATTGAGTTTTCTATTAGAGGACACTAAAAATCACAATGTTCGTTCCAACTTTTTTCGCAGATTTTTCCGAATTTTCAAACATTCTACTAAATTATCAGCCATCCAAAAATGCATTTGTTTCCTGAACATTGTTGATTTTTTTTCTCTCACAATAATACAGTTATTTAACATATTTGTTAAAATGCATAGTTTTCCATCACATATAAAAATGCCAATATCTCAGCTTCCCGATAAGATATCAAGTAATTTTTCATGTGAATTTTTATCATAAATCCCGCTTTGCAATGAAAATTTCAGTTCTTGATCAAAATTTGTTTTATTTGTGTTTTGAAGGGTTTTATTTAAAAATTATTGAAAGAAATATTTGAATGTGGTGTTTAATGGGCTCTGGGAGTCAAAAAACTGAATGCAATGTTGAACTGAACCATGCAAAATATTCAGAAACAACCCCACAAAAATGGAAAAATATATGGAAAAATTTAGGAATCGAACAGAATTGAAAAAAGTGCAAAAGAGTGGGTTTGTAGCTTAGAAAAGTCATTTTTTCATAAATCACGTTTGGGCAACCTGAAAACAATTTTTTAGAAAGTCGAAATGTTCTACAAAAATGCTATAAATAACTTTATCTCCTTATTTAGGGCTGAGCACCTTGACTTTTTCAACATCGATTTTTTGGGGACACCCTAATGTGCATGTGTGCTGCGTATAGCAATTTTGCCTTGGATTCCTTCTTTCTGCTCAGTGTTGTGTTTCTGCCGCTTGCAGAAAAATAGCAGAATGCTGCTTACTCTACACCTAAGCGAAACAAGAAAAAACAATATGAATCACTTATTGAGAATACATAGAAATACACTGCGATAATTACTGCTGAGGTAAATTCGATAGCATTCGAATTACGAATCGCTTTAGTTAAATGCGAAGTTAAAATTCGATAAAGTTGAATGCGAGGATCATGTGAAGACAAATTGTAATTGCATCTTTGCGTATCTTAAACTCTTGATATTACATTGAACAGATTTCAAATATGCTAATCTAACGTCGAGATAAACCAATTTTAGTATTGTAGGGGAATTTGGGCAAAACTAATTGAAAAAATCATATACAGAAGCCAAGGCAAAAAAATTGTTGCACTGTTTTATCTTTCTGGAGAGATATTTCAGATTTTACCGCGGTGTTTTTTGGAATCTACTCAAATACACACGATTCGCTGGCTCTTCAAGCAAGTGCGTCACTTTGCCCACCAATGTGAGAGCAGTTGTTTTCGCGGTGAAACATATTCCTCCGAACGCTGAAGAGAGGACAAGCTTGGACGCTAGCATTGACAGCCGGTAAAAAAGAACACATCATACACGTCTTATCGTAAGCTAAGCCAACGTCAGGTGCAAATAACCACATATGTTAATATTCAATTGACCTTTTATGCATCATTCTCGGGAAGCATCATCTCTGGGAGTTTTAAAGTTATGAAAAAATTCGTGGACGCAGAATTGGAGTTTAAACCATCACAGAAACCGGCTACTGACGACAAATGATGCGTATTAAGTCAAGCGGAAAACACCACAATATAAGAAAAGCCACGACGAAGTGATTTTTCTGCACGACAACGTTCGATCACATGCTGCTAACGGCGTCAAAACCTATTTGGGAAGGCTGGTAGTACAGTCATACCTCGGTATAAGGCAACCTCGATATAACGTAACTTTTACCACGATATAACGTAACTTTTTTAAATATCTCAAAATCAAAGTACAACAATTATTTTTTATTTCAATGTTTTGTGACTGGTTATGTTTGTCTATGAAAATGAAGGGTCATAAAACAACAGCAATTTTCCTGTACACTAAGCAGTTAGCTGCGAAGTCTGTGTATAACAAACAGAAGGTCTAGTCCCGAATCGGAATGTAGCACCAAGACTTTGCTTTGTTTTGCATCAATGAAAAAAAATTTCTCGTGCTTCGATATAACGTAACCCGATATAACATAACGAAAAAAAAAAAATTTGCCTTATATCGAGGTATGACTGTACTTCCTACCTCATCTTCTGAACTCTGACATCGCTTCGTCCGATCAATCACGCATGGCCTGGCTTACCAACGTTTTATTACTTTTTGTGTCTTATTACCGCGCATTAGACACAAAAAGTAACAAAATAGAGTAGGGAACCTTTTTCGAGCAGTCTATGGAGCCTCCTGTGTATTGAGAGAAAATACTTTCTCTCTGTCACTACACTAAGGTCGCTTTTTAGGCGGTTTTTTACGCGGCTTTTTTTACGCGGCTTTTTTACGCGGCTTTTTTTATGCGGATTTCGGAATTGACGCGTTTTTTTACGCGGACTCCGGAATTTACGCGGATTCCGGAATTTACGCGGTTTTTTTACGCGGCACGTATCCCCCGCGTAGAAAGCGACTTAATTGTACTTGTTTTCAAATTGGGAAACTGATTTAGCAAACTTTCATAGTAATCAATTGAAATTCTCAATCGAGGGACACATGCAATCAGGGCCCAACATTTTCAGCTCAATGGGTAAAATTTATGCTGGAAATGAATCACCCGAACGTCACTTCTAATTAAGTTCATGCGGTTTCAACGTATTGCCACACTCTTCTCGCTTTCGATTGAAACGAACATTCCTTCAAGTTTGACGCTTTATTTACTATTTCTTTTTCATCTCTTCCGTTAACCATACTGACACGAAACTCCAAAACATCATCGATCGGAGTGAAAACGAAAGGTTAGCCTTTCAAGCAGTTTTCCATCAAATGAAAGCCTCACGAATGCATTCAAGACAAATTCAATTGTCTCAGTCACTGAGCAGCAGGCGAAAAAAAAAGTTATGGGAATTTAATTTCTAGATATTTTTTTTTTTTTGCTGAAATGCTTTGCCTGTGCATGTATTTTTCGAAAACATATTGAAATAAATATCAGATCAGATCTCCCAGTTGGTCTCGAGATGCGATGCTGGTTTAACAAGCCACTTGTCGTAGGTTCGAGTCTTGGCTCGGGAGAAACTGTAAGTGTCAGTAGGATCGTAACGCCTAGCCAGGCAATTGTGTCCTGTTTTGCTTTGCTTTTATCAGATCGGGTTGAAAAAGAGATGTAGCCACAAGGTCTGACATATTAGAACAACTTTTTAGTTTACTTCGGTAAACGACTGTGTGTCCATTTTTAGGAGGAAGCTTATTTTTTAAAAGCTTTCTTCATCCGCTCCGCTTTCTGTTGCGTCGCGTCAAGAATCACTAGAATGATTAACGTAGATGACAGGGCTTTCAGTCGTTTCGCGTGATGAGGTGAAACCATTTGACAGATGACGACTGGGTACAAGTTTGGTATCAAAACAGGTCTAAATGAATTTCCATGAAGCGATGAAAATGTTTCGTTTTGTACCAAATGATCGTTATTTGCGAGATAGTGTAACATTTCTCATTTCATTCAAGAAAAATGGCAGCTGAAGCGCATCGAGAGTTAAAAAAAAGGTTACGGGTATTCTGTTCAAATGCTGTCCGATTATTATTTGTTCCGATTGTTCGAACAATGTGCCATGATTGGTTTCGTCGTTTTAAAGACTGTAATTTCAATTTTTATGAAGCCTGCGTAAATGAAGACCTTCGAAGACGCTGAATTGGAGGAATTCCTCGCTGAGTAGAGCGTCCATTTCCCGACGGTTTTCAGCCTACCTTTTTCATTTCCCTGGAATCTCGGGATATCGGGAAATAAGAATAAATGCAATGAAAAGTAAAAAAGCGGCGATTTATTAAATTTGGATCTTTTTGTCACATTGAAGAGAATATTGAAAACATGATTCAATGATTCGAATTCATAAAAAGCATTATAACAATAACAAATTCATCAGTTTTCGAAAACAAACTGATAAATACTTTCAATATGAAAAAGCGGGAGCGATTCCGGATAGTAACTCACGGCCCGTAGTATTAGGGTACATATGAAATCTAATATCCGAATTTCGTTTAGCGGGGTAGGGCTTGAAAGTTTCGTCTACTCGGAAAAGTTTTCATGCAAAATTTGAAAAAATACGCCAAATGTCTTAGAAATTCATGAAACGTCGAGAACTGGTTTTCGCTCTAACAATTTTTTTAATAACTCGGGGCTTGGAACTGGGAGACTCTCTCAGTTCGAATTTTTTTTGTGTTATCAAGTCGATTTAAATTTTTTTACGCAATCTCATTCAGCATTGTCCAGAAGTGTACACAATTTTGAAAGGGTCTAAAATTTTACCTCGATTAGATTATTTTCCTTGCAGGAAATATTCTCCGGGATTCCAGGATATGAATGAAAAATTCCCGGGAAGCTGGAAATTTCATCCCGGGTAGGACGCACTATTGATGTGGTTCCATGCCAAACGCGGGAACAACTTGCTTCGGTATGAGAAGCTACCCGCCAATTCAAGCGATTGCATGCTTTGGAAAAAATTCATAAACAAGCATCTTTGGTTTCCTATGTCTTGAAGCCACGGGACTTTGAGTTTCTTTTTTTCGCCTGTGAACAATTACTTCAACGAAAAAAGGAAGGGTTTTCTTCACTGCATGGTGACGGGTGATTATTTATTTTATTATGAGCACTGCATGAAAAATGGTTACAATGCAAGTAGAGTCACAAAAAATTATTCTACTGTATGATAACGCTCGGCCTCATACTGACAAAGTTGTTATAACTTATATAGAAACGCTCAAACGTCACATTCCCCAGATATTGCGTCGTTTGACTATTACTTCTTCCGTTCAATGGTACATGGTTCAAATGATCAGAAGGTCAGTAGTGAAGGCATAAAGTTTTACCAGATACAGTTGAATTCCTTTAAAGCGACATCGCAAGGGACTGTCGTTAAAGCGAAATGTCGCATTAATACGAAGAATTTTTGTATGTGTAGAACAGAAGGTACCGTTGAGAATGTCATTATAGATTTAGCAATGTCGTTATAGAGAGACTCGACTGTACTATTGTCGCAATAAAGAATGACAAGTATGAGTTTTGGTATGCCGTTTTAGAAAAAGGTCGTAATAGCGAAATGTCGCAATAAAATGAAGAATTTTAGTGTAAAACTGAGGGACCTTTGAGTATGTCACTATAGGGAGATTTGTCGTTATAGAATATCGTTTTAGAGGGATTTAACTGTACGTATAACAAAGTTGGAGCTAGCGATAGGCAATACTTTGGATGATTTATGTGTAGTTATTTTTTCAAAATTAACTTGCATTTTTATAATGTACTGTAAACAAAGTTGAAGAACCTGCATTTTTCATGTATCACATATGTTGATAACTCTTTAAAATACCGTTTCTTTTTCGAATCTTCACATGATTGTTTTCTTCTAACCTGCACATTTTTTTCTGATTTCGAACATAAAATAGGTGCAAAGCATTGCGTTATGACTATTAAACAAATGAATTAAAAGCAGTTTTTCGTGAACTTTCACCAACACTGTAGTAAGAAAACGCTCATTGTCTAGGTTTCGAATTGAATAAGAAATTGCACTAATTTTGCACAACATTGTTGCGGTTGTGCAATTTCCCCTTTTGTGTACTATATGCATCTTCTACCACTCATGGGAATTAGAAACTCACTGAAGAGTCACCAGAGGTACTTTAAGTGCTTACCTTTTTTTTTTCAAATGAGAACATTGCAATAAAATATACAACTATAGTTGAAATCCCTTGCTTAGCAGACTTACCAGTTCTCACATGAATTACAACTAGGCATTTCAAACACGTCAACTTATTTCCATCTTGCCAATAGCTGAGACCATCATAGTGTCATCTGACAATCTGCGAAACCATCCTATAATACTTGAACCTGCAGGTAGGGCTTGATGTGAAACAATTAGACATTTATATCAAGCCGTAATTTCCTCTAAATTTTTTTCTTGGTTTCGCTTTCCAAAAACAGCTACACGGATTAACTGTTTCTCGTCAGATGGCGGTCTGTTTTGTAAACGATGTCTTTTTCGGATTCTGCCTTATTCGGCTGGTGGATAATGGCTTCATTCAAGCATAAAAGTTTTCACCATAAATTTTCCTCGCTGAACGATTGTGCTTCGGTACAAAGTGTACAAGACCTGTTCCGATGCTGTAATGCAATTATTTCTTCCAACCAAACTACAAGCAGCGTTTTGTATGGTGGCAATAGTGCCGGTTCAGAGGCAAGATAAAAAGTGGAACTCGGTGGGCCCTATTGTTACGGTGGCATGAAAATGATACCATATTTTCCGTTACTGCAATAAACGGAATAGCCGGTCGGTGTATAGGTGTGGGGAAGATCTTATTAGCCATTTACGGCTCATCAATCGAGTCTTCGCTGCTAATAGGAACCGCGAACCTCTAAATCACCGGTGAATAGCGGAAGGCTTGCGGGGCCGTGTGTTACGATGAGTGGATTGAACAATGAGTTGAAAGCTGCTGCTGCTGTTGTTGCAAAAAAAAAAACAATGGCACTTTTCTTTCGGTTGGTCGCGTAATTTACAACAGGGTCTGTTAGATGATGCCCTTATGGTCATGAATGGTGGGGGCTCTACGCCGAGTTGCGGTTCTTTCATATAAAACCAGTGCATCAATGGCTTCTGTAGCTACAATTTTAACTTTTCCTCATTTGTATTTGTTCTTTAACTACGTTTGATTTTTACTTTTTACTATTGCCATTACGTATAGACTGTTCCGCAAGTTATAAATACATCTTCTTTCTTGAATAAAACAAAAAATACAAGATTTTTCGGGTCATTTTATTCTGAAATATAGATAATAAGTGTTTTCTTTCCAGTTTCAATTCAAGTTGGGATTATTTTTCGTAGGATACGCGAGTTCTCTAACTTTTCTCTTAACACTACTCATAAGCTTTTGCACAGTGTGTTCTCCGACCATTTTTACCACTTTAAGCCTTTTTTTATTGAATTTTTCAACATTGTCCGCTAGTTTGACATATTTCCTCAGCTTTGCCTTGGTCAAAGCCCAAAAAGTTTCAATAGGGCGAATTTCAGGGCAGTTTGGAGGATTCATCTGCTTTGGGACACATGTGACATTATTTGTTTTATACCACCCTAGTGCATCCTTAGAGTAATGGCAGGAAGCAAGATTGGGCCAAAAGATTGGAGGGTTGTTATGCTGCTTAACCATGGATAACAACCTTTTCTGCAAACACTCTTTCACGTAAATTTTACCATTCATTGTGTCATTCGTAATGAATGGACGAGATATTTTCCCACATTCACAAATGGCCTGCCAGACCATTACCTTCTTGCCGAATTTTTCAGTGTAAATGGCTTTCACTGGTCCAGGGACATCCTTTCCTTCCGGTGATGTATAAAATTGCGGTCCTGGTAGAGTCTTATAGTCCAGTTTTCTGTAGGTTTCGTCATCCATGATAACACACCCCATATTTTTGGTCAGAAGTTTGTCATAAAGCTTCCGAGCTCTCGGTTTCACAGATTCAGCTTGTTTTGGATTTCGTTTTGGCTGCTTCTGCTTCCGACGGGTCTGCAGACCCATTCTTCCCTTGGCACGCATAACGTTACTCGCCGAGGTTCCAAGCTTTCTCGCCACATCTCGTACTGATACTGAAGGATGCCGCTTGTAGTATTCCTTAACCTTTTTGTCCATTGTGGGATCAACAGGCCCGGGTTTTCTACCACGTCTTGGGGCATCAGTAATAGTGCACTCTTCACAATACTTCCGCAATGCGGTTTGAACTGCTCCGACACTTATACCTTCTTTTCTGGCTAATCTTCTTATAAAAAGACCACTCACGGTGCCCCATTTGTGCACAATTCGCTTTGTTTGCTCGGGAGAAAGGCCGCGCATTTTCAAAATTTCGCACTAAATGTTAGAAAAAATGACAGCATCTGTTTCTTTTGGATGTAAACAACAGGACGCAGCCAACGTTTGGTTGAATACTGTACGTTATTTGAAATGACGGTTGATCGTAAGTGTATTTATAATTATCGGAACGGTCTATATGAGTCCATCATGTTAAGAATTGTTACGTTTTATTAATGATTCACAGTACAGTAAAAGAAGCTTCGAATCAAAATTTGAGAAGCGCTTATAAAAATTGCATTTTTCGCGATTGGCTAAAATAAACAGTAACGAGCGGTAAAACTTCACCTAATAAATCTAGGAAATTGAGAATAATTTCTTTTGCATAACTTAGAGCTTTCAATCATCTTAATTGCTACTTGAATCTACATGTAGTCATACAAGTAAAGTTCAATTAAGTCGATGGAATCATTCCGCGTCGAACACTCGACAGAAACGGACGTGCAAAGTGGTCGTTCTATTACAATCCGGTCCGTGTGTACGAATAGCCAAACAAAAGAGTGTATTATTCGCGCTAAAGGCCAACTAGATTGTGAGTTGTGTCGCTACGTTCTGTACCCGGCTCGCAACTTTGGCTGTATTGGTGCAAAATACCAGCTGCAGTTTTGATCTGTGCACAGTGGATAGATTTTTCGAGTTCCAGGCCATCAGTTGACAGTCGAGTCGTGTCGCTGTGCTGAGTGATCTCACACCCGGCTCACTGCTGGTGGCTGTATTGGTGCTGCTGTACTGGTGCTGCTGGCTGCTTTGGGTGCAGCTTCGAGCGATCGGACAACCACTGCTGGAAGGAAGAAGTAAATAGGTACGTGTTCTTGTCGGCGCTAGTGCGCTACATTTAGCGCGATGGATATAGATCCCTCGCCTCCCGTGCCACCATCCCCGAACCCCCCTGACCCTGACCCTTCTGTTACCCCCTCCCCTGTTCATTTTCCAGTCCCCCCTCGCCCCAGGCTTTACCCGGACGGATCTCAACAGGGCAGCTATACTGTTTATTTTCGTCCAAAGGCAGGAGTGAATTCAAAGCGATTAAACATACTGCAAATTTCTAAAGACCTGACGAAGGGGTACAAGGCCGTGACCGAAATTTCCAAGGTCCGGCCTAACAAGCTCCGTGTCGTGGTCAGTGATCTGGCACAGGCCAATGCTATCGCTTGCTATGAGCTCTTCACACGCGAGTATCGCGTTTACATACTCGCACGAGACGTGGAGATCGACGGTGTCATAACCGATTCGAGTCTGTCTGTCGAGTGTATCCTAAAAAGCGCAACCGGTTGCTTCAAAAATACTGAAACACAGGCGAAGATTTTGGATTGTAAGCAATTGCGGTCCATGTCTCTCGTCGGCGGTATAAAAGTTTACACTCCGTCAGACTCGTTTCGCGTTACGTTTGCCGGATCTGCACTCCCTAGCCACGTCTCGATCGACCGGGTTCGTCTGCCTTTGCGATTGTATGTACCCCGTGTTATGAATTGCACCAATTGCAAGCAGTTAGGCCACACAGCCGCCTACTGCTGCAATAAGGCACGATGTAGCAAGTGTGGGGAGACTCATGCGGAATGCTGAAAAATGTATCCACTGTGGGGAAAACCAGCATGAGCTTCCACATGCCCGGTGTACATGCAGCGCAGAGATAAAATCAAGCGGTCACTTAAGGAGCGTTCGAAGCGTTCTTATGCTGAGATGCTGAAGAAGACCGTGACCACTTCTACCATAACATCGAACCCCTTTGATCTGTTGTCCTCTGATGAAACCGATTCTGACGTTTCATCAGCGGGAACATCTTACGCCAATCCTGGGGAGTCTAGAAAGAGGAAAAATATTTCCTCTCCTAAACTTCCCAGAAAAGGTCCTAAGATTTCTCAAAGTGAAATGAAAGTTACAAGCAAACCAAACAGTGCTGCGGAAAAACCGAAGCAAACTCCTCCTGGGCTTGCAAATTTAAAGTCCCAGAAGGAGTTCCCAGCACTGCCAGGAACATCTAAAACCCCAGTTGTTCCTTTTGCACATCCAGTTGATGAAACAAACTCTGGATTAGTGAAATTTTCTGACATTGTGGACTGGATTTTGGAAAATTTCAATGTACCCGATCCAATTAAAATTTTTCTTACAGCATTCCTCCCAACAGTTAGATCATTTTTGAAGCAGTTGACTGCCCAATGGCCCCTCCTTGCAGCGATTGTATCCTTTGATGCCTAATTCAACTGCGTATATGAAGGATTCTATCTCTGTCTTACAGTGGAATTGTAGAAGTATTTTACCAAAAATTGATTCGTTTAAAGTTTTGATAAATAATAACAAATGCGATGCATTTTCCCTTTGTGAAACTTGGCTTACTTCAAATATTGATCTCAACTTCCATGATTTTAATATTATTCGCCTTGATCGAGACACCCCATATGGAGGAGTACTTTTAGGGATTAAAAAGTGCTATTCTTTCTATCGTATTAACCTCCCCTCGATTCCAGGCATCGAAGTTGTCGCATGTCAAATGACAATACAAGGTAAAGAGCTTTGTATTGCCTCAATATATATTCTCCCAGAGCACAGGTTGGGCAACGGCTGCTCTTTGATTTAATAGAACTTCTTCCCTTGCCACGTTTGATTTTGGGAGACTTCAACTCTCATGGTGTGGCTTGGGGTTCTCCTTACAATGATAACCGCTCCTCTTTAATCTATAACCTTTGCGATGACTTCGACATGACTATTTTAAACAATGGTGAAATGACACGTATCCCGAAACCTCCAGCGCGCCCAAGCGCTTTGGATCTATCCTTATGTTCGACGTCGCTACGGTTGGATTGCACATGGAAGGTAATCCTCGATCCTCACGGTAGCGACCATCTGCCTATTCTTATTTCAATTACAAACGGGTCAACTCGCATGCGACCAATTGACATTCCGTATGACCCCACACGGAATGTCGATTGGAAGTTATACGAGGAAATGATTTCAAAAGCGGTCGAGTCGATTCAACATCATCCACCACTTGAAGAATACAACCTCCTCGCGGGCTTGATTCTCGACGCCGCGTTGCAAGCCCAAACGAAGAAATATCCCGGCGTAACGATCAAAGAGCGGCCTCCAACTCCGTGGTGGGACAAAGAGTGCTCCGATGTCTACACGCAAAGATCCGACGCGTTTTTGGCCTTCCAGAAGGGAGGTATACCTGGCGACTATTTACGGTATTCGGAGCTTGATACCAAGCATAAAAGCTTGGCTAAAGCAAAGAAACGCGGATATTGGCGTCGGTTCGTGAACGAGACGTCGAGGGAGACATCGATGAGCACTCTTTGGAACACAGCCCGAAGAATGCGGAATCGCGTAACGGTCAACGAAAGCGAGGAGTCTTCAAGTCGGTGGATATTTGATTTTGCCAGGAAAGTATGTCCGGACTCTGTTCCTGCGCAAAACTTTGTTCGCGATACGTCTCCGGGTCACGACGCGATAGAATCACCTTTTACGATGGCAGAATTTTCAGTTGCCCTCCTGTCCTGTAACAATAACGCACCTGGGTTAGATAGAATCAAATTCAACTTGTTGAAGAATCTACCCGGCAATGCCAAGAGGCGCTTGTTGAACTTGTTCAATAAGTTCCTGGAGCAAAACATTGTACCGCAGGATTGGAGGCAAGTGAAGGTGATCGCCATTCAAAAACCAGGGAAACCAGCTTCTGATCACAACTCTTATAGGCCGATTGCAATGCTATCCTGTATCCGGAAATTGATGGAAAAAATGATACTCCGTCGTTTAGACCACTGGGTCGAATCAAATGGTCTACTATCAGATACTCAATTTGGCTTCCGCCGTGCCAAAGGGACGAATGATTGTCTTGCGTTGCTTTCAACAGATATTCAGCTGGCGTATGCTCGCAAAGAGCAAATGGCGTCTGCGTTCTTGGACATTAAGGGGGCTTTTGATTCCGTTTCTATTGACATTCTTTCGGGTAAACTTCACCGACAAGGATTTTCTCCAATTTTGAAAAATTTTTTGCACAATTTGTTGTCCGAAAAGCACATGCATTTTACGCACGGCGATTTGGCAACTTTTCGCATTAGCTACATGGGTCTTCCCCAGGGCTCATGTTTGAGCCCCCTTCTTTACAACTTTTATGTAAACGACATCGACGAATGTCTGGCAAATTCATGCACGATAAGACAACTTGCAGACGACAGTGTAATCTCTGTTACAGGAGCCAAAGCTGCCGATTTGCAAGGACCATTGCAAGATACCTTGGACAATTTGTCTGCTTGGGCTTTACAGCTAGGTATCGAATTCTCTCCGGAGAAGACTGAGATTGTAGTTTTTTCTAGGAAGCATGAACCTGCTCAGCTTCAAACACAATTAATGGGTAAAACGATTTCTCAGGTTTTGGTACACAAATATCTTGGTGTCTGGTTCGACTCTAAAGGCACCTGGGGTTGTCACGTGAGGTATCTGATGAAAAAATGTCAACAAAGAGTGAATTTTCTTCGTACAATAACCGGACAATGGTGGAGAGCCCACCCAGGAGACCTTATAAGGCTTTACCAAACAACGATACTGTCTGTTATTGAGTACGGGTGTTTCTGCTTCCGCTCCGCAGCAAACACACATTTGATCAAACTGGAGCGAATACAATATCGTTGTTTGCGTATCGCCTTGGGTTGCATGCAATCGACCCATACGATGAGTTTGGAGATCTTAGCTGGAGTACTACCATTGAAAAACCGCTTCTGGAGCCTGTCTTCTCGTATTCTAATCAAATGTGAGGTCTTGAACCGTCCCGTGATTGAAAATTTTGAAAGGTTAATCGAACTTAATTCTCAAACCCGTTTTATGACATTGTATTTCAATTACATGTCCCAAAATATTAACCCTTCTTCGAATATTCCAAATCGTGTCGACTTATCAAATACTTCTGATTCTACTTTGTTTTTCGATACATCCATGATAGAAGAAACTCGTAGAATCCCGGATCATTTACGCGTGCAGCAGATCCCTAAAATTTTTTCCAATAAATATCGAAACATCAACTGCGACAATATGTTCTACACTGACGGATCACTTCTTGATGGGTCCACTGGCTTCGGTATCTTCAATAGCAATTTAACCGTCTCCCATAAGCTCGATAATCCTGCTTCTGTTTACGTCGCAGAATTAGCTGCAATTCAGTACACCCTAGGGATTATCGAAAAAATGCCCACGGACCATTATTTCATCTTTACGGACAGTCTCAGTTCCATTGAGGCTCTTCGATCGATGAAAGATGTTAAGCACTCTCCGTATTTCCTGGGGAAAATACGGGAACATCTGAGTGCTTTATCCGAAAAATCTACTCAGATTACCTTAGCGTGGGTCCCTTCTCACTGCTCGATACCGGGTAATGAGAAAGCGGACTCTTTGGCTAAGGTGGGCGCAACAAACGGTGATATTTATGAAAGACCAATTGCCTTTAATGATTTTTTCGCATTTGTACGTCAGAATACGATCATCAGTTGGCAAAATTCTTGGACCAAGGGGGAACTGGGAAGGTGGTTACATTCCATAATCCCCAAGGTATCGACGAACCCGTGGTTCAAGGGGTTGGATGTAGGTCGGGATTTCATTTGCGTGATGTCCCGGCTTATGTCCAATCACTATAGATTTGACGCGCATCTCCGTCGTGTTGGGCTCGGGGAGAGTGGTATCTGTGCCTGTGGTGAAGGTTATCACGACATAGAGCACGTTGTTTTGTCATGCCCTGTACACCGTGACGCCAGGTCTAGATTAATAGCTTCCCTGCAGGCCGAAGGTAGGCAGCCGGCTGTTCCTGTTCGTGATGTCTTGGAGAGCCGTGGCCTATCCTACATGTCCCTTATATACGTTTTCCTGAAATCCATCCACGCCCCAGTTTAGTCCTATCCCCTTCCGCCTACATCCAACCAAACGACAAGAACACGTTAAGACCCCGGATCCGGAAACAGCAATCAGACCCGCACGATACTCTCAAGGCCCGATGGAAACAACCCAATATGCCAGTCCGTAATATCTTGGCCCAGCAGCGGAACAAATTTAATATGCTGCTTACCTATGGCAATGAAAACCATCAAACAGCAAACCTGTGCTTTTAATGCAAAATATTCTAGCTTTAAGTTAGATTTAGTTTCAGCTCGTAGTCGGCAGCGAGGATAAAAAATTTGCTTTTAGTTATTAAGATACTTTAGAAAGTAAGCTACCAGATATAATTGGCGCCGTTAAACATTGAATTGTATTTGTGCCGTGTCAAATAAACTATAGATGAAGAAAAAAAAGAAAGTCGATGGAATATAAATACTGGGATGCCAATGGAATAATAGTGCTCGAAAGCTTTTGTCTATTCGAAAAAACTCGCTTTGAAAAATTTCAACCCAGTTTTTAATCTTTGAAAAACATGCAAGAGCTCATAAAATTTCGAAAACGACATTTTCGTTGATGCAAAATGTATTGCAAGCGAGCATTGTAACTCCACTCAACAAAGTCCGATTGAGTTTAAAGTTTTACATTTGATTTATAATTGGCACCCTAGTATTTATATTCCATGGAAGGAAGAATTTATTGAACTTCGATGGGAGGACTAGAACCCTCCCTAAAACTCTCGTTTTCGAGACGAGCTTAATAACTTGAGCATTACTTTTTAGGAAACCACTCTGGTATATTGATATTCGCTTTGCAAAAATGTTATTAATATACTTTTGGATATCGAAGCTCATACGAGAATATTCGATCGAATTCGATCAAAATATAGAATTGGGTGAATGACAAATAACATTAATGTTTATTCACAATTTGGTCTTCTGTTGCTGGTAACTAGATATGTATCAAAAGACCTATCCACGATAAAATGAAAAACAAACAACCGTCCGGTCACAGGGAAACGGGGGGTATTAGAGTGCAGATAAAAAAATGATATGCTTTGCAGTGAGAAGGGGATTATTTTGATATATAATAAGCATGGTTCTCAACAAATGCACCCCAGTTTTTTTATATTTGACGATTATTTAATCATACCAGATAAAAAATTTCCAATTTTATTGAAAAATAGTAGTCCAAAAGAATAGATGTTGAAATATTTCAGGATTATAATCTATCATCATATACAAAACACACCCGTACTTCATGGTAAACCGGAAGGAATTGCACCAAAAACAATCGTTTCCACTAACTGGTACGCTTTATATCTTTTTGCGTGATGATGAAGCGAGATTATCAAGTGGAGCGAAACTAACAACTTTATGTATACATACATATACCTACCAGCCGCGAACGCCATGAAGAAGCACGAAAAGCAACATTCACTTGCATGGGCCAAAGTTTGTTGTATCATGTATCGTTTGTATGTCTCCGCGAACGGTTGGATGTAAACGAGATTTGCAATTTCGAAACGCCGATCGGTGCCGCCAGTTCGCTGTTGAGCCTTTAGTCTCGGACTACATGTTATATACGGAATGCTTTGCTAGCAGGAAAATTCGCTCAACTGCACGAGAACTGGTTGAAACCGTTTAGGAGCGCTATTCTGCTTAGTGCATTGAACATTTTAGCGAACGTATGCAAATTAAGCGTCCTTTGGGGAAATCGTTGCTCGCACGTCCTTGCCATAACTTTCACACGGACAGGAAAGGCTCACTCAGACAGACACTGTCGCATGATTTATAGTATCTGTCAGGACAGAACCCCGCCGTGTGATACAGGCAGTGAAAATACCCTGGCCCGTCAGTGGTAGAACAATACGCTATACGTAGCTGATATTTCCCCAGAGCTTTTATTACCTATGATGGGAATACAGGTACTTGGAAAATTGGTAACTCCGCTAGTGACAGGCTTTATACGAAAAAAATAAAAAATAAAAATGAAAACAACAATACCGCACGGTGCCATTGCGCATACTCTGACCAGTGCCAAGCTCGCTGGAATGGCGATTTAATTAGACCAAATTGATTGCATCAGCTTGCAGACAAATTAGTCTGGAGCGTCTGATGTCTCACCACGAATATTGATAAATGTGATTCGTTTCACTTGACATAATAAATTTACCACTGTAATAAAACACCCAAATGATTTGGTGCTCTTGATATTAAAAATATGGTTAAGCCCATAAAAAACTGTTTTCGAAATATACCTATAATATACAATATACATCGAAGTTACAAAGCATATTTCTCCCTTCCGAAAAAAACGTAGGTCAATTTGTGTTGCAGTAGCAGCCAAGAGGGAGCAGCACAAAATTACACTGCAACTTTATTGTTCCGTTTTCCGGTCCACGCTTGACGAATGCTCTGAATTTGCTGTGTGCCATTCTAATAATAGCCGGCGTAGATTCGAAACATAAAAGCCCTGCACGCATCAATTCTGCCCTCCGGCTTTGTTCTTTGCATCGCGACGACGCATAATGGTCCGCGCGCATCGCCGGCATCGTAATTGCGCAATAGAGTTGCTTTGAATAAATTATATGCAGCAATCGGCGCTGAAAATGTTAAACCTGATGGGTTTCTGGCAACCAGAACTACATGGTGTACAGCCTTGAAGTATCTGATTGCTTGGTAACATCTTTGACAAATAGGTTTTGGTGTAACTTCCTATGGCAGTGTCTTCGGGTCCTATGCCACTATTGGAATTTTCGATACGAATCAGTTCGGAAAGAATACATGGCATGAGCCTGGGTTATGCTAATGTCACGGTGCTGATGTTACTGCAAAGTGAACAAAAAAAAGAGACTAGTTATGAAGCATAATGCCATGGGTGTGTTGAAAAATGGAAGCACCGCAACCTAGACCGGAAGTGGAAGAGTAAAAAAAAAAAAAAAGAGAAACGTGACAACTGGGTGTGGACCTGGTGATGGCAGAATCGGTGAACATTTTCGATGTTGCTGTTATTAGAATGTCTGTATTCTGCCTGCATTGTATCACAAAAATCGAGTCAACTTTATTTATTTTTTTAAACTGAACCCAATTTTTCTATTTAATGTAATGTGATCTACTCCAGGTAGATGTTAGAGAAAAATAATTTAGATTCTGTGTAATATTTTTTACGTAAATGTTTTTCTACTTTTTCGTGTATATTTTTGACAAAGTTCCGAATTTTTCATCCTAATAAGTTTGTCTTTCTGATAAGCCATGTTTGTTTAGCCAAATTTTATGTTTGATCAAATCAAATCTGGTTCTGACAATTTTTAGTCATAAGCGTATAACTTTGTTGTTAGCATAATAGGCATCTACTGTACGGTTTCATATTCTATCAAATACTGTTTTCACTTGTATTTCAGAGTTTTCAGTACCGCTGAAATAATATAACAGAGACAAATTGTGTTTTTTTGTAAAACAATATGTTGCAGAGTGGCACCTGGGTTTAGTTTCCAGTTTCGAGATGCAAATAAACGCAATCTGCTTTCTTACCCAGATGCTTTCTTCATATCATTTATGACAAAAACGCAATCTCCTTTCCTACCCAGATGTTCTCCTCATTTGATATATGCTCGAGAGACTCACTGTGAAAGCACTGCAGCGAGCTCTGTTATGTAGTTATTGTGCGTAATGTCCTTTCGTTTGAGAAAGCTCACTTCGGTTTATTTTCTCCCGAGAGAAGTATTCCAGATTTCACTACGTTGTTTTTAGCAAGCTCCTCAGATACACACGAAATTTTGAAATTAAAAAAAATAAAACTATAAAAACATACTATAAACTTCATATTTTCTGAAGATGTGGCCTGCCGCACGAGATATTTCTCTGCAAACTTCGACAGCCCAATGTGTTTGAAAATATCTGCCATCTTTCCTCCTCCAGTTTCCGTATAATTTTCTTGTTCAGGATGCTATTTAAAGTCTGTTTTGACATGAGTTGCATCATTCTGTACCACGCACTCAAACTTCGCCAGTATTTTCACGTACAGCTTTCGTGATCGTTGTTGGCCGATTTGTTTTGCCTAGCGTCACGATTCGGAGTCGCCACTCCAGTCCGGCTCGTTGTTGTAGACGACACCCCCATTGCTTGCGATATCTCGGATGGTAAGGTTGGAATTCCGCTTGAAACAGCTGATCACTCTTTTTGTCATTTTTGCGGCCTTCGGATTTCGATTTCTCTCCTGGCAGTCGACAAACGTTCTCCAAACGCTTTTATTACGTTGACGACGGTTGATTTGGCCACATTCAAGAATTTTGCCAATTTGGTGTGCGAGTAGCGTTGCTTTTCTTGCTTCGACGCCATTTTCACAACTAAATAGCAAATGTCAAAATCAAACATAAGGCATGATGTATGGTAATATTTTGAACAACTAAATAGCAAATGTCAAAATCAAACATAAGGCATGATATATAGTAACATTTAAGAACGAGGGCTGTTCAGGTTTTTTCTGTGATACAGGATAAAAATGATACAACAAATTAAAGTTGAAAGTTAAGGTTTTTGACCACAACACCCTCTAGTTCTCCTTCTTTCTTGCAAGAAGAAATTCTGAATTGTAAATTTTAAGAGTTGCCGCGGTATCCTCATACAGAACCGGTCCGGATATTCAATGCTGAATTTGAACGGTTTCATATTAATAGTAGAGAAATTTTTAATCAACGTGTGTTCAATCAGATACTTAGTTGAAAAGTTATACATAGGAGCAATTTAGCTGAAACTTTGTAGATTTGTTCCTATGGCTTGTAATACTTTTTTTTTAATCACGACCATTGTTTGAAAGTTTATGTAAAAATGGTATTGAAGATTGACCACTTTTTTCTATTCCCTACAATCTATAGACGTAAGACGTCCGAAAAATATTGATAGGTAATACTTGAAGAAAACAAAGCATGAAAACCAGAAAAAAAATATTGACAGAAAGTGTTGCCAGATAGATTATTTTTGTATTTAAAAACTAAATTTGAAATTTTCGAAAAATGTAGCAATTTTTTTGAATTTGATAATTCTATCTAATATCTCGAAAAATTTTATGTAAGAAACACTTATCGCCCCGAGGTAATACGGGTCATTCTCGAGATATAACATTTTTTGTTATATGTCGAGATTGGCCTATATTATCTCGGGGTGATAAGTGTTCCTCATACGACGCGACACGGGACAAAACACAATACTTATCGCTCTTACTACATTAAACAAAGGTCAAAATTAAGGTAAAAACTTTGAAATGTTTAATGTAGTAAGAACGATAAGTGTTGTGTTTTGTCCTGCGTCGCGTCGTATGAGTGATGTTAGTTCTTACGTTGCACGAATATACCAAATATTAAAGTGATAAGTGTTTCTTACGTAAAATGTTCCGAGAGATACGATAGAATTATCAAATTTAAAATAAAAATGTCTACGTTTGTCGAAAAATGAAAAATTTATGAAATTAGTTCTTAAACTGAAAATTACAAAACTAATCTATCTGGCAACACTTCCTGTAAAAAATAATATTTTTTCTGGATTCCTTGCTTTATTTTCTTTAAGAATCACTTATCAGTATTTTTCGGACATCTTACGTCTATGAATTGTAGGAAATAGAAAAAAGCTGTTTCGACAAAAAAATGCGTTCTTTTGCGTCATACAGAGCAGGGGGTATTCCAATCGACTCCGAAATTGGGATTTTTCCAAAGTGACACTAGATGAATAATTCCGCTAGCTTTGGGCAAAATCTGTGATGGTCGCGTCGAAGTGACATGTACACTTCGTATGGAATGACCCATTTTCATTTTTTTTCTTTTTTATTTTAAGATTTTTTTTTTAATTTATCTGATTTTTTTCCGCTACCATTGATTTCAACTTCATAAAAAAATAGTAAATTCGAAACCAAGAACCAATCACTATTATCTTAACCTTAAGATTGAAATATTCATATTTGGGTCCATTCAAATATTAAGTAACATAAAAATTAGATTTCTGAATCACCCTCATCCCCTTGTCTAACATGTTTCCTTAACTCAATACACGAAAGGTAATACACTTTTTCACTTCACCTTCTTCACCGCTAAGGTTACGTAATATTTGATCGGACCTTTAAGAATCAATTGGAGAACGTCCATTGATAACGTAGCGCAAAATAAATATTGTTGACTGCATCCTCCCTGTGCATCACGCATTTTGTATGGACCTTAAGAATTTTCCGTTCGGGTTGCAACGCTTTGCCAGGCCCCCAAACTCTTCCTCCCTGTCAAAGGGCTACGTATTTTATGGATGTTCGCTTACGACATTTCTGTTCTAGATAAGTCATATTTGAGATTGAAAAATATTTGTTTTGCTATACCGTATTTAAAAGAGTCTGAAATTGTGTATAATCGAATCATATATAATCATGTCTATGTATATTCGAGTCTGTATATGATAGAGTCTGAACTATATGTCAAAAAGCTTATGTATTGAAAATCCTATTTTTCAATAAAAACAAGAAATCGTTAGCTAAACAATGATAGCTGTCCGATCATGGAGAAATGAGATACAAAAATAACATCTTTTAAAAAAATAAAACTGAAACGGTTTGTTTATTTAAGATGATGTCTTTGGCAAAGTTGTAGACAATAAATTTGTTCTTCCAAAAACAATATATACATTAAACTTTTTTTTTAATTCTAAAATCTTCCATGCATCTGCCTAAACGCAGAAAACTGTAATTTGTTAATTCGAACTATTGTACTATTGAAAATTTTCAAGCCTTGCTAAAATGTCGCTTAATACTTATTTTCCCAAGCACTGTAGACAGTATTATGGATCTAGTGAATCGGGAATATACTATTTGGCCTATATAAAAGCCTCTGCCTAAAATAATCACATTAGTTCTTGACAGCGACTACGACAGTCCTTACTAAACAGTAGCAACAGTGGCAGCGAATAGCGGCAGTAGCAGTGGCAACTTGAAAGGGGCAAAACCTTGAAAATTGATAAACCTTAATAATGCAAGCAGCTGTATACTATTGAAAATGGTCAATCCTTGTCGAAACACAGATTTCGATTGATTTGATTGGTCGTTTAATGATTGCTCTCCCTAACACGGTTGAAAGAATTTTAGACCTAGTTAAGCGGGGAGCCCGCTTCTGCCTTAACTAGTTATATTAGTTCTGGACAGTGACTAGGACAGTTCTTACTGAGCGGCAGCAACAGTGGTAGCGGATAGAAGCAGCAGCAGCCGCAACTACACAAGCATACAAGATTCTGGAAATCAAATTTTCTGCTGGCTGTTTGATTTTCAGTGTGAAAACAGCTTTCATTTTTTTATCAGAGTGCCTCATAAGGATTTAATATTTAATATTATGTGAACCAAATGTTTACAAAATTTTGAAATATATTACTTACTCAACCATTATAACGGATGATTCAATGCCTTCGTCGTACGCAAATTCACTGTAATTCGCCGTTGGGGTAGCACAGAGATGCAATAAGATTTCAGATTTAACAACAAACTGCTCTTTTCAGGACAATCAAACAAATGAATTGAAGATTTAATATTTTCTCGTTTTGCGCTAGAATTAAAAGCAAAGTATTATTGTGTTTGTTCCATTCCTGTTCGGATGTCGTACGCATACGTGCAAACTGATTTCGAATTTTAAATATATTCAACACAACTAATGTTACAAACGTTCTTATGTAGTTCTATGTCAACCTTGCGGGCGTGGCTTGGCACTTGTGATTTTTTTTTTAGAAAATTTTCTACTTTTTAATTTCTCATTTCTCCATGATTCGACAGTCATCGTTGCTTAGCTAACGTTTTTTTTACATTCAAAAAGTAAGATTTAAAAAAAATTTGTTTTGAAGGATTTCTTTAATTTTTTTATGTTTTTCTCAAGAAAATTGTTTTTTTCTTACGGTGTATATTTTTTCGAAATGACAAAACTATTATATACAACTTTGTCGAAGCTGTCACACCAATCAAACAAACCGTTGAAATAAAATGGTTACCCATTTTTTTAAAATTGCTCATAATAAATAATTGGTTAGAAGTTATCCATAGGAATGAATTACAAACTGCAAAAAATGAATTATTTTATTTTGCAATTGGTTTTTGTTCTGTTGACCCGCACACGTTCATTGATAAATTTGCATTTATTTTCGAAATAAACACAACGAATTGAAAACAATGTCTTCTCGCTAATGAGTAACAGTCGTTAGGGACCACAATGTGGCTACCTCAAGCAAACCATTTCATCTACCTATGGTAAAAGCAGCAGCGGCTCCCTAAAATATCCCAACCCAAAGTGTGCCATTGTACAGCATGTTGTAACTGATCGTTAAACTGCACACCTGGTCATTTTGGCCAATTATTTAGTTTACTTCGAACGATTACACAACGCAATCAGAGAACCTCTTTTTGAAGACCTTCATCGCTTTATATAGATAGATAGCTTCGATTGCTCACTGTCAAAATTTCAACGTTGGACACCCGCGTTCGGTAAAAGGAGGAAGTATCGTTTGTTGTCCACACAGTTAGAACCAACGCGAGGCCGAGTGGAGTCCACAGAACCACTGAACCAAATCCGTATTACGGTAGAATGTGTTTACCGGCTGTTCTGGTTCAACGCAGCTCCTTGCCCCGAAGCGAAGTGGCAGCTGATTAATTGCGTATCGGACTGGTGAGCACTCGCCGATAGTCAGATTCCATTCACCTTTCGGTGGTGTACATAGGCTTCCATAGGTACGAAACGCGTCGGTTGATGTTCAGGGGCAATCAATCTTTTGTACTATCGTTACACATTAGCGAAGCTAGGGCTTTCTTGATCGGTTTGCGCAGAAGTAGTATTCGAATCCGATAGCTTGGACTGTTGGGGTTTCTTGTATTTTGAACACATGCTTGCTTTAATGACTACTCGTTTGTGACTTGTTGCACAATCCGAGCGTGGGATAACAGTTGTTTAGTCACTGGATCGATTAATTTCCCAAATGATTGGGCCAAAATCCTGAAAACATAGGTATGAATCGCTAGCCCGAGCGACGTCATCTGTAATCTTTCATCAAGTAGCAAAACGTTTCGCTTTGGGTGTTCGCGTTTTTGCTACATTGTAAATTGTTTGAAGATACGAATCTTCTTTTGTTAATTAGAGCGTGTGTGAATAATACCTGTACGGTATCTGTGACGAATGATCTATACTCTCGAGTGCATGGGAATTTACATAACTATGCCATGTAATGTCGGTTGTCGGTTCCTTTCTGCAGCTACAAAGATTCGAAAATTAGGCCAAAATCATACTAGACTGTCGCTTTCATCTCTTCGTCATTAGATCCCACATTCGACCGGTTAAGTGCCATACATGGTGTCTCAACCTGTTTTCGTAAGACAACAATTCACCGAGAGGTGTACTAGGTAGTAAGACGAGATTGTTAAAAGAAAAATAATAGACATATACCATCAAACCCCTGTCAGTAGCAGCGTTGAACATATCATGGGACCAAAGCTGAGGTATGACAGTGAAAATTAAAATAGCTTTTCTTAATTGTGATTAGGCTTCCGCTCGAGAAAATCCCAAACAGGGTCTACCTGCGCGCAGTGGCAAGACTTTCGACATCTGACATGTTAGCCTGGTTGTTTTATAGATGGTACACATTTTTGCGCAAGTCCCAGGTTACGGAGCAACGAATGAAAAATCGGCAGCAATTCATTACTGCGACTTTATTAACATAATAAAATGAAGCTTTACTGTGCATGACTCTGGGCAACTTTGTATGATTCTGCTGACTTTGGTGTCTAGTGATAGTGGCCTAGATACATATTTGTCCGTCGCTTGGTTGACAAACGAATTCAAAGAGGCGGAAAAGGTTGTTGATACAAGAGGCGTGAAAATTTTACTGTGTACCTTTGATGTTTGTTGTACTGTTCTAGTTTGTGACAGGGCAGCTGTTGTGTGGTCAGTTTTTACAGTAGGTAACGAAAGACTTGTGGCCTTTCTAGCATTTTCTGCTATTAGGCTGATACAAATTTCGAATTCTTTTTATGTCCAGGGTTATCAAAGTTAGCAAAGGGGGTGGCAGAAAATAAATAACAAACACCGAGACGAAAAAAAAGAAATATCTTTGATCAAAGTTTGTGTGCAAGTTATGACGTTTGTAACTTGCACTCAAATAAATGTTGAAAAATAACACTTCGTTATTATTAGTATTTATTTCGCTTGCCTTACTACGACACTCTCGCTGTCACCTGACTTGTTTGTTGCTAAATCAAGCATTTATGCTGTCGGAAAATCAATGAAATGAACAAAACGGTTTAAGCTTTTTTTTCTTCCCATTCCAATATTCAAGACTTTTGAAGGGGGGGTGACATAAAATGAAAATAAAATTTGTAACGGCCTTATTGAACTACCGGATACTTTAATAAATTTCTCCACTAGAGCAGTAGCAGTCATTAAATTATTTCCAATCAGACTTACAAAATTAAATAATAAAATTTAAATTATAATTACTGTCAAACTGTGCCAAAACCAGTCGGATACTTTAGGTTATACAAAAAAAAAAAGAAATTATGCGAAAAATGGAATATTGTAGTCTTGAAAACGACTGATATAATGATCAATCTTCAGATAGTTGAAAAAGATTATTTTCGAAAAAAAAAACAGTTGTTGAACAGTTCAACTCACATTGACTAATCAAAATTAAATAACCTTCGCAGGGCTTCATATATAATAAAAAGGTGGCGATCTGTCCGCTGATTCCGATTCCGTCCGCTGATTCTGGTAATGATATAGCAGTTACGGATCAGCAATCATGGCTGACCTCCAGCTAATTGGAAAATTAATATGCGCATGGGTGTAAAACAAGTAAAACAACACCTTGTTTTCGAGCCGAAACAACGTAAGTCAACATTGACACTTTAATTTGATATTTTATCGGTCCGCAAATCACAGCGTTAAGTGAGCTAAACTAGCTATCATTCGAGCTAATTCAACTGAGACCAGATTGACATCATTTGCGATCTTCAGCCGTATCACGCACACACACCGGTGTCGAGTGACATAAATCGCTCATCAGTGTCAGATCAGTGCTTCTTCTCCACGTGCCTGTGTGGTGGTGGTGGTAGATTTCTATAGCTGGTGCCACTGCTGCAGAGTCGATTGGGAAATCCATATCTCAAGGCAGATAGCCATAACACGCATCGAATAAGTTCATCTAAGTCACCGGAAGTCATCAGCGTCATAGTAGAGTACTGATGTAGTCAATGACCATCACCACCAGCTGGCTAGCTATCTATCTGCCTTGAGGCGATATGTGCCATGCAGTGCAAGATGTCGAAAGCACAAGTCGCCAGCAGTGTTGCGAAAAAGGCCGACCCCGGTGAAGTTCGCGATGGATTCAACAATGGGGCTAAGTGTTTTTTTTTCTCGATTGGACCAAATAGCCTTAGCTCCTCCTACTGCGTTCCACCATTAAATGCCACACTGGTGGACGTCGAAGAGAAATCGCTGACTCCACATCCAAGATGTTTAAAGACAGATCGATATCGATTTAAAGCAGACAAAAAAATTATCTGCTTAGATCAACAATTTTTATAAATGCTTCCTTCTGTTGAAAGTTATGTTTTTGCACAGGCAAATAGCGAATCGTTTTTTGTTGTATGATTCATGCTTACTAGGTATGAAATTATTATTTTCAGTAGTATTCTTTGTTAAAATGCAAAAGCCGTAACACCATGAGGTTGAGAGCAACAGCTGTTCTGCCTAGTCCCGATAATTACATGTTTTGAACATCACCTTAGCGAACCTGCCTCAATTCTTAGTCCCTGGCTGGGTGATACCTACCGTTAAGCATCAGATCTAATGGCATACCGGTGCGCTGTTCCAACAATAACAACGTTAGGTTAGGTTGAGACTGCATTTTCTCGGCAACTACTGCGCACAAAACCGAGGATGATCGACGGGTGTCCATCACGATGCGCCTGGTTGATCGACAGGGCACTCGGGAAGCTAAAGGGCCATGCTGTTCAGCGCAGAAGCTTGACATTGAAATTCAATACAATAATTACAAAACCACCTCGCAGTTAGCCCAGTGCAAACGGCCAGAGTTGCTCCACTGTTTAGTTAGTGAGACACGGGAAACCGAGAAACTAGCTGCCCGAATCGTCGTCTGTCAGTCGTGCATCAAATGCCATGTCTACGCTAGGGTTTCTTGTGGAGGAAAATGAGAACAATCCTGGGCAACTAATTATGTGGCAGTAACCCTATTTCGCAAAAATTTCACATTCTTCATTCGTGGAGCAGTTGACTACCGTGTGATGATGCCCTAGCCGACAGTAATGACAACTGCCAACTGGAACAAAGCACTCACGTGTGGGAGAATATCAGAATGGCGTGATCACTATCATGCACGCGCGCACACACTTACTAAATATTTCAATAGCATGTGAACATATTTTGAAGGTCTGGTATTTGGATTCAGCGAATGAACTGAGCTAATTTTCGAAATCTCTTTTATTTCACTGTTCGGATTTTATTGTTCGGTCATGTTTTCGGTCGTTTTATTATTTTTAACATTTTTGAAATTTTTGCATTGCTCCTGAAAGAATATAGCTAACGTTATAAAAACTGAAGATCCCAATAAGGCCCAATGGAACGAATGCTTTATATAGATGACTCGACTTAGTTCATCGTACTGAACATTTTCTGTATATAATATGTGTGCATGTGTGTTTCGCTCGTCAATCTCTCTTGTTTCCAGAGACGGCTGGAACAATTTTCTTTTCAAATCAACTTTTTTTGTCGCAATAGAATTTCATTATTTTCGGGGTTATAGATTTTTGATATGTATAAAAAAATTTCGACCAGTTTGAACCGATTCAGGTTTCCCTGCTGTTCCGTCTGCAACATCACCTTTAAACCATCATCGAAAAAGCTCCAAAATCTAATACAAGGAGCAAACTTAGTTTTAGTAAAAATATAAAATATTGTTGTATTACAAGTATCGCACACACTTCACATAACATGGATTAAGCACCCCAAGCACTGTACACGTTACATACGTTCCGCTTATCACAACACAACGAGAACTAAAAAGATGCAGGTTTTTACTGGCCTTCCGCTGGTTTTTCCTGCCATAGAAATATCAAATATACACAGTAAAAAAAATTACATTTATTGAAATGCACATAAATGGAGCATTGGAAACTGTGTAATATTCCGTGTTGCGATATATTCACATGCAATGTAAATGAATATATTGTTTATTTGCATGCATATTTATAGTCAAAGCTGTAAGTTTATATCACTTAACGTACAAATTTACATGGTTCATAACGATTCTGTATTGTGCAAATCACGGTGTGAAATTGTATATGTTTTTCACTTTATGTGCTAGAAACCGTTATGTGCTTTCATTTGCATTAGTTGTAAATTTCATTTTTTGGTACTGTGTAGTTCGACTTTCGAAGCATACGGCTGTTTTTTTTGCCTTTCTCCTAGAAATGTATAGCAATCACTTGCAAAACCGAAAGTATAAAAGTGCTCAAAAGGGCCGAATGCCATATATCACTCGACTCAGCTCGACGAGCTGAGCATTTTCTGTGTGTGTGTATGTGCAGATTTTTATTCTCGCTCACTTTTCACAGAGATGGCTGGACTGATTTTCATGAAATTAATTGCAAATGAAAGGTCAATTTCAATGTAATCGGATTTTTAGTTTAGAGGTTATGTATCAAAATGTAAAAATCATGAAACATCATTATCTCGGAAACTACACAACCGATTTGAACAAAATTAGTTTAAAATGAACGGGCTACCTGAAATACTCTTAACTTTTGAATGTCATAAAGATTGGACATGTGGTTCAAAAGTTATGAAAAGAAACGTGTTCTGGAGACTGTTCAATCTCACTCATGTTTCTCAGAGATGGCTGGACCGATTTTCATAAAATCAGTGTCAAATGGAAGGTCTAGTTGCTCCATAAAACCCTATTGTTTTGTTTTGCAATCGGACTATTACTTTGCCTGTTATGCTTAAAAATATGGAATCTAGCTATGAAAAGGAACATATTCCGAAGACTACTTGGACTCACTCACTTTTCTCAGAGATGGCTGACTCGATTTCCACAAAACTAGTGTCAAATGAAAGGTCGAGCTGCCTCATAACACCCTATTGAATTTTACTGTAATCGAACTGTAACTTCGTCTGTAATGTACCGAAATGTGAAAATCACGAAACTTCATTATCTCAAAAACTACACAACCGATTTTATCAATATTATTATTATAGATGAGCGGGCTAGTTAAGGGTTAACTGATGAGATATGATTGAACACGTGGTTTCAAAGTTTGGCTGTCCTATAATTTCCCATTGCATTTGATTATAATCGAACCTGAGCCACCGTTATGTATTAAATTGTTAATAAAACAACGAAAGTCTATTATCTCAAAGATTACATGACTTATTTAACCATAACTTTTGTCATACGAACGAGTCATCTCTCAAACCTACAAATAACAAACTTCATAACAATTTGATATGTGGCTCAAAAGTTATAGAAAGAAAAGAAATTCCAAGACTATTTAAAATTATACCTGCTTTGATCGATATATGTGGCCTCAACATAATTTAAATGTGGTATCGTACTATTTGAACGATCCAAATTCATTGATTCGTTGCGATGTGTTTAAGGTCTGCAAATGCACGACGAATCGGCCATAGGATATGATCAAAGTCAAATGACAAATCGTTTGAAATGATTGGTTTTATCGAAATGAAAACATCCTCGACTTTTGGCTCTGTACATTGCCTTAATTCTGAATATATTCATACTGTGGGGTATTCGGTCATTTTCAGCAGATTTTCTGGCATCAATCTGACACCGTAAATGCCCATATTGGGAGGTATTGAGTTATTTTGGTTGTTTTCCAGAAACTAAAAGTGGTCATCTTTAAATTCAAAATGGTGTTCAGGGTCAATGTTTGGTTTATATGCATCATCTCGCTTACGGAAATATCCATATTGAGTATTACCTGCCTACTCATTTCAAATAAAAACACCGCTGAGGTTAACCAAAAATGAAAGGGAATGGATAGAAGAAGTAAGGAAAGTCAAGAGCATCTTGTCGCTGGAATCAACTAAACTGCTTTACAATCACTTCGTTGATTCTAACAACTTCAAACCAAAAATCGAAACCAAAATTGACCTTTGCTGGACCACGGTATGGGATAACATAAATCAAGATTTCATTTCAATGAATGATCGTTCAAAAATATTCTGTTGCATTAATGATATTATTCCAAATGGAGAAAAATATTTCGCATAAAGCATCCGCTCAACGGAAGGAAAATGCAATAAATGTGGGATTTCTGATACAAATCTCCATAGATTGAAGCTATGCCCAAACGCTAAACAAGTGTGGGACTGGTGCAGTCAGATCATTCGAACACGGTTAAAATATGAGGTTGATGATATTTCCAAAACTTTTGGAAAATATTTAAATATCTGTTAGAATTAGCATTTAATATTTGTTTTAAATAAAAAAAAACACTTATTTGACACGGCACAATACACATTAATGTTTCATGGAGTCAGTTATATCTAGTGTCTTACTTTATAAAGTATCTTTAAAAATAAGAGCAAATTTTTTTATACTCGCTGCCGACTACAAGATAAAATAAATAAGTTTACGTGTTGTTGAAGTTTTAATTTCTATAACAAACAAAGTTTTGTTTTATTCTTGAGCAATTTCATATTTTTACTATCTCTTTTGATTTGGCTGGAACCTTGCACAGATGTTCTTATGGCCCAAAAATGTTTTTTTCTTCTATTAGTATTTATTTTGAATCACTACTAATGTATGAAAAGGGTTCATGTAGAGCCAGAACGGCTGGTTTGTTCGGTGTGACGTCTTTAGTAAAGTTGTGAATAATAACTTAATCATTCCGGAAAAATATACACCATGAAAAAAAAACAAATCGATTATTTCAAAAAGCTCATGCCTTAAAATTTTATTTTGATCTCGAAAACTGCAAAAGATTGATCAAACATTGAAGATTGTTTGATCATGAATGAATGAAAAACAAAAAAGTAAAATTTTTTAAAAAAGGAAAACAATATAAATCTAGAACGGTTTGTGTAATTAATAAAATGTCTTCGACAAAGTTGTGGAGAGTAAATTCGTCGTTCCAGAAAAAAGAAAAAAAAACAAGAAAAATCACCAAAATATAATTGGAAATTAAATCTTTCGAACTATTTTTAACAACGGCTTTTACCCGTTAACATTCAAGTCCATTAAACAGACAATGTGTACAGTAGGGAAAGCGAAAAATAAGCAAACTGGAAATATGATACAGATGTGGAAAAATATACCACATCCCGACGGGAGTTGAACCTGCCAGCTCCCTGTCTCCGGCATGGTGTTTTAACAAATAAACTACGAGGGACGGTGGTACTGTTCCACAATCTATATGCGTATCACATTCCACTGCCAACTTATTCTATTGCTCATCCCTAACTACACACACTGCTGTGCAAGCGTTATTTATAGACTGAAAGGAATGTCTCATCGCCCGTCGGGATGCGGTATATTTTCCCAAATCCGTATCATATTTCCAGTTCGCTTATTTTTCGCTTTCCTTACTGCACAAATTGTCTGTTTAATGGACTAGAAATTAAATATTTCAAAAAACCCAATTTCGTCAAAATCCAATCGTTTTACAAAAACTACACACTATTAGGGGAACGGGTGATAAAACACCCTAAGCCATTTCCCAATTTCCTCCACAGTTTAACACTACAACTATGAGTCGATAGCGCACATTAACTGAGTCACTAACGGTTGATACAAAAAATAAGAAGAAGTTCTCAAATATAATATTTTTTTTCATTAATTATCCCTTTACAGATAGTAAAATGTTGTTACATAGCACGTAACACACTTATGCATTCACCAACAGCTCAATTTTCAACATTTGCTGTAGAATTAATAACAATATATGACCTTATCCGCAAGAAACTGAGAAATTGCGGAAGCTTTTTTTAAAGACCTTCCGCATTCAACGGTACGTTTAGCCGCGGTCATCTGTTCATCGGTCCGAGTTCACCTTTGCGTTTTTCTGATATAAAAACGAAGCATCTAGATTTTTCAATGGAAATTAACACAACTTTTCCCCATCACCATGGGCTGTCCATTTTACCCGCACATACATATTATTGAAAATTCCTTGATATATCGAAAAAATCATTTAAACAATTACTAACCTTTGATGATTTCTTCTGGTTAGTGGTCTGAGTACAAATAATTGCAGAAAAATCGTTATAAAATACTGTTTTACACTTGGAAAAACCTTAATTTTTGTAGGCCAAAAATAACATCACCACCACGAATGTACACGTGTTTCTTGTTTTTGTTTATTATTTCGACTGTTTGACTGTTACATGTCGCCTACTTTGTCTCAAATAGCTTCTAGTGCCTCTAAGATAAGGTGCCAAAGAAGTTTGTACTATTTTTCAACGTAATAGTCGAAATTTAAACGGGTGTCCATTTTACCACCCCTGTTCATTTTACCCACAGTTCCCCTAACTAAACATTGATATTTGACGGAACTTGGAGAATAAACAAATAAAAAAAAACATGTCAGAAAAAAAAAAGATTTGTTCAGTTTTTTTACAGTGTATATATTCTTTGGAAGGATAAAATTCTAGAACTTTGTCGAAGATGCTGTATCGATTAAACAAATCGTATTGGCTCGAAAAATATTTGTAACCATCAACACCCTTTTTACAAAACACAAATTCTCACAAATTAGTCGTGATTCAAAAAAAAAAATACTAATAGCACGAAATAACATCTTGAGTTTATAAGAGCTGTAAGGTCACTAGCTGTGAAGAGATTCAGCCAAATGACCTATGAATTCTTTTAGCTTCTAACTTTTTCTTAAACGCCAGTTTTGTTCATATGTTTGACTTTTTTCTCAGGTTTTTCATAGTTTGTTTGTTTTTTCGAATCCGAGAAATTCTCATAACACGATTCCCATTCAAGAATCCTAGTCCCATAGACTGGACAGTCTTGAGGATTCTTGTTTTAGGGTTCGAGAATGCCTACGATTCTAATGTAAGAAATCCTAAGGAATCTGTGTGAATCTTATGTGTTAGTTCGGGAGTGTTATCCTGTGTGATGTTTCCTCCCTTTTTGTTTTTATTTTTAAATCCCTTTTTTGAAGGTGTGTTGTTTTGTTGTTAGAGTGTAAGAATGTTAATAGAAAAAAAATGCCATTGAATAATGAACATTTTTCTTACAAGAGGTTACTAATCAACCTTCCTAATGTCTTAAAAACCTTTAAATCTTTACAATCTTCTAATGAATCTTAAAGATTGACTATTTATCTACCCTCTTCAGTATCTGCGTAGGTTGAAGAATTATAATACATAATGGCAATTTTTCCTCAATTAACTTTTCATGCCTGTGAATAATTCACTGCATTTGACCTAGAGTTATTTTTCTTTTTTCAATTGAAATAGCTTCAACTGCATGATTTCACATTGTTCTGCGTTACAACTTATCATGCAAATCAAAGGCTAATGAATCAAGGTATCTGGTTGCCCCAAATTGGAGTACACGTGCGGGTCTACCTTTTACGGACATGTTAATAATAGTTTAACTGCGAGTTGCTTTTGAATCTATTTTCAGCTCCCTCTTTTTTTACTCGAGACTCCTTTTCATTCTGCTGGCAGTTGTGTTTTACATTTCTTTGATTTACATAAAATTGCTTCTCGTTTCTCACAAATGAATGTGTGTAGTTTTCTCTTTTTAGGGAAATTTGCAATGTTATCAATGTTATCAATTAATATAGCGACCACTTCAGTCAGCTGCACACCGATTGCGTGGTTTTCTTTGAAATTAAAAGTTCAGTTTTATCATTCTGGCAACACGTCTATGACGCTCCAGTGACTGTTTTTGAGCTCTGTATTTAAATTCGTTTTAAGCTGTTTTACTGATTTGATCTATTTGAAGTGTGTTATTCTAATTCAAAGTATCATCAACCAGTGTGGAACCTGCATTACCTCAGAGATTTGAGACGTTATTATTGTGATTTAGCTGCATGTTAAAGTGACTTCTCTTGCTTTTGCTAATTGATTCATACTCTGTGCGCGCTCTTCTTGTAACGCGCCATCTGTGAGCACTCACTCCAATCAGCGTCTAAGAGCTTTCCACGCCACCTCGACAACTTGTGCATTGCGCTATCGCCTTTGAGCATTTTTTTTGGTTGTGTCGACTGTTTTGCTCGATATGGATAAATGCTGCTATGAATGCTCCGAGCCAATCAAAAACCTAAATCTGATTAAATGCCATTTATGTGATCGTGTTGCCCATATAAAATGCTTCGGGTGGATTCGCTCGAATCTCGACTTTGTCAACGGGCAAACAAACTTGTGGTTCTGTGCTGATTGTCTGAAAGCTGTTGATCAGCTGAAAGGGCAAGCGGCACCTGATATTAACAATACTGTGATCTCATCTGTTTCTGATTTGATCAACTGTTGTATGAATGGCATTAAAGATGAGCTTGGTCAAACCAATGCTTTAATTAAGTCTGTCTCGGAAAAGATACATTCTGTGTCGACTACGTCCGTTCAATGCAGCAGCCGCTCAACTAAGCGCCCGAGAATAATTTCTCCAGATGAAACTCCAAAACTGCCCAAAAGCGCAAAAAAATTACTCAGTGGAACGCGATCGGCTGAGAATATAAACGAAATCGTTGAGACTGTGCCCAAGCCACCAGAAAAATTTTGGTTGTACCTCTCACGCATTGCCCCGCACGTCTCTGAAGAGGACGTTGCTGCACTTGTGCAGAAATGTATGCCTGGCGCTCAACCGTTCGTCAAGAAATTAATGAAGAAAGATGCTGATTCGCTTTTGTTTAATTTAAAGTCGGCGTCGATTTACATATGAAAGATAATGCGCTTGATCCATCTACTTGGCCAAAAGGAATATATTATCGTGCCTTCGAGGATCAAAGGAATAGGTCTCAGGATTTTTGGATGCCCAACACGAGCAAAATCCCGCGAATCGATTTGTCAACACCTGCGTCCCGCCTGACTGGGTAAATTTAATTGATCAACCGCCGTTGGAACATGGGGGCCACCGGGCCGCCAGTCCAGTTAAGTTAATGCCTTTTATGAATTTTCAAAAAAATCACCCTTCTTTCTTCTGCCATAGCTCGTCGTTTGGTGACACGGACAACAATGAACAGCTGATAAAAACCAGTCTGCCAGTTTCTGCACCGCTGTTAATCTGCTATCAAAATGTTCGCGGCCTACGCAGCAAAATCACTGATTTTAGTCTCGCAGTGTCAGATTCCCCGTACGATTGCATCGTGCTAACGGAAACTTGGCTTGATTCGCAAATCAACTCGTGCCAGTTGTTTGGTACAGATTATACCGTTTTTCGTTCTGATCGCTGCTCTAAAAATAGTAATAAAGCCTGTGGTGGCGGAGTGATTATTGCAGTTCGTAGTTCAATACCGCCTTCGCTACTAAGCAATGCAATGGATGATTCACTTGAGCAGCTTTGGGTTACCATTGCTAACATGAATGCAAAGCTAGTGATTGGTGCTATCTATCTGGTGCTATCTATATACCAAATCTACGCAATGAAATAGAAGTTATCGATCACCATCTTTCGTCAATTGAAATTGTTAATGAATCGCTCGGCCCCAATGATGATTTATTGTTATTTGGAGATTAGAATCGCGCTGGTTTAGCTTGGTCATTGCACCCGAACGGTAGATATATGGTTGTTGATGCGCAACATCCAGCTGTTAATATTGGCAGTGCCCGTCTTTTAGATGGTGTAGCTTTGAATAGTCTTTACCAGATTAATTCGGTGCTCAATCCGATTGGAAGGCTCTTGGATTTAATTTTCGCTAATCAACATGCTTTGCCAGTTTGCTCTGTTACCACTGCACTCGATGTACTCAGTAATATTGACCCTCATCACCCTCCCGTGATGGTAAGATTTGATAGGCCAGTTAATGCTATGTTTGTTGAGGAATTTGACTCGAATGCTTATGATTTTCGGCGAAGTAATTTTGACGCTATTAATACAGCACTTATTGGTATTGACTGGACGTTTCTAACTACCTGTAATGACGTCGATGAAGCTGTTGCCTGTTTTACCACTAAAATACTAGGATTAATTTCACTTTATGTTCCCCGTGTGCGCCCGCGCCGAAGACCAGCGTGGGGTAACAGGGGATTAAGCCGACTTAAACGGTAGAAAAATGCCTGCTTTCGTGCCTATAACAGGATGAGAAATGCATCTAATCGGTATCATTTTAAACTAGCTAGTTGCAAATATAAGATTCTGAATAAGAGACTACTTGAACTATGCTCGCAACACTGAACGAAACTTACAATCCAATCCAAAAAGCTTTTGGAAATTTGTTAACTCTAAGCGCAAAGAGGACGGTCTGCCTTCTACGATGTTCTTAAAGGACGAAGTCGCATTGAACAATAATAGTAAATGTGGTTTATTCGCTAAGCATTTTTTGAGTGTGTTCGGCACTGATTCTGTCTCGCCCGGTTTCGTAGCAGACGCCCTATCGTCTGTCCTCAGCGATGTATTCACCGCCGGATCATTTACTGTTGCTGCCGATGACTTGGAATTAGCCATTCACAAGCTAAAACAATCGTATTGCCCTGGACCTGACGGTATTCCTGCCGCTCTTTTGAAGGCATGTTGCGAGGCGTTTAAATTTCCTATCACTGTTTTGCTGAATCTCTCTTTACGAAGCCATAAGTTTCCTGTGAGTTGGAAGTCATCGCATATGTTTCCCATATTTAAAAAAGGTGATAAGCAGAATGTGGAGCATTATCGTGGAATCACTTTACTGTGCGCATGTTCTAAAATATTTGAGAACATCGTTTATAATCATCTGATGTTTCATGTGAAAAATTACATATCCACTTCTCAACATGGTTTTTATCCAGGCCGTTCAGTTACAACCAACTTATTGGAATTTACATCGTTGTGTTTGCGCACCATGGAGCAAGGCCATCAAATTGATGCCATCTACACTGATCTCAAAGCGGCATTCGATCGGGTAGACCATGAAATATTACTCGCTAAGCTTAACAAACTAGGCGTATCACCTTGCTTGCTTTCGTGGCTTAGCTCTTATCTACGCTCTCGCAAATTTAACGTCAAGTTGGGATCATCTCAATCTTGTTGGTTTCTTACCCGCTCAGGAGTACCACAAGCTAGCATTTTAGGCCCGCTACTTTTCTCACTGTACATTAATGATGTCACTCGGTTGCTGCCACGTGGAACCAGATTATGTTATGCTGATGATGTTAAAATCTATTTGCTGATAGAATCTATCGACGACTGCGCAAGACTTCAAAGCTACGTAGATTTGTTTGCACAATGGTGTGAATATAACCGTATGACAATCAGCATCTCAAAATGCTCTGTTATCAGCTTCAGTCGCAAAAAACAGCCTTTGGTTTATGATTACTGCATTGGAGATACGTATTTAAGACGCAGCGATATTGTAACTGACCTTGGCGTGGTGTTGGATTCTCATTTGACGTTTAGACAACACTATATGACGATTATAAACAAGGCGAATCGACAGCTGGGAATTATTTTCAGAATTGGACGAGAATTCATTGATCCCGGAACTCTGCGTGCTCTCTATTGCTCTTTAGTACGCTTTATCCTCGAAGCTAGCTGTGTAGTTTGGAATCCACACTATGAGTTCTGGACTAACCGTTTGGAGCGAATACAAAAATGTTTTATTCGGAAAATTTGCTGTATGCTACCATGGAGAAACCCTGACGCTCGACCGCCCTATGAACAACTGTGTCTACTGATTGGCTTAGTGCCACTCGAACAACGTCGCAAGGATATTTTAGCAAACACCGCCCATAGAATACTATTGGGCGTTTATGACTGCCCTACCGTTCTGTCGCTTCTTCAGTTACATTGCCCACTCCGACCGCAACGGAACAATCAGCTACTACGGGTTAGGTCACATCGCACCAACTACGGACTGCATGAGCCAATTCGGCAGATGGCTTTAGAATATAACCGACGTGATATTAGTTTAGTCTTTTAACTGTATTTGTTCACTTGTTAGGTATTCTGTATTGTTATAATCTAATTGTTTTATCTTGTGATTGTGTTGTACTAAAAGATACTGGGTTTTTATGCCGCTTTGAGTGAAGACACAAGTTTGCTCAAGGTGGCTTTTCCCAGTCCAAATATCAAATATCTCTAAGACGTGTAGTCGGATGACGAAATTCAATAAATAATAATAAATAATAATGACAAAAATTACTACATGATTTCTCATGACTGTACTGTACTATACTGTATGGCGTACACTAAAGGAAAATTCATTTTATTTTAATAGCAACAAATGCACATCACAACTAACCATTCTATTTCTATCTTCCGTTTCATGTAAGATCTTTTCAAAACATAGTGACATACTAACGGAAATTTGCAAAAGTAAGTTTATGCTAATGTTGTCCAATAGAGAGTTACCATAATTTTACAAAACTATTTTGGTGATTTTGCGTCACGACTTGAGGTCCAACCCGTTACAGACCCAAATCAGTTGAACCATGGCCATGCACAGTTTTATCTTATTGAATTGATGGCCGCACGAAGACGGAGAAAATCCGATGCGGCAAAAAAGCTAATTAGAAATTTTGTAGTTTAGTGGCTTGCCGCCGCCGCAGAGGAGTGAGCGTTCACGAGAAACATCAACGAAAAAAGTGCACCTCAAATTAGTAGCCAATTAGTTTGATATAATCGTTTCAGTCCAAGGCTATTAGGTCAGTATATCTCTTGAATCGGAAAGCCTCTGCCAATTTGATTTATTTTTTGCTTTGCGGGGTAAATGACATGTCGGTTTTTGTTGGTTTTTTTCTTTTGATACGTTTTTATAGTGACTTCGGAGGCTCAGTCGATAATGCGATTACGCATTGGGATTCCCGTTGTTTATCTAATATCATCGCGAAGTGATAAGTTTTCCGGGGGTTCGAATACGAAACATGCATATAAATAGTAAAATAAAGCGGCGGAAGATTATTTCGATTAATTTATTTGTCTTGATTGCTATGGTGCGTCTAAAGCACTGTGTATACATATGTATATTGGAAAATGAAATACTTTTAAGCTTAAATCAGAAATACTAACGGACGTGTGTATCTTTATGATATGCACAATTTATTAGTTCTTTCGATTTTTCCGCTGTTCGATTTTCTTCGTCCGACTTTTTAAATTTCCAAAAGCGATTTCATCTTCTTCAATCTTTTTCCAATTTATTTTTGCATTTTGGACTCAATTTGAAAATAAATATCTTCGAAGAGTCTGTATATAATAAACAAAAGGTCGAATTCCGAATCGGAATGTAGCTCCAAGGCTTTGCTTATCTTCGAAGAGTTGGGAGCATTTTATATGTTTGATTATTTTTGGTTTTTAGAATGTTTCTAAGGCGACATTCATATATTACGTAATGCTCATCGGGGGAGGGAGTTCGAAAATTATGTTGTATCGGTTTTTTCTGGTGAGTTAAGGAAGTTTGTGGATGAATTAGACTGAAGGAGAAATAATCCCAAGTTATGTTCTGAATTGATCAAAAATGCCTGGATTTCAGGGCCTAAAAAGATTAAAAGCAAAATTTAAGTCGATCGTTTATAACACTCCTGAAAGTCAGAAAACCGACTTGGAAATCTCGAAAAACGGTTCGGAATTAATTTGAGATTATTTCTCATTCGGATTTTTGTGGGCCTTAGCAGCGGTCTCCAGCGATGTAAAACTTAGTTTGGAATGAATTTTAGCTTCAAACGGCGCTATGTGATTTAGAATAATGTTTAATTTATTCCTTTTTCCAGCGTTTAGAAGTAATTTCCACCAGTTTGTTGTTATCTATTTTCTTTTTCGATGTTCAGAGAAGTTTTTCAGCGTTTTAACCTAAGATCTTTTTCTTACTAATTCTTTCTTCAGGCTTTTAGAATTCCGGTTCTACAATATTTTATATTTCAACTCCTTTAAATAGAGAAAGTATTACTGTTTGTTGAACTTTTCCGATACTAGAGCAGTATTTTGAAACGGTTTCTAGGGTCGAAACTGTTAATATGCATTGGATATTCTCTCATCAATCAAATTTACCAAGAAACAACAAGTCTAAATGACAGGTTTCTGCATGATACCGTCATTATCATCAGAATGTTCGATTACCTCCCCCGCCCTCTGTCTTTCAAATGCAGCATGTTCAGCTTTATTGTCTAGCCAATTTCTCACGATCACTTAGTATGCAAATCATACAGGCGACAACTTTAACTTCGAGAAGTCACCGCTCGTTGACGCTTTGTGCGAATTCGAACAAAAGTGCTCCCTACCTATCCATAATGCGGGTAGAAATGATTTGTTATGCTGGTTTGTAACCCATTGATGGTACAAGACATTAATTGTATAACAATGTCTTGTATTTTAGCGATAAAGTCCGCGATCAATTGCGTCTGGTTTATACTCAGCACCTTGGCATATCTACTCAGCAAACCAGGACAAATGGTAATTAACTGATTGTTGTTTTACAGTTTCCTGTCTCAACGATAGAATGCAACCAGTAGAACGGAAATTGTTTGCGCGGGTGGTTGGGACACGTCATGGTCTTTGGATATTTTATACGTTGTGCGAAAATTTATAGCAGTTGTAACCTATCCCATTGGAGCAAGTGCATTGACTCTATAGCTTTGGGATACTGTCTGTCATCGCTGCGTTTGAGTGCTAGACAGCGAATTAACTAAAGCAAAAAAAAAGCAAAAAAAAGAAAAGACAGCGATTAACTAAAGCATTAGGATTCGTCCTGGTCTGTCCATTTATTAGGGCTTTAATAGCAGAGTGTTGAAACATTTGCGAATGGTCGATCGTTTCGTACATTTGCTCGCACGCAGTACGATGCACGCTGCAGTGGCTGTGGAATTTCTATAGCGCCACGCAGTTTTATGATGCTGAGATGAATGAGCTGATGCCCCAGGCAGTTTGCGCACACTGAAAGACGCATGTGCATTAGGATGGGACAAAAAATAAATGTTAGCTCCTATGCACTTTTCGTGTTCCTAATGGGTCCCATAACAACTGTGTAACTTTTCAGATTGATCGATGAAACGCCCGATTTGCGCCCGATTTTTAAAGTTTCCATACGATTTTATATGGGAAAATTCACTTTTTCAAAATTTAGTCTCTATAAATTCCCAGTTGGGTCCTAAAAATATATCGATACATGATGTTTGTAGAAAATTTTCCAGGGAAAAACTCTTCTAAAGACCGTAAGGCGCTACGATGCCTGTAGAAACAGCTATTCACCCCAAACTGATTGAATGTCTGACGGACGGCTCACAATTGAAATTTTCCAGCAACACAGTTCTTATAGGATCCATAAGGAACACGAAAAGTGCATGGGAGCGAAAAAATAACACCATCGCTTTTTTCCCAACCGTGTCCCAGTCTAATGTGCATATGAGCCATTTATCTTTTACTGATTTATAACGATTAAAAAATATTTCTAATAACGAATTCATTTGGAACAGAGAAGATTTATGGGCCTCCAACGCTTTTAATATAGGCAAAAGGAAATCCTTGAGCTCAAGAGTATAAACTTGACTAAGGGAGCATCCATAAATGACGTAGTTTTTTTGCCTATCTCCTAGAAAGGTATAGCAATCACTGACAAAACCAAAGGTATAAAAGTGGTCCCAATGGCCGAATGTCATATACCACTCGACTCAGTTCGACGAAATGAGCATTTTCTGAATGCATGTAAGTATGTGTGTATGTTTGTGTGTATGTGCAACATTTTTTTTCCTCACTCACTTTTTTCAGAGATGGCTGAACCGATTTCCATGAAATTATTTCCAAATGGAAGGTCCCGTTGCCCCATAGATTGCTATTGAATTTTATTGTAATCGGATTTTTATTTTAGAGGTTATGTATCAAAATGTAAAAATCACGAAACATCAATATCTCAGAAACCACACAACCGATTTAAATAAAATTGGTCTCAAATGAACGGGCTATCTCCAAAACCCTTAACTCATAAATTTCGTAATAATTTAACATATGATTCAAAAGTTATGTTAAGAAAAGTTATCCAGAAGCTATTTAATCTCAATTTTTCTCAGAGATGGCTGAACCGATTTTCACGAAATTAGTGTCAAATGAAAGGTCTAGTTGCCCCATAGGTTGCTATTGAAATTCATTGTAATCGGACTATAACTTTGTCCGTTATTCATAAACAAGTGAAATCCCGTCATAAAAAGAAACATATTCCAAAGACTGCTTAAACTCACTCACTTTTCTCAGATATGGCTTAATCGATTTTCACGAAATCAGTTGCAAATGAAGTGGCCCCATAGGATGCTATTGAATTTCATTGTCATCGTACCATTTTTTTTTTTTATAATTAATTAATTTTGTCAAGATTGTATAACAGAATGAAAATATTTACATTTCAACTAACTATTCAAATTAAGATTGAATTCTAAAGCTTGTATGTCGATTCTACCGTTACAATCGTTAATGAAACAAAGATATTTGACAAACAATTTCAAAATGTGTATTCGTTTTCTTCTATCAATTCTTTGTAAAGATGGATTAATGAGCTCGATGAAAGAGAGACGTCTCCACCCATCTAGGGTTGCAGAGATTTTTTGTTGCAACATTGTCCACGCCGTATTAACACGATCACAGGTGCTATATTTATGTTGCAGTGTTTCCACTGTTCGGTTGTCACAGTGTGTACATTCTTCATTATCTACTCGCCGCATCACGAATAGAAGTTTCCGATGTTCAATCTTGCCATTGACCGCTAGGTATAGAAAACTTTTGTGCTCCGAGCATATCTGATTATCCGAAATGTTTCTCCAAGTAAGGCGCCAGTCATTTGCGGTATTGTTTTGCTCCACCTTTGGCTGTTCCGTTTGTTGGATGAAGTGCTGGTGGATATTATCAGTGGATGGATTTTGTTGAGTGAGGGGAGGTATTTGGGATAAACTTGTGAGAATAATTTTGAGGTCGGGATGATCAATGCTTGGCCGCAGATTGCTGTGTACAAGGTAGGATCTGTAGTACGGAAGAGAAACAATCTCTCGTAAGTGTCGGTGAACGGCGAGAGATTTGCACTTGAGCGCTGGTAGTTGCAATTTCAGACCACCATGCTCTCGGTCTCGCGCCAATTGCATTATTGGCACTCTTGCAACAATTCCATGCCACAGAAAGTTGCCCATTCTCGAGGTTATTCTTGCTATGTGTACACCGAGTGGTGGTAGTATAGAGGAGAGATACCATATTTTGGACGTACCAAATGTGTTGAGAACTATAACTCTCTGGTGCAAAGTTAATTTTCGCGAGGACTGAAGCCACATCAATTGCGCGAATTTTCCAATCACTGCATCCCAATTTAATGTGGTCATGAGTCGAATGGAGTTGGCAAAAATGATACCCAGTATCTTTACTGTGTTCGCTGTTTAAAGCCATTGTACATCAATTTGGTTCCCTTCCAGATAGCCTACGTCAACTGCGACCGTCTTACGCAAATTTAGTTTTGCGCCAGCAGCTGTTCCAAAGCTTGCGAAAAGCTCACTCATGGTTTCAATTTGCTCGTGCGATGTGACTACCACGCTAATGTCGTCAGCGTATGCTACCAGAAGATCGTCCCCACACGCTTGCTCAAGTCTGCATATCAGAGGATGGAGATATAGCACAAAGAGATGCATGGAGAGCGGATCGCCTTGTCGCACGGAGCGCTGGATGTCGAACGGCTGTGAGAGGTGCCCGTTAATGAGTAGTCGGGATGTAGATCGGGAGGCGATTTGTGCAAGTAAGGTGACGAGACGTTGATTGAAGCCGAGCGACTGCATGGTCCCGAAGAGGAAAGAGTGTCGGACCCGATCGAAGGCATGATCCAAGTCGAAGCTTATGAGCTTTCCAGAACGACGATGATGACGAAGACTAGTTATGCGGTCTTTCAGAGCGAGAGTAGCTTGAAAGATATTACGCTCTGTGTTCGAACATTTTTGTGCTTCGCTCAGTATATTATGGACTCGCATCACGTCCTCTAGCCGAGCTTTCAAAATGCGAGAGAACAATTTGTAATCTGTATTTAGAAGCGATATGGGTCGATAAGAACGGGCTGTGTCGTCCCCACCCTTCTTTTTGACCAGTACGATGATACCGTCTACGAACGATGTCGGAAGGTTGCCGATGAGCGCTTCATTCATCACTAGGTTGAGTTCACGGTGAATGATGTCAAACACACGAAGATAGAATTCCTTCGGGAGACCATCACTACCGGGGGATTTCCGAGATGCGCTATCTCTTATCGCAGCGAGAATCTCCGCCGTGGTAATCTCTCTGGTGCACGCTTCATTTGTCGGGTCATTTGGTGGTATGATGTTCTCGCAGATGAAGGTATTCTCACCTTCTACTTGCTCATCTTCGGAGTAGAGGTTGGAGAAATAGTCAACCATGTGTGCTTCGATTGCATGGGCATCGACAATCGTTTCACGCTGCTCCGTTTGCAGCCGAGAGATGACGGTTCGTTTTCTCCTTCGCTCTCCTAGTTGGAAGATGGAGATTGGTTCACCCGCCACGTACGTCTCGTTTATGCGCATAAACATGTGTGAAAAATTACGCTGTAGTGTCAACATTTCAGCTTTGATTCGGTTGATGGTTGTTATCATTACTGGATTCAAGTAATAATCGTCGTATGCCTGTCGTAACTCGGCGTAAAGTCTTTGGTGTTCGTTATGAAACTCATCGAAAGCGGCTCGGGATTTCAATTTGAAGAAGGATTTGGTTTTGGGTTTAGCATATGTAAGCCACCATTCCATCCAATTAGCATAGTTCCGACGTTGGCGAGTCCAGAATTGCCATTTGTATTGGAATTCTGCTACATTTTCGTCGGTGAGCAAGTGAGGGCGAAGGAACCAGAATCCTCGACTGTGTTCTCGCCCTAGGCTGGGAAGGCAGAGTCTGAGAGTCAGTGCTTTGTGGTCGGAGAAAGAGCAGACATGAGTATGTGTAGCTCGTAGCTGGTCGCGGAGAGTAGTACTCACGTAGATTCGGTCGAGTCGGGATCGTGCGTTTCTACTCACGAACGTATATCCAGCATCTCGTGGGCATAACTCTTCCCACACATCGATAAGCTGCAGTTGCTGGACAGCCGTTCTTAGTGAAGGACTCGTGTTTGGACTAGATGAGTCACAGGGTCGTAGTACACAATTGAAGTCTCCTACTAGAACTACGTGCTCGGTGCGATTACGTAGATAATAAGCAAGTGTGCCGTTGAAAAAATCTTCTCTTGCCAAACGCTGTGTTGTTCCTGAGGGCGCGTAAACATTTACGACCGTTACGTTTCCGATTCGCAAAGCTATTAACCGTCCGTTCAAGCTTTTCTCGACGTGGGAGTATCGAATGTGTGTTTTTATTGCTATCGCCGTTCCTCTTCTTGCATGATCCACATTTGCAATAACCGTGTAACCGGGCAATGAGAGCTGTTCATTTTCTACCTCTTGTAGGCATACGATATCTAGGTATTGGCTGTTTACGAAATGTTGCAAAGCGTTTAGTTTTGTAGGACTTGTGATAGTATTGATATTGATCGAGGCTATGTTGAACGAAGTGACAGACATTATGGATTGTAGCGCTTCTCTCTATCGTCGTCTTCGTCATTTTTTCGAGGTTTTTTGTTCATTTGTCGTCCACGTCGTCTTTTGCTACTCATGGACGATGTAGATTCATCAGTTTCATGCCCAGTCGACATGCTGCGTGTTACGCTGCCATATCTTCTAAGCATCTCGATCGAGTCCACAAAAGTGGTTGTCTCCTCAGTGTGTGCCTCAGCTGTTGATATTTGTACAGTTTCGCGAATCGGTGAGTCTACTACTACCACTGCTGTTGATTGGGTGGCAGAGTGTGTTTGGGAATTGGCCTTTGTCGAAGGTGGCGGTAGTTCGGGAAAAGTTTCCGAAGTCACTGGAGGTGGCGCAGTAGATCTCATACTTGCAGGTTTCGTCGGTTTTTGGATCGTTGGTTCCGGTACCGCAGGTTTGGTGTTTTGCTGGCGTTGTGGCACAGCTTGCTTTGTCACGTTTGCGTAACTTTTCTGAACTAGCAGCTTCTTGTTTTGCACACACGATATGCCTGTATGTGTCTGCTCGTGACAGTGACGACACGATTGCAGTTGCCCTTTGTACGTGACATATGCCTGCGCTCCGTCGATGGTGACCCACGAATCGATATTATGCTTTACCACCATTCGGACGCTCCAGATACCGAGCGATACGCCTTCGTACCCATGCTCTTCACCGAACATAAGCTCCTTGACCGAGAGAACGTCACCATACTGACTAAAAAACTCAGAAATCGTCGTGCTCGGTACATCTTCGGGAAGATCCCATACGCGCACCTCAACACTTCCATCTTCCATGGTAATTCGAAGCTTGTATTTTTTGTCACCACACTTCACTTCGTGTTTGTCGTCGTGTTCTTCGACCACTTTTTGGGCCAGAGCTAGGTCAGCGACCTTAACAAACGCGCACGCTTCACCTCTATGGCATTGTAGCCTCTTAACATCTTCTCGTTTGAGTTCAAGAACTGTACGACAAAATTCGTAGGTTTTTTCGTATGACGGTTTGACCGGTAAATTCGAATAGTCTATTCGAAAGGTGTTTTCACGCCTCATCGCGGATATACTACACGCGACGCGGCTCAGACTCTCTAAAAGTAGAAGGATCAAAGTAGCAAAATCTTGATAGGCGCACTCGGAATATACGTTTACACGTCTCAAAGGTTGAGCGATAAGTTACCATTGGCTTAGGCACTGCGTTTCAAAATGTGAGAATCACAAAACTTTATTGTCTCCTAAACTACGCAACCAATTTCTACAAAACTGGTGTCAAAAGAAAATACTGCCTTGAAAATCCTAGCTAATGAATTTCATAATAATTAAAGATGTGGATCAAGTGTTATTAAAAGAAACGTGTTCTGGAGGCTGTTAAAACTCATTCATTTTTCTTAGAGATAATTGGACCGATTTTTAAGCCTGTATCAGACTAACCGTTGCAGCGGTCAACCGCTACCGTTCCGTTCTTTTTCGACCAATCAAAACACAGCGGTCGACCGTCGCTTGTTGTTGTTGCAAAAAATAGAATCTTTTCTATTTTTGCCGCCGACCGTTCCCAACGGTTGCCGGCTGCTGTCATTGACATGGCGAAGGCAAACGTGCCTCTTCACACCTACACAAAGTCACATATAGAGACTTATCGAATAAAAATGTGTGCTTCTCTTTTTGGCACACACGACAGCCAGTCAAAACATTGATAGCACCGGCAACGCTGGTTGGCGATGTCAATTTTCGACCAACGCACACTGGCAAAAATAAATCCAAATTCCCACTAGTTAAAAGCCGCTGGGCTGGATACCTTAAATATAGCATTTCTTACGAAAAATTGGCCAATAAATTGATAGGTGATATTTTCATTCTGTGCAGGGCACGGGAAAGGGTCTATATTTCCAAAAATAGGCATAAATGGGGCGAAAAGAGGCGAGAAAGACCATTTCCCGTGCCCTGTCCAAAATGAAACCGCCAATCAATTTGTTGACCAATTTTACATAAGAAATGCTATATTTAAGGTATCCAGCCCAGCGGCTTTTAATTAGTGGGAATTTGGATTCATTTGTGCCAGTGTGCGTTGGTCGAAAATTGACATCGCCAACCAGCGTTGCCGGTGCTATCAATGTTTTGACTGGCTGTCGTGTGTGCCAAAAAGAGAAGCACACATTTTCATTTGTCAAGTCTCTATATGTGGTCTTGTGTAGGTGTGAAGAGATTCGTTTGCCTTCGCCATGTCAATGACAGCAGCCGGCAACCGGGGGGAACGGTCGGCGGAAAAAATAGAAAAGATTCTATTTTTTTCAACAACAACAAGCGACGGTCGACCGCTGTGTTTTGATTGGTCGAAAGAGAACGGAACGGTAGCGGTTGACCGCTGCAACGGTTAGTCTGAAACAGGCTTTACGAAATCAGTATTGTATGGAAGGTTTAGTTGACCCATAAGAGCCTATTGAATTCTATTGTAATCGGACTGTAACTTTGTCCGTTGAGCATGAAAATGTGAAATCACGTTTTGAAAGGAAGCATATTTCATAGACTGCTAAAACTTATTCGTTTTTCTCAGCGATGGTTGAATCGATTTTCACAAAATTAATGTCAAATAAAAGGTCTAGCTATCCCATAATACACTATTTAATTACACTGTAATCATGCTGTAACTTTGTCCGTTATGTACCAAAATGTGAAAATGACGAAACTTCAATACCACAGAAACTAACAAGTAATTCATTTCATATTAATTAATGATGTGGTTCAAAAGATTTGGAAAGAAACGTTTCTCCAATTCTGCGGGCATCCAATGCTGGTCTCCACTTTGTCTAATCACCTAGCTCGCTGCACTCCTCTTTCTCGCGTACCAACCGGATTTCCAGCGAACGCCAGTTTTACAGTGTAGTTATCTGGTATTTGTGCAACATGTTATACCTTGCGTATCCGTCTAGCTTTGACCATCTTCGAGAAATTGGGTTCGTTAGGAAGATACTCGAGCTCTTGATTCATCGTTTGCTGTCACACACCGTACTCCTGCATGCCGCCAAAGATAGTTCTTAGCATCTATCGCTTGAAAACTCTGAATCTTCGCAAATTCTCCTCGAGCAGTGATGCTTATCACCGTCGATCTCACATTATCGCCTAAGCGAGCCCTGTTGTGCTCGGTTTCAGCAGCCAGTGTTTACTGCCTTAAATGTTCTACCAACAATGTCCACGTCATTGCATGGTTGAAAATTTGTAACCCGCTCGTCGAATAATATCTTTTAGCGCAATGTTGAAGAGCAGGCCAGATAATTACCTGAAATCCTCACACAGCACTGGTTTGTATCCATAGTAAACTTAATCAATTGGGTCAGTTTCTCTGGGAAGTCGTTCTCGTCCACGATCTTTCGTAGCTCTTTCTGGTCAATTGTATTATTAAAAATCGATGAATACATGGGCAAAGTGAACATATTATCCATAGTTGACTTCTATTAAGCCAGCTTTACAACTTCCCAGGAATCCATTTTCTAGTGGTGAGAGACGTTGGACGATGGGTTAGGAAAACACTTTGTAGGCGCTATTTAGGATGGTGGACGCAACGTTTGTCAGCTTTTTCGTAAATAGGGCAAATCCTTTCACTTCTCTGGCAGCTGTTCGGTATCCGAATCTTCATCAACTTGTCCGGGCCGGGTCCGGGATAAGCTCCGCTCCGATACCATCTGTCGCTTGATGGCATCCTTAATTTCGTCTCCCGGTGGGAGTGGCACGTCCTCGTATTCTGCTGCACCGAAGATATCTTTTCCTTCGTCGTCTTGATCCTCTTGCTATACGCCATTCAAGTGTTCTTCTCTGCACTGTTCCTACCCTTCGGTCGCTTCGTTATTTCGCATCACATTGCGGCTGGCGGCACAAAACCTGTGCGGGATACGTTGAGTTTCTGAGTATTTGTTGCTATTCCTCGTAACTTGGTAAATAATAAAAATATATTTACCACGATATTCTTAAGACATTTTTAGTTGAAAACAAAACGAACTCTTAACAAAATGATCAAAATGGAACTATCGCTGCTTCTTCAAAAGCGTTCAAAGCTATTGTTTGTCATTTTACCTCTACTAAATTTCAAAGTTGACTGGTACATAAATTTATTGGGAAAAAATTGAATGTGCTTTTTACGATATCCATAATTTAAACCTAATTTTAATAAATTAAACCTCCCAGGTGGTCTCGTGGTACGATACTGGCCTAACAAGCCAGCTGTCGTAGGTTCGAGTCTCGGTTCGGGAGAGACTGTAAGTGTTAGCAGGATCGTAGCGTTAGCCCCGCAATCGTCCTGTACACTTAACAGTTGGCTGCGAAGTCTGTGTACAAAAAATAGGAGGTCGAGTTCCGAATCGGAACGTAGAATCATGGCTTTGCTTTTTTGATAAATTAAATGATATTTCCAATACTATTTTTGGAAGAAAAATTGTTCCTTACAATGTAGAGTTTTCTTCAGAACTGTAATTTTACTAACGTTGCGAAACTCACCATCCTTTCAGGTGAACCACCTTCCTTTCAGGTGAACCACCTAAAAGCTGAAAGCATCTCTCAAAAGGACAAAAAAAAACCTGAAATAAATTCCGCACTGCACCATTTTTTCAACACATTAACCCGTAAAGACCCGGGACGGAACTTTTTTTTAGAAAATGGTCGTTCTCAGCGATGCTGCGGCCGATTTGAGTAAACTCGGAATATTATTCAAGGGGAATAGTTGCTCTAAGTTTTAGTAAGGGTGCCACCCCTCTGAACCCCTCCCAGTTTATGTGAGACCCAAATATGTCTGTGCCTTTTTTTATTTTTTCCTACTGATTGAACAAACGCATGGATTTATCATACGTATCAAATGTCCTTTGCATCAAATCATGTCGAGTAGATGAAATACGATTAACAAAAGTAAATTTTGAAGTTACCAAATTATTTCAGTGCAAAATCACATAACTACGTATTTTCATAGAAAGTCAAAAAAGATGTTCTACTGAGGGAGATTGTAGCTGTGTCCTTCAAGTTTTCTACTCTACATTTTTAGAATTAGGTCTTCTAAGTCCAAATATGTTAAAAGATTCATTCTAGCATATACAGATTTTGAGAAAAACAAGTTTGAATTCACTAAAGTACGAATTTTCATGGAAATTCGATTTTCTCAGTCTCTCACAGTAGGTTTCTATTTTGTTTTTCCATTTTTCAACTTTGCATTTTTAGAAAAAGGTCTCCTGAATTCAAATATGGCGAAAGATTTATTCTAGCATGAACAGATTTTGAGAAAAACAAGTTTGAATTCACTGAAGTACGAATTTTCATGGAAATTCGATTTTCTCAGTCTCTCACAGTAGGTTTCTATTTTGTTTTTCCATTTTTCAACTTGACATTTTTAGAAAAAGGTCTCCTGAATTCAAATATGGCGAAAGATTTATTCTAGCATGAACAGATTTTGAGAAAAACAAGTTTGAATTCACTAAAGTACGAATTTTCATGGAAATTCGATTTTCTCAGTCTCTCACAGTAGGTTTCTATTTTGTTTTTCCATTTTTCAACTTTACATTTTTAGAAAAAGGTCTCCTGAATTCAAATATGGCGAAAGATTTATTCTAGCATGAACAGATTTTAAGAAAAACAAGTTTGAATTCACTAAAGTACGAATTTTCATGGAAATTCGATTTTCTCAGTCTCTCACAGTAGGTTTCTATTTTGTTTTTCCATTTTTCAACTTTGCAATTCTAGAAAAAGGTCTCCTGAATTCAAATATGGCGAAAGATTCATTCTAGCATGAACAGATTTTGAGAAAAACAAGTTTGAATTCACTAAAGTACGAATTTTCATGGAAATTCGATTTTCTCAGTCTCTCACAGTAGGTTTCTATTTTGTTTTTCCATTTTTCAACTTTACATTTTTAGAAAAAGGTCTCCTGAATTCAAATATGGCGAAAGATTTATTCTAGCATGAACAGATTTTGAGTGAAACATGGTTAAAACTATCAAAGTATGTACGTCTTAGACAAGTAATTATATCTGTATCTAACTAGATACCAGCAACTCGGTATCAAAGTTTTGGTTCATAGCATAGAGCAGAATTCGTATATTTATAAACCATACGGAATCTCGGGTTGGTTTAGAAATATACGAACTGAAAAAAAAAAAATTAAAGCCTTTCAAGTTTTAAAACAAAAAAAAGAGTCACGTGGCTTGTGATTAGTCTTTAGAGTAAATAAAGCGGACGATAGAGTTTTTTTTTTTGTTTTCTTGGACAATTTATACGGAGACTACGGTCGGAACTACGAATAACTAACCAAACCAACGAAGATAAAAAAAATCGATGTGAGCACTGGCACCGCAAAACGTTTGTGTTAGTGTGTACCTTAGTCAGTACCTTAGTACCTTAGTGAGTTCAAACTCGTTTTTCTCAAAATCAGTTCATGCAAGAATAAATCTTTCGCCATATTTGGATTCAGGAGACCTTTTATAAAAATGCAAAGTTAAAAAATGGAAAAATAAAACAAAAATCTACTGTGAGAGACTGAGAAAATCAAATTTTTATGAAAATTCGTACTTTGGTGAATTCAAACTTGTTTTTCTCAAAATCTGTTCATGCAAGAATAAATCTTTCGCCATATTTGAATTCAGGAGACCTTTTTCTAAAAATGCAAAGTTGAAAAATGGAAAAACAAAATAGAAACCTACTGTGAGAGACTGAGAAAATCGAATTTCCATGAAAATTCGTACTTTAGTGAATTCAAACTTGTTTTTCTCAAAATCTGTATATGCTAGAATGAATCTTTTAACATATTTGGACTTAGAAGACCTAATTCTAAAAATGTAGAGTAGAAAACTTGAAGGACACAGCTACAATCTCCCTCAGTAGAACATCTTTTTTGACTTTCTATGAAAATACGTAGTTATGTGATTTTGCACTGAAATAATTTGGTAACTTCAAAATTTACTTTTGTTAATCGTATTTCATCTACTCGACATGATTTGATGCAAAGGACATTTGATACGTATGATAAATCCATGCGTTTGTTCAATCAGTAGGAAAAAATAAAAAAAGGCACAGACATATTTGGGTCTCACATAAACTGGGAGGGGTTCAGAGGGGTGGCACCCTTACTAAAACTTAGAGCAACTATTCCCCTTGAATAATATTCCGAGTTTACTCAAATCGGCCGCAGCATCGCTGAGAACGACCATTTTCTAAAAAAAAGTTCCGTCCCGGGTCTTTACGGGTTAATAATAATCTATCGTTATAAATTACATCTCTATTAAATACAAATATTAGCGTTTATAGTTCAATCAAATCGACACGGACAACAGGAAAAGTGTTTAGGTTATGAAGGAATTACTCCCTTGTAGTACTAATTGCACAAATTTATGTTTATTTGTAGTACGTACCTGAAACTGTGTAAACATTCAAATCGTTTTTTACTCTAAATTCGGTGGTAGGAAGATCGATTCTAATGGCTAGTTATAGCATATTGGAAACTAAGGAAAATGGTTTGGTAAATCGAATAATTCAAAAATGCTTATTTTTGTGGAATAATTTAGTGCTTTTCTATACCTATTCATGGGTAAATTAGCCACTATGGAAGCGACGGTTACTTCGAGAGAGACGATTGCATATTTTACATACTATTAGAATTTGCATTCGAAAAACAATCGCTCTCAAAAACATTGTAAAGCGAGATGCAGCTATGAAGAAATATGTTTCTCAAACTAGTCGACCCAACGGTTATGCAAATTCTGCTCGTGTAATGAGGTGAAAATTTGTACATATCATATTGATATCTACAACTCGACGGAAGAATTCAAGACATAATCGTGAAAAAGCATATCCAGCTTTAGTTCGGTAGTCGACTGCACGGTGCATGCTGTTCCAGCATCTGTAATTGATCATAAATAATAAATTACTTTGGCGAGAAACGTATTGCCGCCCGGAGAACAGTGTTCGCATGTCCACCAGCGACAGGGGAGCGGTACTGCGGTAGAGCGGGACATGGAATGCATCACATCCAACGAAAACATAGGTTGTAACGTTTCAACAGCTGACTTGTAGAGGCTGCACTTTCGCGATCTTCTCTTCTCTTGACTCTCAGCAGATCGTGCCAAATGAAAATACCTAATAAATATCTATCATTCATCTCTTCGCGCTGCACGCTGCTGCAATACAATCACTTCAGCAGTTGAAAACGAAAATGTTGTATACGCGATGGTATCGGTGGTACTGGCGTGGCGCAGTACCTCTAGTGGAAGGGAAAAGTCGCCGTAAAACCGGGAAGTAGGATGGAAACCACTCCTGATGCGCGCAGTCCAAGCGAGGCCGTATATTATCGCGCGCCAATCGTTGCTCCAAGCGCCATGACAAAGCGCGGCAAACCATACGGAGCGGATCTATATGTACTCTCTTCGGGCATTCGGTGGCGAAACCATCCAGTGCGTAGATGTAAGTGTGCGGCTAATAATAGGCGAATAAAGAAACAACTGACAGACAGCACGGCATACAGGCAGTCAGAGCACTTGAGAGCTAAATAGCGCCATTATTACCTCTGTACCTTGCAATGCGGATGGGGACTTTACTTGATATTGTTTGTCTTTATGAATGGTGGAGATGAGAGGGTTATGCAAACGCATGTTCAATGATGTTTAATAACAAATATAACCAAAATCCTGTTTCGAGCAAGTATCTATTGAGCCTATGTCTGATAATAGTGAGAATTTGTTGTACAGGTACTGGTTTCTCTCTTTGCTATTAATTACTGTTCAGAAAGCTCCGCGATTGTAAGATATTTTACGCATTGCAGAATATTTCAAACAGCCTTGTTTTTGGGTAATTTAATTCCTAAAGCTCCAGAAAAAAAAGTTCCTAACTTAGGCTAGGACATTAGGAACGTCAAAATCAGTTTTTATTCATGTACCTATTTTAACTTTATTGTTGAACTGCTGATCTAATTTAAAATCCATTTTTTAATAGATTGAAATCGAAGTATAAAGCCAAACGATGGGAAGGTTTTAAGCAGTCGTCGTTTCACGTGTCTTGGTCTAACTTTACATTACATTTGTAACCAAACCACAACAATTGTAATTTTGAAGCGTCTGTTTCCAATTGATTCGATTGTTCACTTCCGGTTCTTACGAAAACCTGACGAGTTAAATATTTTTCTTTCAGGCTTAATTTTCTTTCGAAGTCACGATTTTTCACATCTGAACCATTCGTTGTTGCACTAATAATAATGATTGCTGTTTCTCCAAGTCGAAATGCAAAACCTTTCGCTTATTGTTGCCGCCGCTCTGTGCGCACAAAAAGTGAAACTTTTAATTGCGGTACAGATCAGGGCACCGAGTCTAGCACTAGTGCCTGCGTGAACAATTAATACAATGCTTTTTCCGGAGTGTTCACAGCGAAGACAGCCGTTCCAGCCAATTTTTATGCTTTGCAGCTCCGCTCGAGTGATATGCATATTTCGGTTCGGTGACTAAGTTAGATCTAAATGATAACCAAATGAGTGGTGCGCAGTCTACGGCGACATCATCACCTTATGGTTCAAAGAATTCGCTCCCAGCAATCGCAGTTCGCTGATGTACAAAATTCAAGCCCATTTGGAAGGCGACCGGCATTTAAACGAGCAAAGATCAACATCACCGTTGACCTGGTTCAGAGAATCTGATTTTCAGGTCAGGCTATCCACATCTCTTCGCCGTTAGCGGCTTGATAGTTCTTTGTGTGATTTATTATTACTGCAAAGCAGTTTGAAGTGTGAATAGAGGTTTAATCTTTTTGCCAGCTAGGATTTTTTAATAGATAGGTAACGAAGTTTGTTTATTTTCTTGTATTAGTCAACTTCAGAAACTGGACAGAGTCTTCTTTTTACAACACTCACGAACTCTTTTTGCGTACAGAAATGTGATTGTTAGTTGCACGAAGGAGGACAAGTGATCACAGCGGTTTCGGTATATTATGTTCCGCGGAAGAGATTAACGTCTAGGGTTATTATCCCGAGGTCGAAAGCTGCAGAAATCTCCGTCTGCGAGCTACCGTTTGGTGGAGAAAAGCCAAGAGTCATCAAATACAGCCATGATGCTGCTACTGTGCGCCATTTTCACAAACGAAACACGGTTCCGTTACAGCTTAGCTTCGATAATTCGACCGGTTTTCGAGTACCCGGCACTGATTTGGCTGCTTTAATGGTAGAATTTTTTTAATGACTAAGATATTTACGCTCACACGGTAATTTTCGCTTTAAAATTGCAACGAACCAACAATGTTTCCCTGTTGGGCGTTGATTATGTGTGAAAGGAGCAGCGTAACGACTCAATTGCACCGACCGCAGAAAGACGCCATGTTAAAGTTATGCATCCGATCAGCATCGAGCAGCCAGTGAGTTGCTCCCGTGTGTAATTTGCAGTGCATAATGACTGTGGGATTTGCCCGATATAATGAGCACTTTATTTGACGCAGTTACTTTCAAAAGATCTAATCAAACAGGCGCAGCCCTCCAACTTTGACGCTTAGATTTTAGGTATTACCGTTACATTCATCTGAAAAAAGTTTTTGCTTAGTTTTTCCTTGAGAAGTTAGAACCATAAACCGGAATAATTAACTTATGGAAACTATAGTGTCTGCTTAAGGTCTGTAGTAAGATCAGTAAGAAATATCAGAATGACCTCCAAATTGTTTACAAATTACATTTAATTCAAATGAACTCCTTGCATGCTATTTTGCGATTTAATACGGGTTCTATTCACGAGTACCGGAATGTTATATTTTCTCGATAACTCAAACCGGGAACCATTACTTTTTCCGCTGGCCTTGATGGCAGTCGAATTCGAAGTAGTGGTTTCGTTTTTCTCCTCTTAATACGTAAATCAAACGGTAGAGAGATAATTTTGAAAAGTTTTCCAGCATCCCATTGCAAAAATAGTTGGCCTCTGGCGCCCTAAGTGACATATTAGGACGGCACTGTAAACATCTTTCACTCGGCAGAGCACTTCATGCGATGCGAAGACCATACATACCAACGTTTGATCATCGTCATCTATACTGTGGCTGGTGGTGGCGCTAATCAAGATTAATAGTATCCTTCACAGAGCACGTGCTAGCTTTGGTTGCTGCAAGCCGTAACCCTAATCTTGCGCAAGGTGTGAAATCACGAATCGAAAGTACACTCCGATTTTCACGGCACACTTTTTTTTCATTCGAGACGACCCCCAACAGACTGGAAATCAATGAAAATTCGACTGCACTGAAACAAATTCGTACCTGTTCATAGTCAAACATTGGTGATGTTTGGTATTACTATCTAATGAGGGATGAGGTTTAATGAATTAAAACATGCCCATCTTCTTTTCCCGTGTTACAGGCCAGTGAGCAGCCGGTGATGTGTTGCATAGACGTGAGCACCATAAAACGTACTGACCAGTCAACTGTTCATTTTCATGTCATTCTCCAGCATCTGCTTTCGTCATTTGAAATCAACATGCCCATTTCTTTATTCGCGTCGTGTTGTAGCATCTTGCTATAGTATATTTATCTGGCATCACTGTAATTGTGGTTGAGAGTATTGTTTTAATTCTAATATTTTATTGCATTTTTGCGGTGTATTTACTCGTAGCGTTATTTCAATTTGTGTCCTACCAATCGTGTCATATTGCTGTGTATCAAACTATTGGAGTAGAGTGAATCCATTTTTCAATATCCGTGCATAATCGAGAATCTGGGATGATTGATTTTGTTTAAATCACTGTTCGTTTCTAAAACATTTTTTTTCAGTGCAGGATCTCAAATTAAATTGTCCAAATATTTCTGAATGTAAGTTAAAGAATTCCCTAAAAGTCATTGATTGGAATCTTTTCTCTATCTGTTGTCTTCAACCCTTTTCAAATGTTGGTCCAGTTAATTCGAAAAAATGTATGCAAATTTGTTTGTTTTAGTAAGGCCTACAACACGCCCATAAATTTTCATCGAATTCTGAAAGAGTACAGCCAACATCTTGTCGAGTTGGCGCGAAATCGGTCCATAGAACCAGGCTAATTTAAGGGAAAATTTCGTACCCATAGGACCTGTTTTTTGTTTCGCATTACAGATTCGCGGTTATCGATCGCGATAGAACTCTGGTAACTCTCTGGTTACCTACGTCTAACCGTGAAAGACGAACTTTTGGTCCTCTAATCATTTGGGACTATAAACGCCATGCGCGATGCAAAGAAAGTTTTTGTCGAGTGTATATTTTCTGATTTACAGCTTTTCACGAAAAAAAAATTAACCTCTTTCTAAAGTGTTTGCTATACATGCTAAAAGGTTTGCTATACATTCAGTAGTTGTTGTAATGGCGGCCGTGGTCGTAGCTGGTTGTGGTGTAGTTTTTTTTTCTTCATCTATAGTTAATTTGACACGGCACAAATACAATTCAATGTTTAACGGCGCCAATTATATCTGGTAGCTTACTTTCTAAAGTATCTTAATAACTTAAAGCAAATTTTTTATCCTCGCTGCCGACTACGAGCTGAAACTAAATCTAACTTAAAGCTAGAATATTTTGCATTAAAAGCACAGGTTTGCTGTTTGATGGTTTTCATTGCCATAGGTAAGCAGCATATTAAAATTGTTCCGCTGCTGGGCCAAGATATTACGGACTGGCATATTGGGTTGTTTCCATCGGGCCTTCATCTGTTCATGTTGTTCATATCGTGCCGGTCTGATAGCTGTTTCCGGATCCGGGGTCTTAACGTGTTCTTGTCGTTTGGTTGGATGTAGGCGGAAGGGGATAGAACTAAACTGGGGCGTGGATGGATTTCAGGAAAACGTATATGAGGGACATGTAGGATAGGTCACGGTTCGCCAAGACATCACGAACAGGAAGCTATTAATTTAGACCTGGCGTCACGGTGTACAGGGCATGACCAAACAACGTGCTCTATGTCGTGGTAACCCTCACCACAAGCACAGATACCACTCTCCCCGAGCCCAACACGACGGAGATGCGCGTCAAATCTATAGTGATTGGACATAAGCCGAGACATCACGCAAATGAAATCCCGACCTACATCCAACCCCTTGAACCACGGGTTCGTCGATACCTTGGGGATTATGGAATGTAACCACCTTCCCAGTTCCCCCTTGGTCCAAGAATTTTGCCAACTGATGATCGTATTCTGACGTACAAATGCGAAAAATTCATTAAAGGCAATTGGTCTTTCATAAATATCACCGTTTGCTGTGCCCACCTTAGCCAAAGAGTCCGCTTTCTCATTACCCGGTATCGAGCAGTGAGAAGGGACCCACGCTAAGGTAATCTGAGTAGATTTTTCGGACAAAGCACTCAGATGTTCCCGTATTTTCCCCAGGAAATACGGAGAGTGCTTAACATCTTTCATCGATCGGAGAGCCTCAATGGAACTGAGACTGTCCGTAAAGATGAAAGAATGGTCCGTGGGCATTTTTTCGATAATCCCTAGGGTGTACTGAATTGCAGCTAATTCTGCAACGTAAACAGAAGCAGGATTATCGAGCTTATGGGAGACGGTTGAATTGTTATTGAAGACACCGAAGCCAGTGGACCCATCAAGAAGTGATCCGTCAGTGTAGTACATATTGTCGCAGTTGATGTTTCGATATTTATTGGAAAAAATTTTAGGGATCTGCTGCACGCGTAAATGATCCGGGATTCCACGAGTTTCTTCTATCATGGATGTATCGAAAAACACAGTAGAATTGTGGTGTAGTTGATGTAGCTTCAGTTGAAGTTGAAGCCGCAGACGTAGTTGAAGTTGGTTCCGATGTAGTCGAAGTAAGCTCAGTGGTAGTTGAAGTTGCTTCCGAAATAGTTGAGGTAGTGTCTGTTGTAGTTGAAGTAGCCTCAGTTGTAGTTGAAGTTCCGGACGTGGTCGAAGTTGCTTCCGATATAGTTGATGTAGTCGAAGTTGCTTGCGGCGTAGTTGAAGTAAGTTCAGTTGTAGTTGAAGTTGCTTCCGATGTAGTTGAGGTAGTGTCTGTTGTAGTTGAAGTAGCCTAAGTTGTAGTTGAAGTTACTGGTGTAGTTGATGTAGTCGAAGACTCAGACGTAGTTGAAGTTGTTTCCGATGTAGTTGAAGTTAGTTCAGATGTAGATGAAGTTGCTGGTGTAGTTGATGTAGTCGATGTCTCAGAAGTAGTTGAAGTTGCTTCCGATGTAGTTGAAGTAGTTCCAGTTGTAGGCGAAGTTCCGGGCGTAGTCGAAGTTGCTTCCGATGTAGATGTTGTAGTGGAAATCCCTAATGTAGTTGAAGTTGCTTCCGATGTAGTTGAAATAAGTTCAGTTGTAGTCGAAGTAGTCTCAGTTGTGGTTGAGTTGCTTCCGATGTAGTTGAGGTAGCCTCAGTTGTAGTTGAAGTTGCTTCCGATGTAGTTGAGGTAGCTTCAGTAGTAGTTGATGTAGTCGAAGTCTCAGGTGTAGATGAAGTTGCTTCCGATGTAGTTGATGTAGTCGAGGTCCCAGATGTAGTTGAAGTTGCTTCCGATGTAGTTGATGTAGTCGAGGTCCCAGATGTAGTTGAAGTTGCTTCCGACGTAGTTGAAATGAGTTCAGTTGTAGTGGAAGTTGCTTCCGGTGAAGTTGAGGTAGAGGCTGTCGTAGTTGGAGTAGTGTCAGTTGTGGTTGAGGTTTCAGTCGTAGTTGAAGTTGTCTCCGATGTAGTTGAAGTAGCGTCTGTTGCAGTGGAAGTAGTCTCAGTCGTAGTTGATGTAGCCGAAGTCCCGGACGTAGTAGAAGTTGCTTCCGATGAAGATGAAGCAAGCTCAGTTGTAGTTGAACTAGTTGTGGTTGAAGTTACTTCCGATGAGGTTGAGGTAGAGTCTGTTGTCGTTGCAGTAGTCTCAGTTGTAGTTGAGGTTTCAGTCGTAGTTGAAGTGGTCTCCGATGTAGTTGAGGTAGAGTCTGTTGTCGTTGGGGTAGTCTCAGTGGTAGTCGATGTTCCGGACGTAGTTGAAGTTGCTTCCGTCGTACTGGAAGTGGTCTCAGTTGTAGTTGCGGTTTCAGTCGTAGTTGAAGTGGTCTCCGATGTAGTTGAGGTAGAGTCTGTTGTAGTTGGAGTAGTCTCAGTGGTAGTCGATGTTCCGGACGCTTCCGTCGTACTGGAAGTGGTCTCAGTTGTAGTTGAAGTAACCTCAGTTGTAGTTGAAGTAGCCGCAGTTGTAGTTGCTGTAGTCGGAACTGTGATTGTAGTTGTAGAAACGGTTGTAGTTGTACTAGTACCGGGAGCTACGATAGTTGATGTAAAGAAATTTCGTAATACTCTCGAAATTTGGCTTTTTCATTGCGACGCAGCATTCGCAAGTGTCGAATCCATTGGATATAATCCGCCACTAAAGTCTGCCTTCGGGCGCGTGTTTGAACAGTTTGTGCGAGTTCCATGTTTTTGAAATTGTTCGTCTTGATCAAATATCTAGATCCATAGGAGTTAGGAGACAGCTGCAAATTTTTGATGCATGCAAGATCTGTTGAATAGTGATAGTTGTTATTTGAAATGATATAACTATAACTTATTCAATACGCTACTATTGCAGCTAATGTAATAAAACAATAAATAAGGTCCCATTCATTGGCTTGTTGGATTTAGCATTTTAACTAAAAGGCTTGAAAGTCACAGTGTAGTTCCAGCACACTGCAAAGAACTTTATTATCCTGATATCAATTCATCATCAATATTGAGTAAGAGGTAGTAAGAGGTTTGTTATACACTCTGATTTGAAGCTTTTCACAAAATATTTTTAAGCACTTTTAGTAAGAGGTTTGTTATACACCAGTAGTTGTAGTGGCTGCCGTGGTTGTCGTTGTAGTGGCGGCCGTAGTTGTCGGTGTAGTGGCGGCCGTGGTTGTCGGTGTAGTGGTGGGCGTAGTTGTCGGTGTAGTGGCAGCCGTGGTTGTCGGTGTAGTGGTGGGCGTAGTTGTCGGTGTAGTGGCGGCCGTAGTTGTCGGTGTAGTGGTAGGCGTGGTTGTCGGTGTAGTGGTGGGCGTAGTTGTCGGTGTAGTGGTAGGCGTGGTTGTCGGTGTAGTGGTGGGCGTAGTTGTCGGTGTAGTGGTAGGCGTAGTTGTCGGTGTAGTGGTGGGCGTAGTTGTCGGTGTAGTGGTGGGCGTAGTTGTCGGTGTAGTGGCGGCCGTGGTTGTAGTAGGGGCAACAGTAGTAGTCGTGAAATAATCGGCAATATATTGACGTAGTTTTGCTATTTCACTGCAGCGCAAGTCTCGCAAGTGTCGAATCCATCGAAAGTAATTACCCACTATGGTTTGCCTTCGTACACGGGTGTGTGTGTTATGAAAAGACTCCCCGGAATTTAAGGTGTCCATTTTAATCGTGTAACTGTATCCGTTAGAGTTCGAAGAAAGTTGCATGTTTTCGACGCATACAAGATCTGTTGGAGAAACAATTAGTTTAAAAGATGTCATATTGTATGAATCGATCGTTTGAGTTTGAATTTGTTAAAATACGTTTTTGTCATTCTACATGAAAAACAGATCTACTATGAAATTTTACGCGTTATTGAAATTTAACTTCAGCTCACTGACATTACTAGGTTTTCGAGAACAACCTTTTTGATTATTTTTTCGGCATTATAAGTTTACCCAATAAACGCTTTGTTTGATATTATGTAACTGAGACAAAACATTCTTGTTTTTCTGAAATCCCCTCTCAAAGAACAGTTTGTTTGTTATTTGACTGCAAAAACGTCTCAAAAAGTTGCTTCTATTATACTATTTAGTTTTCTCGATCTTAATTCAAATACATAAACACAGACTTAGCGTTGAATTAACGGTTGGTCTGTTGGATTTAACATTTCAATTATAATGCTAGAAAGTAAAGCATAGTTCCAGCTCGATGCAAAGAACTTTATTATCGAGATATCATTTTATGTTGAGCTGAGTTAATGTTTAAAAACATAAAGCCTACCCTACTAGTGTTTTTTTTCTGATTTAAAACTTTTCACAAAATTTTGTCAAGCACTCTCAGAAGGAAGCTTGTTATACACTCGGTAGTTGAATTAGCAGCTGCGGTTGTAGTAGTGGTGACACCGACTGTGGTTGCTGCAGTTGTAGTAGTTGTAGTAGCAGCCGTGGTTGTGGTAGTAGTGGCCGCCGTGGTTTTGGTAGTAGTAGCGGCCGTGGTTGTCGTAGTAGCAGCTGTGGTTGTAGTAGGAGCGGCAGTAGTTGTTGTAAAATAATCGGAAATATATTGTCGAAGTTTCGCTATTTCATTGCGGCGTATATTTCGCAAGTGTCGAATCCATCGAAAGTAATCAGCCGCGAGGATTTGTCTTCGTACACGAGTGTGTGCGTTGTGAGAAGATTCCACGGAATTTAAGGTGTCCGTTTTGATCGTGTACCTGTATCCACTAGAGTTCGAAGAAAGTTGCATGTTTTCTACGCATGCACGATCTGTTGGAGATACAATTTGTTTAAAACCTTCATATTGCATGAATTGAAATATTTTGGCTCGTGCTACAAAACCCTTCGTAGTCCCAGGTATGAGATTTTCAATATTGAGTTATTGTGTTTCTACACCCAACGCAAACGGGGAACATTTTATTACTTTAGGGCAATTTTTTATTACTTATTGTGTCTTATGACTGCGCATTATACACAAAGAGTAACAAACCAAAAGTAATAAAAATTATGACGGGCACACGCTTGTATGTGTTTCTGCAGGAGAACATACAGCCAAGCACCGCAATGCATGTGTTAGCAAGACTTCACTCGCTGCCTTTGTATTGATGCAACGATCAGATTCAATTTGTCCTCTTCATCCACACATAATGAGAATCTCACCCGTCAATCTCAAATATCTAATTAGAAACACTTTCGTTTCGTCCCCCAGTGTTTACTTGAAATGAAAATATGTTATACTGTCTGAACAGAGTTGCCGAAGTTGCGAATATTGTTCTGGATGGGCACGAGTTTTGTATTTTCAAACAGGTACAAATGAGTTTCCATGAACCAATGAGTATGTGTTTTAGATATCTTGCAGGTAAGCGAATGTTTTTGTTTTTCTCTAACGCAGTTTACAGATCGTGATGTCATTTCAAGACGCATTTCAAGTCTTTGAAATCATCAACGTTTGCATACTCTATGACGGGGAAAATGCTGCTTGGCAGCCTTTGCCATATTTTTTCTCTACTCCGTTTGCGAACTAATACACGCACACCGGATGAATTGGAGATTGATGAAACTTGTAACATATGCGACGGTGTGTGATTATTTTTGCTTGAGATGGAAAGGGAGCAATTTTCGACAGAAAAAATCTTGCATGTGGTTGAAACGACCATTATTAGATAGTCGTACTCCCGTAACACGTGCTAAATATATGGCAGTATGTGTTGTTACTTGACTGGGAAAGAATTGCCTTTAAAGTAATAGGTTTGTTACCCAAAAGGCAATTTTGCGCTATTGCTTCTAAAGTAATAAGGAAAAGTTTTGCGTGTACAGGAAAAACAGGTTAACCGTGAATTTTACGCATCATTGATATTTAAATTCAGCTCAATGACATAACTTACTGTATTTTCAACATTCAAAAGTATACCCAATAAATGTTTTCTGATACTAACTAAACTTCTGTTATTTAACTGAGGTGTGCTGGTTTTGAAACGCAGCTTAAGAAAAAACGTATTCAAAACATTCTTATTTTTTCCGGAAATCACCCCTCAAAACACAGTTCGCTCGTTGCTCGAGTGTAAGACCAATTAAAAAAATTGTTTCTATTCCACTATTTAGTTTTTTTTCGATTTTAATTCAAATACACTAACACAGACCTAACGTTGCATTAACGGATACATCACAGCTGCAGACGCATTCGTTGTTTTCCGGGAGGAAACGTCCTTCACAGCCACAGTTAGCACAATCCACAATGCAGGACACATTTTGGTTTCTTTTTTCGAGCCAAGCGCTCCGCTCTAATGGGTTCCCGCTGGCAAGGATTTGTTCTCGAACCACGCAGACGGAGATGACGATGGTAAACAACGCTACGGTAGTAGCAACTGAACACTGTTTCCTCATGTTTTCTGTGATGCACTGACGTTCAAGCAGATCGAACATCCTTTTGTCGTATAAATTGATGCGTCGATGGTTTACCATCCCGCCCGGCAGTTATTCGCATTATTTTCATTCCATCACGTAATTATCAGCAACATGTGGAAGGCAAGGTTTTTTTTTTATAAAAAGGGTGGTGAGTATATTTAGTCTTAGTATAGCCGCGCTTTATTATGGACAATGATAGTGACCGGTTCATTGTTTCTTTTTCGTTCCGCATAAAAAAATGTGCAGCACAGGCTTGTTTTTTTTTGCTAATTTATTTTAATTTTAATTATGTTTTTATTAACCGTTTGATCCTAGTTGGAGGGCCTGTTCAACTAGTTAAGTGTCAATTTTCATTTTATTTATGTGCATTTATTAAGAATATTTATTTGTATATAACGTATGATGTATTTTGTGACCGAATCTTATAAAGTTTACGTAGTCATGTTATTCACTAAACTTTTATCAAAATTAAACTCTCAATTTGCAGTCCATTACTCATCTTCAAAATAATATATGAACGGAAAAGGAATGAATTTTGACTTGTGAATATCTTTCATGAAAATATAGATGTAGGAAGGAAGTGCCACGTAAATTGTGAAAATTCGGAAATTTGATTCCGGAATCTTACTTGAAGCTCTACATAAATGGATTAAAAAAATCCCACCATAATCACTTTAGTCTTGGATCCGCGTAAAAAGGGTGGATTCTGAAATTCACACAGAGAAAAACTGCCTAAATCCCAAACACGCATAAAAAGTGATCTCAGCGAATCACCTTTGAGTGCAGTTATTTGAAAAAATGAAAAATATATTTTTGAATGAATTGAATATTTTAACATATCGATCACGAAAGTTAAAAAATAAATGTGTTCGAATCTTCAAGCTCTCATACTGACTCTTAAAGTATAGTAAATAGTTACTCCGCGGTTTTTACCCATACTGAAACTTATTTCGTTCTCGAGCGCAGCGAACCCATGAACTATAGGATTTCAGGTGTACAAAAATAGGAAAACTGACTGTCACCGATCAATTTTTCCTTTTTTTTTGTTAGAAAGTAGACACTTTAACAAAGAAAATTTCAACATTTCAGGACTGTAGCAGGTACTGTACCTGAGATATCGATAAGTGTATTATATTTTTCTAAACATTATTGATAGAGCTTTCAGAAAAACGTGTAGGTTTGTGACGAAATGTGACGAGGGGGATGGTGGGGGTCAAGCCAAGCTATGTAGTAAATATGAAACCAAGAAAAAAATTGGACTTTCGAATTGCTCTCTTTTATCACTGTTTTGTCTGTTTAGGGTCTTTTCTTGTTCATTTATTATACAAGGTATGTGTTCATTTATGATACAAGGTATGTTTTTGATAATAAAATTTTCAAAAATAAAGTCATGGGGGAAGGGGTGGGGCTTGTTATAAAGCTAAGTAATTATCTAGAGGAGGGTCCGGCTTTGTGACGAAAAGCTACGTCGTTTATGGATGTTCCCTAAATAGAAAAATACCGAAAGTGTTGAAAAATTGAGGATTTTTTTTTTTGTCCAATTACTCGTATGAAAATATCTCATAGTACTTTGCCATGCACAGTGAATTGCCCGGATTTGGGCAGAACTTCAAAACTCAAATTTTTGCATGTTTACTACGCTCTTAGATTTTGACGTAGGAGTACGCCTTTGTGTTCTATACTGAGGTACATTCAAGTAAAAATGAGAACGCTTCGCATGATATATCTGATTCCAAACGTTAATAACTTGTTCGGCAGATCTGAATATAACATTTTATTATTTTCGTAAGAATTCACATTAATAAGAAATGCATTTTTTCGTATACAGGTCGGACTCGATTATCCGGAACTTAAAAAAATTTTCATTCCAGATAATCGAGTTTTCCGGATAATCGAATCACACAAAAAATACTGAAATTTTGCGATTAACGAACATAAAATAAATATTTTATTTTCTTTATTTACTTGTATGATGCAGTAACGTAACTAGAAGTTATTTCTGAGGCAAAAAGGTGTAAAATCTTGAGAAGCAAAAAAAAAAAAATTGGACATTGATTATTTTCACTTAATTCGAACATGTCCCAAACATGCCGAAAGTGACTTAAATGGTAACAAATATGCCAAAAGAGATGGTAAAGACAAAATTTCGGAATGAAAATTGAAAACGGACACCAAAAAAGTGAAATTCCGGATAATCGAGTCTGAAATTCCGGATAATCGAGTTTCCGGATAATCGAGTCTCCGGATAATCGAGTCCGACCTGTATTTAAATTATAATTATAGTTTTGTGTTTATTTTTCTAAAAAAAAACGCTGTCTGTATGACAGAATTAAATTCAAGAATCAATCAGCGGATCGGCGAGAAAATTTGCATGTAAGGGTTTTAAGACCGGGGAAGGTTATGCTGGTTTGAGACCCCTCCTCTCTCTGGCCTTCCAGAGAAGGCTCCCATACAAATGAAACACACATTTCTGCATAACACAAGAACTAATCAAGCAAATGGAAATAAATTTGACAAATGGGCGTTTTTTGATGCAAAAAAAAATTCTACGGTGGTTTGACACCCCTCCCTCTTCTGGATGGAAGGGGTCCCATACAAATGGAACAAAAATTTCTGTATAACTCGAGAACTAACTAAGCAAATGGAACCAAATTTGACATGAAGAGGTTCTAGAGGGCAAGACATATCTTCATGGTAGTTTGATACCCCTCCCTCCTTTGGAAGAGAGGGCTTCCATATAAATGAAGAACAAATTTTTGCATCACACAAGAATTAACCAAGCAAATGGAATCAAATTTGGCAAATAGAGGTTTTTGGAAGCGAGAAATATTAAAAAGCTGGTTTGACACCCCTTCCTCTTCTGGAAGGGAGAGTTCCCATACAAATGAAACAAAAATGTATGCATAACACAAGAGCTAATCAAGCAATTGGAAATATATTTAACAACTGGAGGTTTTTGAAAGCAATAAATATTTCTACGGTGGACTAATACCCCTCTACTCTTGAAGAAACACAATTTTTTGCATAAATCAAGAACTAATAAAGCTAATGTAATCAAATTTGGCATGTGGAGGTTTTCTATGGTGGTTCGATACTCCTCCCTCCTTTGGAAGTGAGGGGTCCAATACAAATGAAACACAAATTTCTGCATAACTCGAGATCTAATCAAGAAAAATCAACCGTGAACATGTTCATACACTAAAGTCGCTTTTTATGCGAGGGATACGCGCCGCGCAAAAATAAACCGCTTGAATTCCGGAATCCGCGTAAAAAACCGCGTACACTCCGGAATCCGCGTAAAAAAAACCGCGTAAATTCCGCAATCCCAGTTAATAAATTCCATAATCCACGTAAGAAAAAAATACCCCGTAAATTCTAGAATCCGCGTAAAAAACCGTGTAACGCGCGTAATTTTGAAACAGAGGGCTCCCAAACAAATTTCTACAAAACTCGAGAATTGATTAAGCAAATGGAGCCAAATTTGAAAATTGAGGATTTAAGAGTATTCCATTATATTATATTCTATTTATATAATAAAAATAAATTATTGTCCGTATGCAACGATTAATCTTAAGAACAGGTCAGCGGATCGGCGTGAAAGTTTGTATGTAGCGGTTTTTGGGGCCAAGGTTATTATACTGATTTGAGACTCCTCTCCTTTCTAGAAGTGAGAGCTCCTATACAAATTAAACACAAAATTCTGCATGATACAAGAACTAAGAAAGCAAATGGAACCAAATTTGGTAAATGGAGGTTTTTCGGAGCATCAAACACTTCTATGGTGGTTTGACACCCCTCTCTCTTTTGGATGGGAGGGTCCCATACAAATGAAACACAAATATCTATAAAGCTCGGGAACTAATTAAGCAATTGGAACTAAATATGGAAAATGAGGATTTTAAAGTACAAGAAATGTTTCTATAACGGTTTAACCCCCCATTAGATTCAATTTAAAATTCTAGGATGGCGACTTTCGCTCTTTGGAAAACAACCCGAAATGACCGAACACCGTCAAATATGGGTACAGTGAGGTCCTTTTTTACCCGGTTTTTTTACGCAGGTTACTTTTCTTAATTACTCAAAAACGGAAACAAGATATCGACCTTATTTAAATCACGTTTTCCGTATTAGGCCAAAAGGCATCGTATATCCGTTTTTGAAAAAAAAAATCACAATTTTTGGTGAAAATACTGAAAATTTAAAATGTTGAATATTGGTCTCTAGATTGACCACTATCATATTCAAACGAAGTTCAAACATTTTAAAACATTTATATTTGCAACTCAAAAGTCTTTTTTTACGCGATGCCGTACAAATTTGCGACGCATCATTCGTGTAATAAAAGACCTTACTGTATTTTCATAATCGGGATGTTGGACAAAAGCGATTGACAGTAGAGAAGTACCAGTAAACGTTTTCGTTTGATCGCTTCCATTCCCGTAATAGTTCTGCTACATAATTGACGAAAGAGAAACTCATTAGGAATGTGTTTTCGGATATCTTTCAGAATCATGTGAATAGTAATCCTTGCGGCCATGCTTGTCATTCTCCTCAGTATGTGGAAAGAGCGGAGAAAAAAATTCACCGCGCACTTCCCTTTCAGTATGTGCCTGCGTGTAGCAAATGCTTTCACCACACTGCTTCTTTCTCCACTCCAAAGTGTCTCAACTAACTTACAGAGAAAACACAATTCCAGCTCATCCCACATCTGATAGAAACAAGAGGGTGAATCACTCTACAGAGAAAACGTATAAGTACACCACAGAGTCCACTGGCGAGTAGTCTGGAAAGTGAAAAAAACCTACCGGGCAAAAGTGTAGTCCCCGTGTAGCTACACCGCGAAAACGAATTCGACCAGAGTAAACTCGACCGACACGAGCAACGCAGTCTATTTTTTTTTCTCCCAATATCTTTTCCTCTTCTGCCATGCTCAAGAAACAAACTGTAAAACGCACCGCAGATAGCTCTGCTGTGTAATTATTGTGCGTGATGTCCATATGTGTGAGAAAGTACACCTTTTTTTCCTGTGTGGGCTCATCACTGCGACCAGAGATTAGATCTATTGTGATATTGCCCAAGTGTTTTCTGTTCTCTGCACTTCATATTATTGGCAGTATCACTATTGAAGTAAGTGATATGCTTATCATTCATATCCGTACTTGTGTGTAAGTTTTACCTTTCCGTTTCAAGCTTACTACTTTACTATACCGAGCCTCCGTCCCTCCTAACAATATCGCCTAATTACAATTTCCTGGAGAGAACTTTCATACGTTACTCACACCAGTTTTATTATAACAGGGACTTATTTTTGTTAGAAGGACAGTCAACAGAGGTACTGTAGAATTCAGATTTAAGGAAAGGTACTTGGTGGGAAGCCTGAGAATAAACCCTTGCTAAAGTCCTTTGGCAACCAAATGGCCTGATTCTACTAAGATTCGAACCCACGACCATCCGCTTACCAAGGCGGACTTTGTAACCTTGCGGCTACGGAGCTCCCCAAAGTACACCATAGTTCATTGTCTCGCAAGAGAGAGATTTCAGATTTCACCGCGGTGTTTTCAGGAAGCTCACCAGATAAAAATCGTCTGTTGTTCTGATTTGCTGTGAGTGCAGTTGCTTTCGCAGTGCAAGATGTTCCCCTGCACTCTAGTGGTTTTCTGAAGAGAAAAGACAAGCATGCTTGCGGCTAAAGACAAAAATGTCGACGATTTAAATTTTACCTTTCAGAACTAAATTCGTGGAAATTAGCATATTGTATGAATAAATCAGTAGATTGTAAGAATAATTACGAAGAAGTAACCAACTATCCAAAGGCTTGGAAACCTTAACCAACCCAAATTATGTATTGGGACAAAATTTGACGTGAAGCATATTTAAAATCAAATGTATCACAAGCAACGATTTTCCTCTTGCGTTTGAACAGATCCAATATTCGATTCGTCTTGTTTTTGCAGACTGAATGTCTGTGATTTGATCGCATGGTAAATTGAAATTATGGTTAAATACGTAACTTTTAATGTTCAATTTCTCGACAGCGTGAGTATTATTGAGGTAAAATAAATTTGTTTGGTCTTTTTGCCTTTCTCCTAGAAAGGTATAGCAATCACTGCAAAAACTAAGGGTATAAAAGTGCTCAAAAAAGCCGAATGTCGTACATCATTCGACTCAGTTCGACGAGCTAAGCTTTTTCTGTATGTGTGTGTGTATGTGTGTGTATGTGTGTGTATGTGTGTGTGTATGTGTGTATGTATGTGGGTGCGTAACGCTCTCCCAATCTCACTCGTTTTTCTCAGAGATGGCTAAACCGATTTCAATGAAATTAATTGCAAATCAAAGGTCTAGTTGCACCATAAGACCCTATTGAATTTTATTGTAATCGGATTTTTAGTTTAGAGGTTATGCATCAAAATGTCAAAATCACGAAACATCAATATCTCAGAAACTACACAACCGATATGAACAAAATTAAATTCAAATGAACGGGCTACCTAAAAAACCCTTAACTTTTGAATTTTATGATCATTGAACTTGTGGTTCAGAAGTTATGGAAAGAAACGTGTTCTGGAGACTATTTAATCTCACTCATGTTTCTCAGAGATAGCTCGACCGATTTTCATAAAATCAGTGTCATATGGAAGGTCTTGTTGCCCCATAAGACCCTATTGATTTTTTTTGCAAACGGATTATTACTTTGCCTGTTATGTTTGAAAATGTGAAATCCAGCTATGAAAAGAAACATATTCCGAAGACTACATAAACTCACTCACTTTTCTCAGAGATGGTTGAACCGATTTCTACAAAATTAGTGTCAAATGAAAGGTCTAGCTGCCTCATAACACCCTATTGAATTTTGCTGTAATCGGACTGGTACTTCGTCTGTAATGTATCGAAATGTGAAAATCACGAAACTTCATTATCTTAGAAACTACACAACCGATTTGAACAATATTGATATCAGATGAACGGGCTAGTTAAGGATTAACTGATGAAATATGATTGAACACGTGATTTCAAAGTTTGGCTGCCCTATACGTTCTCATTTCATTTGATTATAATCGAACTTGAGCAACCGTTAGGTATTAAATTGTTTATAAAACAACGAAAGTCTATTATCTCATTTATTTTATTTCGCTATTTCTCAAGCGTCATTACGTTCATTACGTCAAATTTCATATTTTATACTCCAATTACAACATCAATATTCTACAACCCAAAGAGTGAATAGACCTTTATTGGAGGCCATCCACATACCACGTGGACAGATTTTTAACTAATATTAATCCCCGCCCCATGGACAAATGCCCATATAAATTCTTTTTTTCACTTTTTGGGTTTCAAAATAATGATGTTGTAATTTAAGTATAAAACATCAAATTTGACGTAATGTACGTAAATGACACTTAATTTCGAACAATTCAATCACGAGCGATACCGGAAACATTCAAATGGTACGATACCACATTTAAATTATATTGAGGTTACATATATCGATCAAAGCAGGTATAGTTTTAAATAGCATTTGAATTTCTTTTCTTTCCATAACTTTTGAACCACATATCAAATTGTTACGAAGTTTGTTATTTGTAAGTTTGAGAGATGATTCGTTCGTATGACACTAGTTATTTTCAAATAAGTCGTGTAATCTTTGAGATAATAGACTTTCGTTGTTTTATTATACTTAACGGTTGCTTAGTTCGATTATAATCAAATGAAATTGGAACGTATAGGGCAGCCAAACTTTGAAATCACGTGCTTAATAATATTTCATCAGTTAACCCTTAATTAGCCCATTTATCTGATATCAATATTGTTCAAATCGGTTGTGTACTTTCTGAGATAATGAAGTTTCGTGATTTTCACAATTCGGTACATTACAGACGAAGTTACAGTTCGATTACAGTAAAATTCAATAGGATGTTATGAGGCAGCTAGACCTTTCATTCGGTTCAGCCATCTCTGAGAAAAGTGAGTGAGTTTATGTAGTCTTCGGAATATGTTTCTTTTCATAGCTAGATTTCACATTTTCAAACATAACAGGCAAAGTAATAGTCCGATTGCAAAAAAAATCAATAGGGTCTTATGGGGTAACTAGACCTTTCATATGACACTGATTTTGTGGAAATCGGTCCAGCCATCTCTGAGAAACATGAGTGAAATTAAACAGTCTTCAGAAGACGTTTCTTGTCATAACTTTTGAACCAAATGTTCAATCTATGTAAAATTCAAAATTTGAGGGTTTTTAAGATAGCCCGTTCATTTGATACCAATTTTATTGAAATCGGTTGTGTGGTTTCTGAGATATTGATGTTGCGTGATTTTTACATTTTGATGCATGACCTCTAAAATAAAAATCCAATTACAATGAATTTTAATAGGGTCTTATGGGGCAACTAGAACTTTCATTTGCATATAATTTCATAAAAATCGGTCCAGCCATCTCTGAGAAAAGTGAATGAAAATAAAAATCTGCACATACACACATACACATACACACACATACACATACACACACATACACACACACTCACACTCACACACACACACACACACACATACATACATACATACATATAGAAAATGCTCAGCTCGTCGAAATAAGTCGAGTGATATATGCCATTCGGCCCTTTGGAGCACTTTCATATCTTCGGTTTGGCAAGTGATAGCTATACCTTTCTAGGAGAAAGGCAAAAAGTTAAAAAAATTATTAATTAGGAGTAAAATATTCATGCTGAAGAAATAGCGAAATAAAAGAAATGACTTTGAATTTTGTACACTTCAATCACGAGCAATACCGGGAACGTACGAATGGCACAATACCAAATTTAAATTTTGTTGAGGCCATATATTTTGATCAAAGCAGTTACAGTTTTAAATTGTCTTTGAATTTCGTTTCTTTTCATAACTTTTGAACCACATATCAAATTGCTATGAAATTTCTTACTTGTGAGTTTGAGAGACAACCCGTTCAAATGACACTAGAAATGTTCAAATAAGTCGTGTGATCTTTGAGATAATAGACTTTCGTTGTTTTTATAATTTAATACATACCGGTTGGAATAAAAATACGATTATAGTCAAATAAAATGGGAACCTATACTGCCGTTCTACACATATTTGTCCCATGTTCCAAATCATGCAAACGAGAAAAACGATGTTAAAGTTTTACAATACTTTTACGCATTGCGTCAATGTGACAAATGCAATTATGGGCTACTAACCAGTTTTACCTTGCAATAGACTGTTTTCAATAAATCTAGTTGAAGGTTTTTCGATTTAACACTCTTTTCCATAAAAATACCCACTGGGACAACAATGCCGAGAAATTTGCCTTCCAATATGTAATTTCTACGCATATCAGTCCCATCACGTGCCTACGATGTTTCCCAATACAAAGTTCGTACTGGGGATACAAGGTTTTTCAACCTTTCACGAGAATGATTACGCTAATCTTGTTGTCTTTAAACGCAAGTGATTATAGTCGAGATGAAAGTTTAGTTGATTGACGGGAGTCACTTCACGGTGAAATCAGAGTGATGTGAATGAAGTCCTATTACGGGACTCACGTAAGTAAGAAAAACGTCGCAAGGTGACATCTGCCGTGAAATCTGGGTTATTATGAGTGTCATATCAGTGAAGTGAGAACGGAAAAAGCGACGATTCGCGTGGAATTATTTCACGACCATTTTGAACGGTGAAATGATTCCACGAAGATGCCATAAGTCTTAAAGTTGATTGATTTGTGATCTTATGGTAAATATTGGATTTATTCTTCAGTAACGAAACGAATCAGAATTTGATCCGTGCCTTAAAGCGGTCAAAAAACTAGTTCAGGAAATTTTCGATACCGAAAAAAACATTTTTTTTGATGCCGAATGTTTTAGAAATACAGAACACGTCAGATCTGGTGTTATCTGAAAAAACGACTTTCTGGGACTTCGAGGTTTTTGAGCTGGGAAACAACCTTATTTCACTTGTCCTATTCTCAATTTCACTTCACTGTCAATCTCACTCCACGGAGGTGATTTTTGTCACCTCACTTGAGGTGGAATCGGGAATAGGTCTAAAAAAGTGAAGTGAGTGTGAGAGTGAAATATATTTCACAGTGAAGTGACTCCCGTAATAAGCACCAGTATCAGATGACTTACCATTACAAAGGGGAATTGTTTTTTAGATAGCCCATTCCTATCCTATTTGAGCGTTGTTGGGCTTCCACCATTTTAGATACACACAAATAACAATTCTTACAACTTCCAATTAGTATAAATCTCATGCGTTTATCTTTTTTTATGCTCGAAAAGGAAGAGCACTCAGATTACAAACCAGCAAACATGGCTTAGTTATCCATAACAAAGATATGGACGTATCGCATTTAAATAATCAAGCAAAGTGATTTTCAGTGCCGAATTTCTGAAACCCGTAATGTACCAAACGTTGTTAGGAGAAGTCTTTAGTGCTCTGTAGCACTTCCCAAGTTATAAATGTGGGAATTAGTGGTTAGTGGGATGAATTAGAATAGAAAAAATCTAGTGGGACAAATATGTGTAGAAAATCATCGATGGGACAAACAGACTTGGTATAGTTTTTCAAGATTTTCGGAACAAACAATGTTATTTTTAAAAGTTTTTTAAAAATATACGTGAAACTAGACTCATTGGTGATAAAAAGCGAAAATCGACCAAATGTAACATGGGACTACTATGCGTAGAACGGCAGTATAGGAAAACCAAACTTTTCATTTGACACTAAGATTGTTGAATTTAGTCCAGCCATTTTTGGGAAAACGAGTGAATTTGAAAAGTCACCGGAACATGTTTCTTTTCACAATTTTTTGAACCACGTGTTAAATCACTAAAAAATTCATCAATTAACCTTTAACTAGCCCGTTCATTTGATACCAATATTGTTCAAATCGGTTGTGTACTTTCTGAGATAATGAAGTTTCGTGATTTTCATATTTTGATACATTACAGACAAAGTAACAGACTGATTACATTGAAATTCAATAGAGTGTTATGAGGCAGCTAGACCTTTCATTTAACACTAATTTCGAGGAAATCGGTTAAGCCATCTCTGAGAAAAGTGAGTGAGTTTAAGTAGTCTTCGGAATATGTTTCTTTTCAAAGTTGGATTTTACATTTTTAAACATAACAGGCAAAGTAATAGTCCAATTGCAAAATAAATCAATAGGGTCTTATGGGGCAATTAGATCTTTCAAATGACACTGGTTTTGTGGAAATCGGTTCAGCCATCTCTGAGAAACATGAGTGAGATTAAACACTCTCCAGAACACGTTTCTTTGAATAACTTCTGAACCACACGTTCAATCTTCATGAAATTCAAAAGTTAAGGGTTTTTTAAGTAGCTTGTTCATTTAGAACCAATTTTGTTAAATTCGGTTCACATTTTGATGCATAACCTCTAAACTAAAAATCCGATTGCAATGAAATTCAATAGGGTCTTATGGGGCAACTAGACCTCTCATTTGCAATTAATTTAATGAAGATCGTTCCAGCCATCTGTGAGAAAATCGAGTGAGATTGGGAGAGCGTTACACACACACACACACACATACACACACATACGCACACACACACTTACAGAAAATGCTCAGCTCGTCAAACTAAGTCGATTGATATACGAGATTCGACCCTTTGGAGCACTTTTATACCTTTGGTTTTTCCAGTGATTGCTATACCTTTCTAGGAGAAAGGCAAAAATTAGTAAAAAACGCAAATATTCTAAGTGTTTTACTGGGAAGAACATAGGACTTATTAATTGAGACCTTCTATGCCTTTCCGTGTTATCCATTGTGTGGCAAAGCACAATGATACGCGTATGCTCCAGGGCCCGAAAAAGACATCCGACTGCATCGGGTATGACCTCCAGCTTTGAATGTCGGGCTCTTACCTCGGATTAATGAGCCCTTGGAATGCAATTGTTCAACACACTTCACGAGGATAAGATTATGTTAAAAAGGCAATCAAAAACAATGTATTATAACTTTCAGAAGTAAAACTTGAACGGCACATTGCTTAATAAATTTTAATTCAAAGTTACCAACATTCATTATGATTAACAAATTTCGTTTGAGGCAAAACAACGCTTGCCGGATCCAGCAAGTGGTGTATATTTTTTCTAGGAGAACAAAACTGCTGTCTACAACAAACAAAACGTTCTGGTTTTATTTTTTTTCTGGAAAATTTTAATTTTCTTGTTTCTCATTTTTCCATGATCGGACAGCCATCATCGTTCAGCTAATCTTTTGTAGTTTTTATAAAAATACCACATTTTCAAAAAAAAACAAGCTTTTTAGATTCGCTCAAGTTTATTGACAAATGATAACCTGATTCTACTAAGATTAAAACCCACGACCACTACCTTTTCGAAGAATTCGTAAGGATAAAAGTCATCTATATCGTGATGACTTCTATCTTTACGAAAAAAAAACTTCACTTATGTCTTTTTCGTTTTCGCGGTGTTCTACACTTTTTCCGTGCTATACTTTGCAGCTTCAAATAAAACATTTTCAGTGTCATTGCATTGGTATGCGTAATAATGGGATAGCTGTCAATTCGTTTTGTTTTGGTCATAATCGCATTCGTCATTTTGTCTCGTTTCCATTTCATATGTCCATCTCGCAAATGTGCTGAGAAAAAATTTACCTGACACTCTACCACGTGGAACGAAAACCAAAACAAATCAGTTTTGACACATACGTGTGAATGTGTTGGTAATTTCCTACAACACACTCTGCTTTTTTCGGGTGTCATCAGTGACAGAAAAAGTGAAGGGAGAGACAGAAAAAGGATAACACGAAAAATCAAATAAAACATTTTCGGTGTCAAAAGTGTCATTTGAGTGTAGTACACCGCGAAAACGAAAACGACATCAAACAATTTACGACGTTTGTTTTGTTCACTGACCCCGTCTGCCTCACTGTGCGCCGATCCTAAACATTGCGATCATCATATCCAGTGAGTTGTTTATTTTCGTACGCCTGCGAAGTCGATCTTTTGTGCGCGAAATTCCTCTCGCGGGCAATGCTCTCTCAAACGTCCACACCGATGGATGCCAGGCAGGAAAGCCAGGGATAGTCGGCCTCGTTTAAATCTAATTTGTCGGTTTGGCTCGCAAATAACTGCCTCTGATGGATGGAACGCAGGCATGCTCTCCAGTTTAATCTACTTCCGATAAAATGCGGCTTGTGTAGCTCGTAGCGAGATTATTCTGTACCCGTTCTATTGGTCATGGTGTTTATCTCCTGGTCGTAGATATTAATGTATTAAGAGTAATTGCTTCGCAGTGCTTCAACCGTCACTAATGCTTAATCAAGGTACTTGTGACTTCGGGGGGAAACTGTTAAAGTACCGATTGTTACAAGCCGATCGTGCCCTCATTGTTCCTAAAAAAACGATACCCTCATCGGAAGCAACACGATTTTTCCATTCTACACAAGATCGTGTCTAATTACAAGGCCTTCCTCCCTTTGCAGGTGCGACGGTCACACTAATTCTCTTTGTGTACTACCTAAATGCTTACGCACTACTTAAGGAAAAGCACGCAGCGACATCCCACGATGATGGCAGAGCACTGATTTTACTGATGGGTTTTTAAATACTGTCGGAAATGGGAATTCGTGTGAGGAATTAAAATTTAACCTTAACTGATGGTGAGGTGTGCGAGAATGGTGATTATTTTAGGCTTTGGAGGTTATTGGAACTTCTGTTGTTGGTCGTTTTTGTGATCTTCGTGAGAGATTCTCAGGTTATGTCACGCATGACATGTCTCACTTGGTAGTGCGTGTTTTTCAATCATTGTCTTTTGCGTTACAGAGTCGCTCAATATTCACTGCTGACGTCTACATTATTTTCAAGTAAACTGGCGAGTAAATGACCTCGAGTCGAAACAATATAACGTTTTCTATTTTTTGTTATTAATCTTACAGTAAATGAATGAGTTATAGCATCATTAGGTTTACATATCATTTTACGAATCAGTGTTACAGTGAATACGTAGAGCGATGAGGTAATATGGTGAGATTCTTGCTGTCTCACTACTGAAGGTATTCCGCCAATCGCTTGTATGTGCATAGCGAAATATATTGATCAGAAGCGATCACCCTGAGCTAGTACTCAATACACCAGAAACAAAACGGTTTTTTATCGATCACTTTTAATCGCTCCAGATTCGGTTTTTTTCTCTAAACATATTTTTTGTCAATGGTTACTTTATGTGTGATATTTTTCAATAAAAAGTTTAAATCTTAATCTACTTCAATGACATTGAAGGAACTTTTCTTTAAAAAAAATTTAGATTGGAAAACATTGTATGATTTTATGACTCATGACGAAAAAAAATGGTTTGACGAAAAATTCAACCTACATATCAATAAAATTTAATTATGACTACGAGTAATACCGATTTGAGCTGAAAAAGCTCAAGAATGACAGATTTGTCTCGGTAACAAAGAGTTGTACATCTAATAGATATAAAGTTCCCTCACTCTTCAGTTATCATTTCAATGCTCCTACGAGACCGGTCAGTTAAGTTTTGACACCTTAATCATGTGAACCGCCATCGTATGGGGCTTTTACGTTTCCACCGCTGAGTAAGAAACGGAATATGCACCCGCAGTCTGATGTCGGAACAAAAGAACAAACCCATCCGTAGGACTTTCACCTCCGTGCTCCACTCGCTCCACAGCTGTAAAACGTTTTATGTTTTTTTTTTTCATAATCGCCACGACGCGACTGCATACTCTCTTTGTTTACGTTTTTTCCCGTAGCCGCTTGTTGTGTGTCACGACGTTGACATGATAAATTATTTGCCGCACGATTCACCTGACTAGGGATGGGCGATACTGTCTGAAGTATCGATACCTGAGTACTCGAATACTTTTGCACAAAACGATACCAAGTATCGTGGTATCGGTATAGAAAGTATCGATGCCAAAATACTCGATGCTTTTGACGGAAGTATCGATACCGTAGGTATCGATACTGGTATCGCCTATCCCCAATAGAAGGCATCGGTGGTATCGGTATCGTTTCAAAGTATCGTTGGCAAAGTATCGATACCGCTACTCATCGCTAGCAACGAGTATCGATGCCAAAATACTCGATGCTTTTGCTCCTGGTATCGATACCGTTGGTATCGATACAAGTATCGCCCATCCCTACACCTGACAGTGCATCGACTCGTACGCAAATGCTTGCAGCTCATTGTGTTGTGTTACTTTTGGTTACGTTGACAGAACAGTAACACTGTTATGGTTATTTGTTTTTCTTATCTCTTTATTATCTTTTCTAGAACATAAATAATAGGGTAGGGAACATATTCTAAGCAGCTTTAGGAACCGCTTGTGTATTGAGACGAAATACTCGAAATGCGTTGGGTGAAATTCAAACAGAAGTATATCAATCTATTCTCTATCTTTTTCTCTGTCAGAACGGGTTTTGAGATGGTAAAACTAAGTTAGCAAACTTTAACAATAATGATTTAAAGTTACCAATCGAGGAACACTATCCAATCACCCCGAACCAATTTCAAGCAGTTTCCATCTGTTTTGCAGGCGTTTTTTTTGGTTCTTGAATAGCTGCAATATAGGTCGATTTGTTACGATTGGTGTTTCTTCACAGATTTCTTTGTGATTAACGGTATTTTTTACATTCGTAAAACAGCTAGACAATGACAGTTTTCGTTTCCATCATTGAAATTGTCGATATTGATCAAAATTCATGAGGTTGAGGCCTGTTTTCTTCGACTGATTAAAATAGGCGCCACTGCTTAAGCCGTTCTTTACCCTATATGCCTTATTTGCAAGCTTATCTTAGACAGTATGCACAGATTATTCGCGTAAATTAACGAATTAGAAATTGTCTGCAACAGTAACGCATGATTGCCCCAGTCATCGCTGTACTGGGCGGGGAAATTTGCCTTACTAAGGTGCCCCTAAGCCATTGGAGATGATTTGGACGTAGTCTTTTGTGATACCGCGTTTGTCAATTCGTCACAATCTTAGTCATGGTCTTTATCAACGGTGGTAAATACAATGCTAGCCACTACACTGGAACTGCGATTCACAACAGGTGCAGATTAGTTCCTGCAAAGTGGAAGTAGTGCGGGCCAGCAGTGGCATGATTGTTGAGTGAGTATCGTAGCGGCTGTTCACAGCTGCGTATTTTGACTGCAAATTCAAGCCGACCATAGATAAGAGTTCAACAATTAATGAATTGATAGACGTGTTTTCTTTCGCACTGCCGTTCAAAGGCGGAACCGCGAGCCACAGCGAAGACTGTTTGAAGCGTTGGGAATCAATTTTCTTTCGCTTCTGTTTACTGGATGGATCGGTTTGGCTATTAATTACACATTGGGATGAACCGCAATTGATTGCTTCTCAGCAGTGTAGACCCCTAAGGGCTATATTGATTAAAATTGGCGAGGTGTGTCGATTTTTGAGCTTGCATCTTCCAACAGAAAGAGAATTGCAACATCCGCATTAAACTGTACTTGTGCCAAAAAAGGAGGATAAAATGAGAAACACATGTGTTTACAACACTTGTTATATAATATTCCAATTAACTTATTGCATATCATTTACCATCCATCAATATTGACTATTTAGTCTGGATGTAATAATTAAAGTCTTTGGGGGCCTAACTATCATGATTATCGAAGAGAGTTACGTATTTGCCAATGGGAGCTGTGCATGCTCGCAGGCACGCGTCGAAGTGTTAATGTAAGGTGTCACTGTCTGCTACCGGTTCATGTCGCACGCGGTACCTCGCATGTCCGGCCAAGTACACCGCGAGTAATATGTGAATCATGTCCAGCAGCGGATGGCCCCCAGTCCGTGACGTATTCATGCTTCCTGTTTCCAATATGCAAAAGGCCCTTGTCGGATTCAACATTCAGAATGAGCAATTCATGCGCTGCCGAAGAAACTAGGGTGGTTTACCGGTAAAACAAAAACCGGTAAAACCGATATTTTTTTCAATACCAAAATACCGGTATTAGAGAGGCGAAAAAACCGGTATTTTCGGTATTTTTCTTTAAATTGAAAAAAAAAACTTGTCACAATATTCATGAATCATTGTTAGGCTAATGAATGCTACTCACTTAGGCAGGCTTTACAAATCACATGACGATGTATGTGTATAATTAATACATTTATACAAAAGCAACATTAAATAGTAATTTACCCTTAACTATTTATCAATTTTTGTCATCTTTTTGTTTGTTCTGCTCGGATTCAGACGATGTGTTTGTTTGTATCGATAATATGTCAAAAAACTTTATATCAATAAAGCAAAACATTTTTTTTAAGTAGAACAGCTAATCTTTTTACACTCTTATACTCACAGTGGCAACGCGTGGGTTTTGAACCTGCCAGTTTAACTACAAATTATGAAAATCATCGTTTGAGGCAGTAATCACAATCATGTCAGCGAAAATTCATTATTCATTTGTGTTACTTGAAAGTAAAACTTAAAAAAATAATAAATAAATATAAATTCCGATTAGGAATTCACTTTTTGTTGATATAAACTGTTTACAGGATGAAATAATCAACCAATAAAGAATTTCATCCTAAAAATTACTGCTCCTTGAAAAAGTGAAATTTGAATAGTTCAAACCTTCGTCACCCGTACCGCAGCGGTCTTTTATTAGCAACTAACTGATGTACCCGGCCTCACTCGTGTAAAAGTTTCTGCTTTTCCATAATTTTCTATATTTTTATATATGTTTTACCAACCTCTCATTTCAAACATTTATTTCTATTTCAGTTACAAACTTGTTCATATGCCACATTTTTCGATTCTCCATCAAGAGCTAAAGTTAATAAAATAATTATAATAATAAATAATTTGAATGAACTGTTGAAAGAGGATCGAACAGAATGAAGAAGTATTTATATCCTATTCATTCGGATTCGTAAAAAGTAAATTCTGGTCTGATCGTGATTTCTTTTTTTTTACTTCATTCATATACTCTTCTCAACAGTTTCAAATATTGTTTTTTACGAATTTTAAAGTTATTCACTACTTGAAACTAAGTTTTGCGATGTGAAAAAAAATTAAGTAAAAATCTATGTTTTTTGTTATAACATTAGTTTCTAAATTATGTTCCTCGCAATCATATCACTAGATTCATTCATTGGAGTTCTTCAAACACTGTTATCCAGTGTTGTATCTGGATCGTATACCACAAGAGATCAAAACAATGGTCGCAGATTTCTTAATCTTACAAAAAAATCTGGATCGTAATGAAGCATAGGTACTCATAAATGCATAAACATAAACATGCAGCGACACGTCCATACATAGATGCAACCTGAAACGCTAAGCAAAAAATAAATTTCGAATCCAAATTTTATTCTTCAGCAGTGGCTTACTTGGACAGGTTTTTGCATAAGACTGCGGCAGAAATCCGGCCGAAGACAACCACTACCGGAGACGTTTGACACCCTATATCTTTAATTATTTTTAGGTTCATTTTAAATACCTAGTACAGAGAGAATGACATGCGTTTTTTTTTTTCGCGGACAATCATCATTACTTCCCCGAACTATGATTTTAAGAATTTTGTAGTTGAAAAAGTAGGTTTAAAGACCACGAGTCACCTCTGGTTTGTATTAATCCGAAAAAAATAAAAATACCGGTTTTTTACCGGTTTTTATTTTTATGAATACCGAATTACCGGTTTTTCGAAAAGTCGGTAATACCGACCACCCTACGTGAAACGCATATCAGTCCCATCTGCGAAATCATCGAACGGAGGAAACTGCAATGAAAGATCTTGAGTTGTCAATTCAATGAAATACGATCCGCTTGGAATATTAATGTTTTTCTTTTCAGATTGATGGATTTTTATGTTTTTGGTACTTTTGTTTCATAAAAGTCAATTTATAACAGATGAGTATATGTTTTTTGTATCAAACATTTCATGAATGTTAGGCTATGTGTGTAGTGGCTTTTAGCGGGCTTTGGACTTTGGCAGAAGCGTGAATGTGTGACCTGTTGGGTGCACGAGGTGTGGTAGTTTTTCGGCTGCGAGTAGGATTTTTTTTTGTTTGCGCGATGAGTCTTGAAATGTTTTACATTTTTTTTCTCCCACAAGAAAAAGCAATGAGAATCGTCAGGTGATATAGATGAAGAAAAATCGTCAGGTGAGGTAGGTTAACTTATCAACGGGCTCGATACGACATACACGATTCGCTTTTGGAATTTTATTTCTTTTTCCTAATTGGTCCGCGTTCGAATATGGTTTTCATCATGTGATGATCCACCGGATACCACGTAGTTGCCAGTTTGAGGAACGACGTAGCGTGCCGTTTTGATTGTGGCCGTTATGAATGTTTAACTGTTACAGTTTCGATTGTCCAAATAGAAAACAGGGTGCAATTAAGATGTTTTTCTGGAGACTTTTTTCGTGTGGTTTTGTGTAATAGTGTTGTTTATGAGAATTTATAGTAAAATAGATTAATTAAGTTGTATTTACTGATGTGTCGTGTGCCATGAATTTTTAAACGCACTGACTCTCGCATGACAGGTAATAGAAAATTCAATGGAGTCGAGTTTGACTTTCGAGGATTATTTAGTCAGCCTGAAATAATCATGATTGGTTTGGTCCTGTCAATAATTTCAAGACTTTTGATTAGTATGTACATCTACACCTGATGTTTGCACTTAATGTTTTAGATGCACCAAGCTTTGCCATTTTTCTATCTTTCCAACAGTATCACACCCATTATAAGGTAATGGGTAGCTCAACTTAGTAATGAGCCAATATGACGCATAGTATACTTTGAATCCGTCATCTACCACGGTTTTGCACGGTCAGGCTTCAAGTAGGGTTTTATTAGCAAACATGTTCTCACCTCGAGAGCAATGGTGAGGTTTATGGAAGCTGGGAGTATGGTGCAATGATAATACATGAAATCTTATGCTTCACTTTTCCGATTTTTCTAGCTTTTGGGCTGTTTATGTTTTGTATACAATGTTCCAAACATGACTAGGTCGGCATTTTGTTAACAAACTTAAGACCATATATTGGTCAATATGGAAATTTGCATTTTTTAAATTATTAAGGCTTTGCATGCATGAAACTTTGCCAATTTTTTTATTTAATAGGCAACATTCGCATCGACAACTAAGATAGAATCGGCGTGAAAAGTCGTGTCCCCGAGTTTGTGCGTCGGTAGGAGGGAATAGAGCGGTCGTGCATAGTGCTTCGATGTAAACTGCGTTTCCGGCTCGGGAGCATTTTACTTATATGAACGTTTTTAGAATATAGTGATTTCAAACCGAAGATTTCGTCCGGTCGATAAATATCGCGATTAACGAAAACACAATGTATACCCTCTAAAGAATCGCGTCGGCCGACGTGCAGTCGTTACTTCGAAAGTACTCGGGATTGACAAATAGCTGATGGCTACGAGTAGCAAAGGCTACATCGCGGACCGTTTGGCAAGAAATATACTCATGGTTCGTTTTCGTAATAAGCGCGCATCATTGTTATATTCTGTTTTTCAGGTGTGTTTTTCGCGGGATCGTATCGTTTTTTAGAGCAGACAAAGTGTATACGAGAAACGTCGTTGGTCGATTTGTTAGGTAGAAATGTCCGGTTGAACGAACCCCTAGACTCCGCCTCGATACATTCATGAGGTCGAATTATCTAAAGATAAATCAACAACGCGCCCTTGATTTCGGTGTAAAGAGGGAAAGAGGATCACCTTACGAGGAGATACCATATCATTTGAAGTTGTACCAATTTGATCAAAGGTCTAGTATTCTCGCGTACGATTTATTGTTGCGGTGTTACATTGTCAAACTGAATAAGTTCGAATCGCATTATGAATATCGTGGCGGATATAATGAACTTGTTCGCGCGATACTTGTTCTAAAGAACCCGACACTCGAAACCAGCGCATCGTTTACCAAAACGAACCCTGCTGTGTACCTTGCCCTTTCTCCAACATCCCAGTGATTTCTCGTGGAAGTAAAGAGGTGTTCTCGGCTTCCAATAAGCGAGTATCACGTCAACATTTTCCTATACAAATTCCTTCTTTGACCTGCATTCGGATGCGGCCGGCGCTGGTATTGCCTAATACAAAGATTAAGGTCACCAGTTTTTACACATTGAGGATGCATGTTGGTCCCAAGCATCATCTGTTGGTTCTCTGTGTAATTACAGCTGATCTGGCAATAACGGAGTAGCAACCGCGGGTCAATCATGCTCATGCTCATGCTCATGCTCATAAAAGTCAATTTATTACAATTACAATGGAACACATTATAGTGGGACTGATATGCGATTATTTTGGCGTGCCAGTCTTTATGACCACTGAGAATGAATCAGTATGTTGCTGTTCATAGTTATCAAACTTGTTAATTATGCTGGAAGATGATCATTTTTAAGTTTGGAAATATTGTTTATTCTCGTGCAAAATATCCTAGTCAGATCTGATCCGTGCTTGTTACGCATATAAAGATAGCTCTGTAGAAGATTGTCTCAGTTTTTATCTGGCTTTTTTGATGACTTTTATTTATTTTTTCGTGTAGTTTTACTCAACATTACCAAGGAAGAATAGAATGTTATGGAAAAAAGCATTTGAACTTTGAATACAAGCGTTATTTTCTATAACATTCATTGTGGGACTGGTATGCGATTACTTTCAAGATGGGACAAACTGACCTGAAATTTTTGTAATTTTTTTCAGAACAAGCTATATTATCTTCCACATTTATTTTGTAATGCATTGCCGATTCTAACCTCTGGTGGTCATAACTCAAAATTGACGAAAATTCAGATGGGACTGATATGCGTTTCACGGCAGTGCGTGCCATGTGGTTTTGGGTGATCGTGATTTGTCGGTCCTCTGCACTTATCTGTTTTTCTTTGCAATCACTTATTTTAGGCATACAAGTAGAAAAAAATTAAGGTGCATCCCCACAGGCAGCCACTTGGGGTTTGCATGTTACTTCTCAGAATCCGCAGGAAACACACAATTATCCTATCGAACAGGTGTTATGTTGTCTACCGGCAGATTGGTCGTACTACAGCACAATGGTCGGAAAATTAAGATTTACGGCCAAATTTTTTTTTGTCAAACTGTTAGTTTTGTACTGTAGATGATTTTATCATATGAGAAAGTATTGTAGTGACAAGGGGCTGTTCATAAACCACGTGAATTGAGGCATATTCAATTTATAAAAAAAACTCGTCAGTGTATACAAACGAAAAAATATACTAATTTTTCGTATTCTCAATGTGTTCTGGACCAAATTGGTGTGATATACGAGGAATTTTGTTGATAAATAAAAAAAAAATTCAAAACATACTGAAAAAATGAAAAACTTTTAATCATCTTTTTCCACAAAAACATAAATTTTCCGCAAACTTTTAACATTGATTCTTGAAGGGTACAAACAGGGCTCTCAGGAACACTATCAGGAGCTGTGCTTACACGTGCTTACATTTGATGTTTTTGAAGGTGAAAATTAGGATATTTTCAACGTGGCCTGCGGCAGACTCTACAGTGTTGAGATCCAGTACTCTTCCGGTTTTAGGAAGCTAATATAATGAGCTCTTAGTTGTATGCAAACATACCATAGCAGCATTAGTAGGATTTTATATATTCCAAAATGTACAGGAAAATTGTTTTCCTTCATTTGGCTGCGAAGTTTGTGTATAATAAAAAGAAGGTCGAGTTCCGAATCGGGATGTATATAGCACCGAGGCTTTGCTTTGCTTTGGAAGAGGAAACAACTTGAGGACATGCTTTGGAAACCCAAATGAGGGTAAAATTCACTAAGCAGACAGTATATGAAGTAGAGAGAACGAAAATTAAGCGAACTGGAAATATGATACAGATTTGGAAAAATATACCGCATCCCGACAGACTTGCGTGTTAACGGAAAAAAGCCGTTGTTAAAAATAGAAATTCAGTTCGAAAAATAAGGGTAAAACCTCACAATTTTTCGATTGAACTTCGGAGTTATAAATTTTATATGCTCAATTGCCTAACGCAGATAATCAAAAAGTACACAAGTATCAAAAAGTACACTATGTTTATTGTGTATAAGTAGTGGAACTAGGACTTCAAATGGTGAGTTGGCAACCTGTCAAGCTTTGCTGCGGCCCTCTCAAGTTTCTATCTCACGCCTCCACGAGTCAAATAATTACAATAGACTGCTGCCAGCACAAACACGAACACAGTTGCTTGGCGTAGCCTAGCTAATGTTGACAATCTGGCAACAGAGGGTACGATTATTTGTGTCTTAAGCATATTTCGGCAGTTCAGCAAATACTTCACTAACTCGAGTGTCTGTTCACCAAGATGGGGCGGCTCGAAACAGCCTCTGTTCTCCATGTTATGGCCGGCTGATCAACATCCTAGTGGGACAGTGCTATCACGATGGTTCTCCGGCGAGACAGGGGATTGGTGCAGGCTTACAAACCAACCGTGCAAATCATCAATACAGGAAGCAAACAGTGTAAATACGGACCGGAAAAATCAGCATAGACGCAGGCAACGAAAACGGACTAACGATTGGAAAATCGGATCATGGATATCGGTACACCTAGAGATCCCCATAACAGACCGAATCGCAAATCGATCACGTTTTTAATGACGGAAGTTACTTCTCGGATATCCGAACCTATCGTGGCGCAAACGTTGATTCTGACCACTATCTCCTGATTGTCACAATGCGCCAAAAACATTGGTTGTCATCAACATCTACTACCGTCGCCCATCACGGTATGAAAAAGCAAAGCCTTGAGTGTTGCCGGATGAGAGAGAGTTCATCTAAGCCCCTTGAGAGGACTGTTGGAGTAATGTAAGAGCAGCCAATAACAGCGCGAAGCGGAAGGTGCTATTGGGTTCGTCGAGAGGAATCGACGTAACGGTTGGTTCGACGAAGACTAAGGGTATTGATGCTGCACCGCTTCCTGTCTGCATCAGCTGATAGTCAGGATCTGGAATCTGGAACCGGAGGTGTGAAAGAAGGGAGTAATATATCCAATATACAAGAAGGGCGATAAGTTGCAATGTGAGAACTACCGAGCGATCCCGATTCTCAACGCAGCCTACAAAGTGCTCTCTCATATCACCTTTTACCGTCTCCCGCCGCTAGCAAGAAGGTTTGTGGGAAGTTATAAAGCCGATTTTGTGGATTGACGATCGACAACGGACTAAATATACTCCAAAAGTGTCGCGAATATCAAGTCCTCACGCCCCACCATCGATTTTAAGGTTGGTTACAATACTATCGATCATGTAGAGCTATTAAAAAATATGATTGAAGATGGATTCCCTGCGAAGCTAACAAGACTACGATGGATTGTGTACAGTGCTACGAATGGATGGCGTATGGTGTATGAAAATTTTGGTGCGTTATCAAGCCCGTTTGAAAATCACAAGGGACTTTGACAAAGCGACAGTTTTTTCTGCCTTCTGTTCAACCTTGCGCTTGAGGGTGTTATGAAACGTGTGGCTTTTAACATGCGGGGTACGATCTTCATTATATCCAGCGCGTTTATTTGCTTTGCTGATGATGAGGACCTTGTTGAAAGGACATTCCAGGCGGTTGCTGAACTGTGCACGAAGTTGAAATGTAAAACAAAAAAGGTTAGATTGAAGGTAAATACGTCGAAGACCAAGTATCTGCTAGTAAGGGGAACAAAGCGCGATAAGGCTCGCATAGGGAGTAGCGTAGTAATCGACGGAGATGAGTTCGAGGTGGTTGAAGAATTAGTATACCTAGGGTTATTGGTAACGCCAGACAACAATTGCAGCCGAAAAATCCGCCGACGTATCGTAGCTGGAAGATGTGCCTACTACGGACTCCACAAGATCCCGTACCAAGTGCACAATGTACATGAAGCTTGTAAGACCGGTAGTCTCCTATGGGCTCAATACTGCAGGAGTTCTTGCTAAGCACAGGCTGTTTTCGAACGATGTTTAAGCATACATCTATCTGGAATAGCGAAAATGTTGTAAAAATACTGGACACGAATCCCGCAATAATGGTGTGCGTTCCGAATCCAGCAGGTACAAGACGTAGAGGTGCGCGACGAGGTTTGGCCACGTGTGGAAGTGTGGGACGCTCAAGAAATGGGAGAAGACCTGTCAGGGACCGAGTTTGTTGGTCTTATACTAGACACAGGTGAAATCCTGATGGATGTTCACCAGGGAAGTAAGTAATTAGTGGAACTGGTATAGAAGCTCATTTGTGTTGTGCAACTGTTGCCAGTTGTCGTTTTCCTGCTGACGCATTCGAATGTGTACAGCCCACATAATAAACTTTTCTTTTTTTAACCGTTTGTACAGTCAGGTTTTTTTACGCGGGGGATACGTATCTTGTAAAAAAAAACCGCGTGAAAAAAACCGCGTGAAAAAACCGCGTAAAAAAAACCACGAAAAATAAACTGCGTTAATTCTAAAATCCGCGTAAAAAAAACCGCGCTAGTTCAAAAATCCGCGTAAAAAACCGCGTTAACTCAAAAATCCGCGTAAAAAAAACACGTTTTTTTAAAAATCCACGTAAAGTAGTCCAGCAAGAAGGGCTTTAGAAAAAAACCCGAGACGCTCTAGAACCAGTATTTAAAATTGTCCTCTTTGACGGTCATTCCGGATCTTTCGGTGGGCGGAGAGTATCTTTTGGACTAAGTCTTTTACTAGATAAACACTTAAACGTTTCTGGTTCCAACCCACGTTAATTCGGAAATTCGTGAATTTTTTTTTTGAATTAGCGCGGTATCGCGTAAAAAATACCGCGTTAATTCAAAAATCCGCGTAAAAAAACCGCGGTTATTCAAAAATCCGCGTAAAAAAACGCGTTAATTCAAAAATCCGCGTAAAAAAAAACCGTAAAAAAACCGCGTATGAAAAAACTGCGTAAAAAAAACCTGACTGTATTTAAAAAGCTGACTTGTGACGCCTATACTGGAATCAGATCGGCAGTATAGTTGTGTATGTTCAATTATGTAAAGCAGCTTCGCATTGTGCAAATTTCGCCGATTGGCGCCATTCTGTTGACCATTGGCCAGTGCGATTGTGTTGAAGAGTTAATTCGAGATTTTGTGTCTTCGGTTCTAATTAGCAAACTAGTCTACCATTCTCCTCTACTTTACAAGTGAAACGTATGTTTTTGTCCTGCAGATTAAAGATGGCGAGAACTTTTTGTACCCTGTTTTTATTGATAAAACAGCACGAATTGGTCATCAACATACTTACCAATGTGGTGGGTGGAAATGCTGGCTTCTTGCGCTGCTTTGGTAATAATGTTATTCATCACTATGTCGGCCAAAATAGGTGGAAAAGGACTGCCCATTGTGGTTCCCGATCGTTGGTGGAAAAAAATCGCTCGGAAAACAACGGAACGGTCGTTAATGAAAAAAATCCCAGAATTCAAATTTTTTTTCGTGTGTTCCTTTATCTCATCCCATATCATTATCACTTCATATATCACAGCATGTTTAGTCACATTTGTGAAAGAAGAAACCACATCAAACGATACTAATATGTGGTTCTGCGAAATCCCTAGTTGGTAAACATACTCACAGAAAGTTTTTGAATTTATTGCGCTGTAAACACTGTCGATCGAAGTTTAAAAAATCCGGGTGACGTATCTGCAATCTGCATAGGTTGTAGGTTGGTGCAGTTATGTTGGGCATCACCAGACTTATTACTAAGTATGCCTTGTTTATGTGCTTTGGGTAGATGATGCAAACGCTGCACTATGCTGTTGTTAATTCGCTGGTACTTCGCCGTGGGTCTCTAGTCAAAGGCTCGACCAACTGCTATATGTTTCCATCGTACTCCTCCAGATTCATTATAACGGTTCGGCTTCCTTTTTCTATACGGGTAAGTCCTGATAAATTTTTTTGTTACGGTCTCTGCCCGGTGACAAAAGTTTTCGACATGTGTGCTGGTGGAGGATCTTTTGCATTTCGTTGATGACTTGGCATCTCCTTCGTTCACGTGTATTTTGATTCGTCTCCGAAGACATCGGCAATAAGATGAATGAAAACAATCTCGGCAGAGGATCTGTACTGGAAAGCAAACTTAGGACCCATACTCACCAGCGTCAAGCACTCCGGGGGGATGAACACAGTGGTAGTGTTCAAAATACCCCTCTCATTAACACTGGGTTCGTACAAACGATTGTCGCCTGCCGTTCTTGTGAGCAACCTACGCAATTTTTGGTTCGTTTGTCCGGTTCTTTCGCGGTGGTGGTTTTATCCGATCCGATTTCGTAAACGCGACATGCTTCGTTGTATCGTCTTGGCGTTGTGGAAAGTATCCTGAATCTCAGTATTCAATGGAGATTCTTGAAACCTTGCGATGTGGGGTGTCAGTTTCCGGGCATGCGGATTTCTGGTAGCTAAAAGCCCGTGTACAAATTTCAGTGAATGCACTCTATGTGGCGGAACCAGACCTTTCCTCCGACACTCGATAGTTGGCATAGGCTTTCAGGGTTTCTTGTCTATAAGTCTGGCTACTCCACGCGTAAAATGATGTAGGGTAGGGAACGGCTTAAGCAGTAGCGCCTATGTTAATCGGTCGAAGAAAACAGGCCTCATACTCCTGCATTTTGATCAATATCGACAATTTTAATGATGGAAACGAAAACTTTGATTGTCTAGCTGTCTTACGAATATAAGAAATACCGTTAATCACGAAGCAATGGTGAACAATCACCAATTGAAACAAATCGACCTATATTGCAGCCATTCAGGAGCCACTTCGGGTGCTGGAATAAAACGTCTGCAAAACATATGGAAACTGCATAAAATAGGTTCGGGGTGATTGAAATAGTGTCCCTCGATTGGTAACTTTGATTGATGATTGTCGAAGTTTGCTAACTTAGTTTTACAGTCTGAAAACAAGTTCTGACAGAGATAACGAAAGAGAACAGATTGATATACTACTGTTTGAGTTTCACCCAACGCATTTCAAGTATTTCGTCTGAATACACAGGCGGTTTCTAAAGCTGCTTAGAATATGTTCCCTACCCTATGTGTCAATTCTGCCATTGTTATTGTAACTTAAGATGTCGACTGGAATTGAGGTATTATTTCAAGGGATTGCAGTCTAATGAATTGCGTTGATTACTATCTGCTTTTGTCATTCTGTGGGACCATCAACAAGGCCTACAATATATTTAACATTTTACGTACAATTTGCCTTACATTAGGACAAAACTTCACAATACTATATTGAAAAACTACTCACTCGAAACGGTAATCATCAAATTAAAAAGTTTTTGCAACCTTAAAAAAGAGTCGGGTCGTGAAGGGTTTAATGCCGTACATTCGAATTTTTAATGAGCATTTAAAATATTAATAAAACGAATAGCTTTGCCTATAAATGTATTGGGCCATCCACATTCCACGTGGACAGATTTTTAGCAATTTTAACCTCCCCCCTTCCCCACCGTGGACAACTGCCCATATAAATTCTAAAAAAAATGTATGGAAAGCTGTCCACGTGGAATGTGGATGGCCCCTATTGCATATCTGAGAGTCATTCCGACTCTGAGCCGATAGATAAACATTTATAAATGTATCTTACGATGTGCAATTTATATTTATTTTAATGTTTTTTCCGTCTCTTTTTTCAGGTAAGCCATCATCCTGTATTATCCTCTTGTAAGTACTCTGGTAAAATATTCCTCCAAAGCGCACCTTCATCGTCACCTGTAGCCTCAAACGTTCATCGTAAAATCAACTATATCATCAATTTGTTCAAGTTAATGCGGCTATCTTTAATTCATAATGCGCCCATTTGTTGTAGCTCAAACCTGCAACCCAACATTTCGATGCATCGCATGCCATGTACTAGTGAGGGCCAACTGGGCCCATAAAAAGGCTTGCGAAGTGACCGAATCAGTTCTACTAAAGTCATACCCAAACTGCATTCTTTTTGCGATGATGGCTGCATGTGCTTGTATCTGTTGCACTTGTGCACTGTAGAAAAAAGAGATTTAAATTGAACTGCACTATATACCATTTTCGAAGTTGTTTTTTTTTGTTATACTGTACCTATTTATTATATAAACTCTGCAGCAAACGATGGATATTTATGATTAGAATATTATTACTGTGACAGACAACTGCCAATTCGCTGTTGTGCAGCGAGGGAATCTTTTTCCATTTCATAAACCATGACAATATCGCTCTACATGCACTGCTGAAGGCAGGCCGCGGGTCTCTGTTGGAGTTGCAGCACCTTGCCTGTAGTGTTCTCCCGGTGCAGCAGATAGTTTGTTGTTCATTATAACGAATAAATCATTTCTCAAACGGTTAGCTAAAACCAACAACTTGGTTGGCATTTCATGGCCTTCGTTTTGCCATGGGCCCTACAAGGGGAGCCCTGATTGTTGCAATGCACCTCGTTTATGTACTAAAAGGGCTGACGAGTTTTTCAATTCCGGCAGTTGTTTGGGTGATGAAAATTTGCTGTCCTCTTGCCGCTAGGATAGATGAAAGAGAATGTGATATAAGATACAAGCAATCTCTTATCTGCGGAACGAAGTTAATGCAATTTTGTTAGCTTTGCTGATCAGTATTGGCTGAAAAAAGCCATTTTTTGTACGCTCTAAAGGTGGTTTGATTGAATTGATACATTTTCTTGTTTGTTTATCCATAAAAGTTCCTTTCTTATCAAACGTCTTTGTTTATAAACGAATGTATACTTAGTTGCAACAATCTTAAGCTTGTACAGTCAGGTTTTTTTTACGCGGGGGATACGTACCTCGTAAAAAAAACCGGGTAAAAAAAACTGCGTTAATTCGAAAATCCGCGTAAAAAAAAACCGCGTTAATTCAAAAATCCGCGTAAAAAAACCACGTTTTTTATAAAATCCGCGTAAAGTAGTCCAGCAAGAAGGGCTTTAGAAAAAACCCGAGACACTCTAGAACCGGTATTAAATACAGTATTTAATTGTCCTCTTTGACGATCATTCCGGATCTTTCGGTGGGCGGAGAGTATCTTTTGGACTATGTCTTTTACTAAATAATCACTTAAACATTTCTGGTTCCAAACCCACGTTAATTAGGAAATTCGTGAAAATTTTGTTGAATTAGCGCGATATCGCGTAAAAAAAACGCCGTAATTCAAAAATCCGTGTAAAAAAAAACCGCGTTAATTCAAAATCCGCGTAAAAGAAAACCGCGTTAATTCAAAAATCCGCGTAAAAAAACCTCGTAAAAAAAACCGCGTATAAAAAAACCGCGTAAAAAAAACCTGACTGTATATGCAACTAAGTATTATTAACGTGATCAAACTGGTTGGCCTTACATCCTGGGGCCAACCTACATAGTTGATCCTACTCTCCACTCAATGACACCCACAGGCAATTGAATGCAACGGAATCAATGCGAGGAATCTTTCCTTAGCGCCGGTTTGTTGTTTTTGTTATTCACCAATGTCTGACATCACTCTTTTATTTTGCCCAGCACTTGGTGGACCCTTTGCGTTTTTTGCCATCGGCGGATACCAAATGGTTATGCTTCGCAGGTCTTGCGTGAAGAATGTTTTTTTTTCTGCTGGAGGTTTTTCACCATTGTTTAATTTCATTCTACCATTAGAGCACAACGTTTAGTTTTTGCATTTTTAAGTACCTGCTCTCGTAAATTTTTCTGCTTCGTATAGAGAAAGCTTATGCTTCAACGGTTCAAAGAATATTTATCCAACTTGTACTTTGGTTGGATTAGAGGTGCGAGGTTTTTATTTGTAAATTGCTAATATTGACACCTTGATAGTTTCGCATATATTCTCGATTTACAATTTTTAGTTGTTAAAAATTGCTACAACTATCAAGCTTAAGAGATAAAATTTAAAAAGTAGGAGGTCATCAACCTGAAGAGACCATTCATTATATAACTTGTTTTGTGTGAAAGAAATTCGAAGCTAAAACCATACCATCGTTGCACGATCGTTCTTGTGGTTCAAAATGCTACAAAAGCCCATATAAGAGTGGGCTCGCGGTCTAGACCATGGTTTCGACGAGTGCATCGAGGTGCGCTCGTGATGTACGTATGTAAATCAAATGAATAAAATGCACTAGGTCTTATCTAAGTCCCGCACAGCCGTCTGGGCGCTTCCATATACGGGGTTCTACCGGACTGAACCCAGGAGTGTGGGCGAAGTTGAAACAATTAAATTATTCTCCCACCGTCGTACGAGATTTAATTTCGCTGGACTGGATTTTGATTGCCGTGTTGTCCGTGTCTGAGCTGGGAAAAAGGTTCTAGATGGTTTCCATTACCGACCCTGTGGAGGCGTGGTTGAGAAGTTTTCCAGACAGTGAGAAAGTCGCCTGAGATGGCCGTCTAACATGAATGCGTCTCGCGGTGCGTCATGAACATTTTTTCTCGTTCGCTGCAACAGGAAATAGTTTTTATTGAGTGTACGTTCCTAACTTTTATTTTGTTAGACATCAATGACTGACTCTAAATATAGCAATTGGTTGGTTCAGTATACGAATCGATGATGATATTTTGCAATTCGGATTGCATATAAGGCATTGTTTTTTATGGTTTTTATACTTACACTTGAATTGAACAATTTCAGCGCATCCCAATTAAACTTTAGCAGAAATTTGAAATTTAGCTGAAATTTAAAAGTGCTGGCTCTAAAAATAGTATAATACACTATTTTCTAAACTCTTTCATCAATGACCAATTTTCACATTCACGGAGGTAACTGTATCTCGATCTATTTGACACGTCACATAGTGTTATGTTCAAGCATTAATATAGTTATATTTTAAACTTCGAAATGCGCAGTTCGAAAATCAAGAGTTGCTTTAAACTAAATTTTGTTTTGTGAACTTTCAAGGTCCTGTTGGTAGAACACGAAAAGCATGTATAAAATAAAAAGAAACTGAAGGAAATGATTTGCAGTTTTTCATGTTGCAGAGCTCAAGCGCAAAAAAATTGTTTTGAGTTTTGGGAAAAGAAGTATAACATTTTGCAACATTAGAATAATACGGATTTGCAAAAAGATTCAACTACAGAAAGAAAAAATGAGATTTTCTCACCATAATTTTCTTTAATATGCCTTAGAGAAAATGTTATTCCTTCCCGCAGCAACCTAAAATGTACATTAGACTAGGACACGGTTATATGGGAGAAAAATGATGGTGTTATTTTTTCGTTCCCATGGTTTTTCCGTGTTCCTTATGGGTCCTACAACAACTGTGTAAATTTTCAGATCGATCGGTGAAACTATATTTTTGCGCTCGATTTTTAAAGTTTCCATACGATTTTACATGGGAACATCCACTTTTTCAAAACTTATTCTCTAGAGATGTCCAGTTGGCTCCTAAAATATATATCGATACATGATATTTGTAGGAAATTTTCCTGGGAAAAACTCTTCTGCAGACCGTAAGGCGCTACGATGCTTGTAGATGAAGTTATTCACCCCAAACTGATTTAATGTCTGACGAACGGATCACCATTGAATTTTACTAGCAATACTGCGGCAGCAGTATTGCTACTTCGCACAAAAGTTGGATGGTACGAAACCATATCAATATTGTGCAAAATAAGTGAAACTTCTGAACAAGCTTTAAACCTGGTAAACGATTAGTTTTGTACATAACACAATTAATTGATGCTCTAGCATATATTCAATGTAACGGGTGACAACTAAAGTTTTGGAATCTTGTTCTATTGCTGTCAAAAATAGGTACATGTTCCTAATAAAAAACTGATTTATTTCTCATAAAAAATAGTCATTATTGATGGAAAAATTTATGGGCATTTGAGGAAGGTCCCACGAAGCTCTTCCATGGTGTCGAAACAAGAGCGGTGTACGACCTTGACATCGATTTTTCGAATACATCTCTTGGTTTCACCAATCAACTGTTTGCTGTTTGTTGTTCTTTAGTTAGTTTTGTACATCAAGGAGCTCAAAACCCCAAAGAAATTTTTGATTGGGTGGCACTAATGCTCATCTAATTTTTTGAAAGCATCCTAAAGCATTTTTCTCAGCTTTCCAATGGTGAAGTCAATTTTAAAATCGGTAGTTGCGAACTTGTTCAAAAAACACGTTTTTCTGATTAAGTCCAAGATGGCGGCCAATTTTTTTCTACCTCAAATAAAAGGTCTATTATTCCTCTTTCAGACGACATGCTAGTTGAAGGGGGTTCCAGCATCCGACTACAGAAGTTTGCTCGGAACAATGATTTGCTATCGGAAATCTTCTGTTCTTAGTTTTTCTTATTGCTGCCCTGGACATAGTTACGTCAATGTGTACACAATAATGATTATATGTGTTCATCATTTGGTTCATAGGTCTATTAGTTGCATACATTGTTCGTTGAGGAGCCACTTTAAACAAACTTCTGGTTCTAAGTATGCGTGAGGGTACATAAAAGTTTAAGTTTTCTAGTAGGTTTTCTGATTTGACACGATGAGAGATTATATCGTTGATAAAAGAGACCTTAGCGATTTCTCTTCGTTTTACAAGCGTTCCAATGTTAATTAGCATGCACCGTGATTCATATGATGGGAGGATCAGAGAGCTCCAACCTAGCTTCCTGAGTGCCTACAACAAAAACTGTTTTTGAACTGATTCTATTCTTGCTACATGTGTGGGTAGTTATGAGCTCCAAACTATACTACAATATTCGAGAACAGATGTGACATACGAAACATAAGGTGTTTTCATGGTATAGGGGTCTTTAAAATTGTAGCTGAACCTTTTGATTAATCCTAACATACTGAAAGCTTTATTGATCATTGTATTATAGTGTTCCACAAATGTTAGTTTTGAGTCAAGTATTACGCCTAGGTCTCTAAACTTGTAACTCCTTTGAGTCAGCTGGTTTCCTAAAGTGAAACTGAAATCATGATTGGTGTGTTTTTTCGAGTAGGATATAATGATGCATTTTTTAATATTAAGATCCAGTAGGCTTTTGGTACACCAATTAAAGGAAACGTTGATTTCATCCTGAAAATGTTGCAGATCTACGCTGTTACGTATCTCCATGTACAATTTCATGTCGTCTGCATAGATGAGTACTTTGGCGCATTTCAATACAAGATTGACATCGTCGACAAAAATGGAGAAGTACCAGTTAGATTTGATTCATTTCATTATAGCAATATTTCTTAATATCGGCGAAGTAAAGTCAAGTTTTTCAGAATCATGGTGGCAAAAAAATGTCGACGAATTGAATTTTATTTTACAAAACGAAATATTGTATGTATTTATCACGTTTCATCAACGTATCAAATATCAGATTCATCATGCAGTCTATAAACCCATTCCCATGCCTTTAATGTTTAAAATTAACTTAATAAAGTGAAAAAAAAAATGGGCGGGACAAAGTTTGCCGGGTCTGCCAGTATTTAGATATTTATGTATTTTAAATTTTCTGTTGGTTTATACTCTATGAGGTTTTTGCTAATACCTACCAGGAGACATCGATATTTGCAACTTTTTAACATATTTTCATAATATCCTTAAAAATGTTGCACGTATGGTAAGACAAAAGTTCGTATTTGTAAATTTATTGCTTTTAAATATTACGATCGGGAACTTTGAAGCCTCAAGGTTTCAGAATTTGCTTTGGCAAGCGGGTGGTCGTGGATGTTCGAATCTTAGTATATCCAAGCCACTCGATGTTAACCGACTAGGGCATGGGTTTATTTTCAGGCTCTCCACTAACACCAACGTTGAATTTCACAAAACCTCGACAAATACCTCTTGACAAAAATAAGTCCCTCTTACGATAAAACTGTCCAGATGGACATTCAGTTGAAACCTCTCCAGGGAATTGGCGACAATATTGCCCGGAGGCAGCGAGGCTCGGAGTAGTAAGCATAAAAAGGAAGGGTGAAAAAGCATACATACAAGCACGACTTATGACAATAATCATGTCACATACTCCAAATAGTGATATTGGTTATAATAGAAGTACGGAATACAGCAAACACCCGGTCGATATCACAAAAGCTCAATGTTTCTGATCGCAGTGATAAGCTTATACAGGAAAAAAAATATTACGATAGACTATTTTGTTTCAGTATGTTTATGTCAATAAGTTTATCTTACTTTAAATAACTCTCTAAATATAATATAATGACCCTAAAAAGATTCAAAATGGCATCTGGGGTAAATTCTTCGTTCCTGTGCATCCTACCGGTTACGGAAATACCGATATTGAGTGTTATTCAGTCATTTTGAGCTGGTGTGGCTGCTGGATATCATTCTGGTTCCCAAAAACCGAAAGAGGTTCCATTTACTTCATCAGTTCTGAAGAATGGAGAGATTCATGTTTGCACTGCCTTTTAAAGATGGTAAGGGTGTCAAACCACTATAGAAATATTTCTTGTTTCCATTAACCACATGCCAAATTTGGTTTCATTCGCTTGATTGGTTCTTGAGCTTTGCAGAAATTTGTGTTTCATTTGTATGAAAGTTCTCTCTTTCAGAGGAGGAAGAGGTTTCAAACCAGTATAAGAACTTTCCCGGGTCTCACAAAACCACTACATATGCATTTCGTAGCGTATCGGCTGATCTGTTCTGAGTTAAATCGTGGCAGCGACTAATTTTTTATTTATATAGAAGAAGAAGAAGAAGAAGAAGATAGATTTGGTATTCTTGGTTAATAGTTTTACTGTTTAACGAAGTTTCAGGAAATGGTTAAAACTCAATGACCTCTTATAGATTCTTAATAACTATGCACAGAAAGTTAAAGTAAACTTTTTTCTTTTCTGTTCACATTGCACAATGGTCCAGAAACGAAATTTGAGGAGAAACTTGGGTCTAGAGCTCTATAGCAATATTTCAGAGAAAAACTTTCTTCTACAAAGTTGTAACATATGATAAAGCGCTTATTGAAAAATTATCAAAAATTAGGATGACCAATTTTTGATGCAATCAAGTATCTAACTTTTTTATCTTTGCATATAGAAGAAAAACTTGTTCTACAATGTTATAGACCCATTGATTTTAAGTAACTTTGTAAAAAAAAATCTCTATCTTTAAAAGCAACTGATTTATATTGAAAAAACACATTTTGCGTTCTAACTTTTTATTTCAAGTTTTACCTTAAAACTGTCTTTGAACGGCTTTTAGAGCTTTTTAAGAGAAGAAAATTGCGATGCTGATATCGTAAATATCTTAATTCTACTCAAAGTTATAAATGATTTTTATAAAAAAATATGCGTTTTTCATTTGTTTGTCATGCTTTTTGGGGCAAACATAAAAAATATCTCTTGATCTCATTTTGAAGGGCATATTTGACTCTATAAAAGGAGGAATTTTTAAAAACATGTTATTTTTTCAAATTTGAGTAAATTCAATTGTCAATGTCAAGTATGCCCTTCAAAATGAGACAAAGAGATATTTCCTTTGTTTGCCCTGAAAAGAATGACAAACAAATGAGAAACGCATATTTTTTTTATGAAAAACATAAATAACTTTGAGTAGAATTGAGATATTTAGGATATCAGCAAATTGTTGCTCTTAAAAAACTCTGAATGTCGATTGAAGACAGTTTTGAGGGGAAACTTGAAATAAAAAAGTTAGAGCGCAAAATGTGTATTTTCAATATAAATCGGTTGTTTTCATAGATAGAGAAAAACTATGATTTACAAAGTTACTTAAAATTAATGGAGCTATAACATTGTAGAACAAGTTTATCTTATATCTACAAAGAAAAAAAAGTTAGATACTTGATTGCATCGAAAATTTTGGTCGCCCTAGTTTTTGATAATGGTTCTCCCAGATGGTCTCGAGGTACGATGCTGGCCTAACAAGCCAGTCATCGTAGGTTCGAGTCTTGGCTCGGGAGAGACTGTTAGTGTCAGTAGGATCGTAGCGCTAGCCCCGCAATTGTCCTGTACACTAAACAGTCGGCTGCGAAGTCTGTGTATAAATAAACAGAAGGTCATGTTCCGAATCGGAATGTAGCAAAAAGGCTTTGCTTTTTTTTTAATTTTTGATAATTTTTCAATAAGCGCTTTATCATAAGTAACAACTTTGTAGAAGAAAGTTTTTCTCTGAAATATTGCTATAGAGCTCTAGACCCAAATTTCCCCCTAAATTTTGTTTCTGGACCATTGTGCAATGGTAGAAAAATTCAAGATTTTATCCAGATCAAAGACAGTTGGAAAAAACAAGTCGGAAAGCTGCGTAGCCGCAAGGTTTCAGAGTCCGCTTTATCAAGACAGTAAAAAAAAATTACATTACTTTAAATGCACATAAATGGAGCATTGGAAACCATGTAATATTCCGTGTGGCATTATATTTACATGCAAAGTAAATGAATAAATTGTGAATTTGCATGCATATTTATATTCGAAGCTTTAAGTTTATATCAATTAACGTACAAATTTACATGGTTTAAAATGATTCTGTATTGTGCATTATTAACGGTGTGAAATTGTATATGTTTTTCACTTTATGTGCTAGAAATTGTTATGAGCAGAATCATTTCAAATCGCCTGGAAATACGCGAAAATTTAATCGACCATTTTTGATTTGAATGAAACTTCGCACACGTATTTGGCTTAGCAAACTGAGCATTTTTCACAGGTGCAGATTTTTTACACCCATGAGTTACATTCTAGAAGGGCGTATGCCTTTTGGCATAGGTTTTATTCGAAGCATTGTAGCCCAGAAACCGTTGGTTGTATAGAAAAACTGTCTGAGAATGAGTTGTAGGGAAATAAAAATGCACCATAAAAAAAATATACACTGTACAAAAAAATTTTTTTTTGACCAAAAAAAATTTAAAATAAACATTAAATTTCAATTTAAAAAAAAAAGAGTCGAATTTTTTTCTTATTTTTTTTTAAAAGAAACTTGACGTTAATACGCAACTTTTAAAAAAAAGTCCAGGATGGAGAAATGAAAAATAATTTTTTTATGGTAGATTATTTTTTTTATGAAAATTCTAATTTAAACATTTTTCAAAATATTTGTATTCTGATGATTTTAAAAGATGCAGAGTGTCATTTTGAATCAAAAAGCTCTTGGTAGTTAACATTATAAAGGCATTGATTTTTGAGTTATTTCTAATTTAAGCTCGAAAAATTATAATTATTTGGGAAAACACACGTTTTTCTTAATTTGTCCATGGTTCTCCAGCAAAAACCATACGGAGAACAAGTCAAGTTTCTTTAAAAAAAAAATAAGAAAAAAATTCAACTCTTTTTTTTTTAAATTGAAATTTAATGTTTATTTTAAATTTTTTTTGGTCAAAAAATTTTTTTTTGTACAGTGTATATTTTTTTTATGGTGCATTTTTAATTCCCTACAACTCATTCTCAGACAGTTTTTCTATACAACCAACGGTTTCTGGGCTACAATGCTTCGAATAAAACCTATGCCAAAAGGCATACGCCCTTTTAGAATGTAACTCATGGGTGTAAAAAATCGCTCCATCTGTGGAAAATGCTCAGTTTGCTGAGCCAAATACGTGTGCAAAGTTTCATTCAAATCAAAAATGGTCGATATTCGACCATCGGTGATTTGGCGCGATCTTGCTCTTATGTGCTTTCATTTGTATTAGTTGAAAATTTCCATTTTTTGGTACTGTGAAGCGGATGGTCGTTAGTTCGAATCTTAGTAGAATTAGGCAATTCGATGACAAAAATGGCTTAAGCATGGGTTTATTCTCAGGCTCTCCAACCTTTTACCCTCCCCTTACGCTGAATTCTATAAAATCTCGGTGTGACTCCTCCTTAACAAAAAAGAAGTCCCTCTTATGAATAAAACTGGCCAGAAGGACGCCCAACGAAACTACTCTAGGGAGTTATAAGTAGTTTGGCAGGATATTTGGCAGGAGGAGTGAGGCTCGTTATAGTAGAGCAGTTAGCGTGTGAAAGAAAGGGTGAAATCATGTTACACACAAGTACGAATAAATATTAAGCACACCACTTCTCAACAGCGGTATTGCTAATAATAGTAGTGCGGAATACAGCAGACACACGGGCACATCCCATTCATAGATCAAAGATTCTGGTCGCAGTGTGGAAGTCCATACAGGAAATAAAAAAAAACGTATAAAGTTGGGAAGCCGCTGGTAGGATTATATTAGGCGCGCATTTAAGTTATGGCTGTTTTTTTTTCAAATAAAATTGCAGCATTATTTTGAAAAATAGTTACTTGAAAATCTTTCAAAGTGTTGCTCATCGCTAGTTACAACTTTGTCCCATCTTTGTGGCAGAGCTCGAATACCGTTTTGATAAGATTGTTTTGTGGATTTAAACGAATCAAGCCATTTTTCGATGTCTTCATATGAGCAGAACTAATGATCAACCTAACCATGTGCCATCGAACAGATCAAGTAATAATCGGGCGGCGTAATATCTGCGGAACATGGTGGATGAGGTAGAATGAAAAAAAAACATTCCTTTTTTGTTACTGGAGCAGTTGTTTTCAAGCGGAAAAACAACGTTCAATGTTCTTTGGCTCAAACTCAAATTCCTTGTTATTGAATAATTCCAGAATCGCGTTAGAAATGTTGCAATGTTGAATAATGAAGCAAGCTGTTCCTGCGTTTGGCATGAATTCTCAACGAGCTGTTCCTTCAATTCAACGTCTTCGAAAAATTTTTGCGCTTCTTCACGCCATTTTTGTCGTCTACATCGCCATTACTGTCTTTAAAGCTGTAAAAAAAATCACGGCAAGTTGTTTCAGCAATATTTTTGTAATTTATTTTTTGACTCTCGGTGTGCATCACCCGCCGTTTTCTTTGAATAAAATGAGAAGAGTAATATTTCCTGCAAATTGTTTGGCACAAAAATAGTAGGTGGGTGGTATCCAAGACACGACCGCATAGTTGACGTAGGACTACAATAATTTTATATTTTTATTTTTAAGCTATGTTTGATTTAAGCTCGTTTTACTTTTGTAGTTTGCTTGATTTATTTTAATCAATTTAAGCTCAACATCTTCCAAAAGGAAAGTATTTTGGTTCGGGTGGTAATATCAAGTATCTAGGTCGCCAGCCCAAATTTGACCACTTTGACCACTTAAAAAGTCATGAAAAAAGAACCGTTCATTATTTTGACAACAGAAAAAATTCTGACGTTTTGCCAAAATCGAACGGGGTCTGTATTTTGATTATTTCTTTGCAGCACTCTATCTTGGAAGAAAAAATTTTCTCTTTAACATTCACAATTGAAACCAAATTTAGGAGGAAATTTGGGACTAGAGCTCTAAAGCAATGTTTTAGAGAAAAACTTTTTTTTACAAAGTTACTTAAAATTATTGGACCCATACAATTGTAGAACAAGGTTTTCTATCTACAAAAATAAAAAAGTTAGATACTTGATAGTATCGAAAATTTTAGTCACCCTAATTTTTGATACTTTTTCAATAAGCGCTTTATCATATGTAACAACTTTGTAGAAGAAAGTTTTTCTCTAAAATATTACTATAGAGCTCTAGGCCCAAATTTCGCCCTAAATTTGGTTTCTGGACCATTGATGAATACCTTTCATTATAATACAGCGAATTTTCTTTAATACGTGAAAAGGCAACTTCTATAAAATATTTAATTGAGTACGATTTAGTAGAAATAAACTTCCTTCTATATCTATTTGTCTTGTCGAAGTTGGCTCACTCACCGATCACAAAGCGGCAAAGATGTCACATAATTTTTTTTCCTGCAGTTACAAGCTCGTGAAAAAAATATCGATAACGAATTACAGTTTTAGTAGAAAATGTATATTCACGGCAAATTTGAAATCAGAAAAAATTTGATCAGTTTTAAATTACCAAAAAACAACGAAGATACCATATTTGAAAGTTATGTCTGTTATCTTCGAAAATAAACTAGGCTAGAGTGATGCACAACATTATCCTCAGCAATTAATGTTTGCATAGAGTTGTTGAATTACAATTGCAAATGCTAATTCAAAAAAATTTTCAATTGAAAAATACAAATACTAATGTCGGAACTCTAATATCAAGATGAAATGAATTCGGTTTCCTCTAAACCGCCACCGCGGGATGCAACTAGTATTGTTATGACAATTATGGACTAAATTTATTTAGCTAGTAAAATATAACCATCAGTACAGCTCGTTTAACTATCTATTCAAAGATCTGTACGGAGCATATTGTCTTTTAAATACCCTATGATCAGTTATTTAAATAAATCTGAAAAAAGCAGAGTATAGAGTTCAAAAATAAACAACGCATTTTGTTTTTTGCGGCACCCGAAAAATCATATTGAATTCTGATATTTGCTGCTATACGAAACAAGAAGAAGTAGACAATTCAAACAGCAATTCGATTGTGTTCCACTGTGCGTCAACAGCGGCAATGTAGTTTTCACTTGGCTTGACTGCACAAAATTGAATATCGAGTATTTCTGCACTGATAGACAACGAGTAACCAGTGCTGTGTTCATACATTGCTCGGTGCAGTACTGTTGCCTGTGCCATCATATTCTCCTTCAAGACATCAGTTTTATTAACATTAACATATTTATTACCAGCAGAACGTAATACTGTCTGATAGTGGTGGTTACGAACTTTCCGAAAAAGCTTCACCTTCAAGACATCAAAATAGTCTAGGCTCAGGGAAGCTAACATCGGTTAACCTATTGGGACGGGAAGATTCTGTCAAATTTTTTTTTGTCACTGCTATACAGGATATCACAGCAGGCAGTTGGTGTCTATTCATGAAGTCTGTGCCAGGGGTGCTCGCATATGATTGGTACATTGTTGGTGAAAATTCGACCTTGAAACTTTTATTCAATTTTCACTCTTTAACAATGAAGTGATAATGAAAATTAAAGATTCACAAAATTGTCCATCATTTTATCAATCCAACGACACACTGATTATATTGATCCATCATGTGGTTACATCAGTATAACCGTTTGGAATCTTTCATTCCGACGTTACATCTTGGTTTTATTTTTTTTTTTTTTTTAAGGGGGGATTTGTTAGTAGCTTAAGTATTTATGATAAATATTAGTAAATAATGAGTATGTGTGTCCAATCACAAATGGTGACTTCTCAACACTGTTAGAAATTTGTAATTTTAATTGTTAGGATTTGTTTGCTTTCGCAATTAGGACTTATCATTCGTAGGGATTTAAACCTACTTGTCAGAAAAGGGGAAGTAAACTTACAACTAACTTAATTGCTAACTAATTGGCTATAAAGAGAGCTTATCGTAGCAATTGAGGATTGCAACGATTTTTGTCGAACATTGTTAATAATTTTATTTGACATAGCTTCTAATGGTTCAACACCAGTAAGTCTATGTAATTCGAGTGTACCAAACCAAGGAGGACGCTTCAAAATCATTTTCAGAATTTTATTCTGAGTCCTTCGGAGCGTTTTCTTCCTTGTTGAACAGCAACTTGACCAGATCGGTACAGCATAAAGCATTGCTGGTCTAAAAATTTGTTTGTAAATCAAAAGTTTGTTCTTTAAACAAAGTTTAGAATTCCTGTTAATAAGAGGATATAAACATCTCGTATATTTGATGGACTTGGCTTGTATACTCTCAATGTGCTCTTTGAAAATAAGTTTTTTATCATAAATTAGTCCCAAGTACTTAACCTTGTCGGACCAACTTGAAATAACCCCATTCATCTTGACAACGTGATTATTGTTTGGCTTGAGGAAAGAAGCCCTAGGCTTATGAGGAAAAATTATCATTTGAGTTTTAGAAGCATTGGGAGAGATTTTTCACTTTTGCAAGTAGGAAGAAAAAATATCTAAACTTTTCTGCAATCGACTGCATATGACACGAAGGCTTTTTCCTTTTACGGAAATGCTTGTGTCATCGCAGAACAATGACTTTGTGCATCCTGGAGGCAAATCAGGAAGATCTGAAGTGAATATGTTGTACAGGACTGGACCCAAGACTGAACCTTGAGGTACACCTGCTCTGACAGGAAATCTATCAGATTTTGAATTCTGATAGACAACCTGCAGAGTTCGATCAGTAAGATAATTTTTTAAAATTTTGATTAGGAAAATTGGAAAATTAAAAGTTTGCAATTTCGCAATCAAACCTTTATGCCAAACACTGTCGAATGCTTTTTCTATGTCTAAAAGAGCAGCTCCAGTGGAATAACCTTCAGATTTGTTAGCTCGTATCATATTAGTAACTCTGAGCAATTGATGAGTTGTGGAATGCCCATGGCGAAATCCAAACAGTTCATTTGCAAAAATTGAATTTTCGTTGATGTGTGACATCATTCTGTTAAGAATAACTCTCTCAAACAGTTTACTTATTGAAGAAAGCAAACTGATTGGTCGATAACTTGAAACTTCAGCTGGGTTCTTATCCGGTTTTAAAATGGGAGTAATTTTTGCATTTTTCCATAATTTGGGAAAATATGCAATTTTGAAGCAGCAATTGAAAATTTTCACTAAAAATTCCATTGTGCTCTCAGGGAGATGTTTGATTAGTATATTAAAGATTCCATCGTCACCAGGTGCTTTCATATTTTTGAAATTTTTAATAATTGATTTAATCTCATTCAAGTTAGCTTCAATTATTTCTGCAGGTAAAAAATTCTGGGAAGAAATTAAATCAAATTGACGTGTGACTTCATTTTCAATTGGACTCACAAAATTCAAATTTGAGTTATGAACACTCTCAAACTGCTGAGCAAGTCTTTGAGCCTTTTGTTCATTGGATACAAGAAAACGTTCACCATCTTTTGAAACTGGAATAGGCTTTAAAGGTTTCTTAAGCATCTTCGACAGCTTCCAAAATGGTTTTGAATATGGTTTCAATTTTTCAACTTTAGTCTCAAAATTTTGATTTCTCAGAAGAGTAAATCTATGTTGCATCTCTTTCTGTAAATCTTTATAAATAGTTTCAAAAACAGGATCACGAGAGCGTTGATATTGACGTCTGCGGACATTTTTCAAACGAATTAGAAGTTGAAGACTTTCGTCAATTATTGATGAATCAAATTTCACTTGAGCCTTTGGAACAGAATAATTCCTGGCATCAACAATTGCACATTTTAATGCTTCCAAAGCGGAATCAATATTCACTTCGTTTTGCAAATCAAGCTCATTATTGAAATTTCTCTCAATATGAGTTTTGTATCTTTCCCAATTAGCCTTGTTATAATTAAAAACAGAGCTCATAGGGTTTAAAACTGATTCATGTGATAAAGAAAAAGTTATTGGAAGATGGTCAGAATCAAAGTCAGCATGTGTGATCAAATCACCACATACATGACTTTGATCTGTTAGCACCAAATCAATTGTTGAAGGGTTTCTTACAGAAGAAAAGCATGTAGGACTATTCGGAGACAAAATAGAATAGTATCCTGAAGAACAATCATTGAATAAAATTTTGCCATTGGAATTACTTTGAGAATTATTCCATGAACGATGTTTAGCGTTAAAATCGCCGATTATGAAAAATTTCGAACGATTTCTGGTGAGTTTTTGTAAATCACCTTTAAAATAATTTTTGAGCTCGCGTGTGCATTGAAATGGTAAATATGCTGCGGCAATAAATAAAATCCCAAGTTCAGTTTGAACTTCAATTCTTTCAATAACTTTCGTCTCAAGATGGGGAAGAGCACGATGTTTGATTCGGCGATGAATAACAATTGCAACTCCACCGCCGGAACCCTGAATCCTATCATATCTATGAACCACGTAATTGGGATCATATTTTAATTTTATGTTAGGTTTCAAAAATGTTTCAGTAATAATTGCAATATGCACATTATTTACTGTTAAAAAATTAAAAAGCTCGTTCTCATTGGCCTTCAATGAGCGAGCATTCCAATTTAATATTTTAATTGTTTTATTTAAAATCATTGCAAAATTTCAAATTAGAAACAATTTTAATAGTAAAATTTGTGCCTATTTGAATGGCTTCAAACGTTGATTTTGCCCTGCAACATGGCGTTCATAAGATCGAACATTGCCTGTTGCAAAAAAGAAAGTTTACCTGCCGTAATAGGCCCCAGGCAGTTGACATTAGAAAAAATATTTTCGGCAGCAATTTTAGCTGGAGTAATAGGTGTACAATTATTTTCTAGCGTGTTTTGCTTACCCATATTAACGGTCATTTTCGAACTACCAACACTAGGCGGTATAATGTTCGAACTACCTGTAACCTGTGCATAAGTTAAACGGGTATGCAAAGGAGTAGGTAAACTATGCGTCACTGGTACGCTTGGAGAATTTTGTTTTGAAGTTGGTTTTAATTGAGAAATTGAATTTTGTTTACCTTCCCTTGCCTTAACAATTGCTAAACGGACTGGGCATTGATAAAAATTTGACATATGGTTGCCGTTACAATTCGCACAGCGAAAATTTTTACTCTCTTTCACAGGACATGTGTCCTTTTTGTGAGAAGAGTCTCCGCAATTAAGACATTTTTGGTCCATGTTACAGAATTTGGAACCATGGCCATAACGTTGGCAAGTACGGCATTGGGTGATATGCTTTTCACCTCCGCCATACTTCCTATAAATTTCCCACTTTACACGCACATTATACAAAGCATGTGCTTTTTCAAAAAATTTTAAGTTGTTAACCTCATTGCGGTTAAAATGAATTAAATAATTAACAAGGGAAATTCCAGTTCTCTGACTGTTTTCGCCTCGTGATTTTTGTTTCATTAGAATTACTTGGGTAGGGGCTATGCCAAGTAATTCTGTTAAAGTAAGTTTGATCTCATCAACGGTTTGATCGTTGGTGAGACCTTTCAAGACAACCTTGAACGGCTTGGCGTTCTTGGTGTCATATGTAAAAAATTTGTACATCTTGTCAGTTAAATACTGAACAAGACGATCACGACCCTTTACTGAGTCGGCTAATAAGCGGCATTCACCTCTACGGCCAATTTGATAGGTAACTTTAACGTCAGAAACAAACGTTGAAAGTTCCTTTTTGAATATATTAAATTCAGAAGAAATAGTTACCACAATTGGTGGAACTTTCTCCTTTTTTAAAGATTTTATATTTTGTATAGTTTCATTATTGGTAACTTCCATTTCACCAGCTTCTTGCTCAGGCAAAATATCAAAAGGATTGTCACTACAGATACTCGATGTGTCAGAAAGAGATGCCTCTCTTTTCCTCCCCGCAGCGATGCGAGGTTTCTTTTTCCGTCCAGCCATTTCAGGTGATACGAAAAAAGTTTAAACAAATGTTAAATTCAAAAGTAGGTAGTCTTGAGAAAGACTGATGGGAAATAACTTTCAGGTAGTCTTTAAAAGACACACTGACAAAACACAAACTTTGAAGCTAGAGGCAGTCAAAGACCAGTCCACAAGCAACCGAAAAAACGTCTGATCTGTAGGACAGTTCAAGACGCACTGGACATCTTGGTTTTAGTTTTCGCGGAATGTATCTCGATATAGTGCGGTTAGACGTAGTCCTACGTCAAAAACATTCACAAAACTAAAATGCATACTCAGCATCAATGACGTGAAGTCAATAATGTCTTGAAAACGACCTTTCCTACTGTAGCGATTTTTTTTCTTTTGTCTTGTATATTATTTGAGAGCACTTAAGAATTTACAAACATATAATATTAACTCTTGCTCGAATCGTAGATTCGCATGAGAACAGCTGCACTTTATGCAATGGTTACGTAATTCATGGGACAGATAGGTGGATCGTCTCAATATTCTCTCTACATTGAAGAAGAAAACGAAACGGCATTTACCGGGAATGTGATGAATTATCCGGTAACCCGATCTGTTTTTTGCACTCGCACCGCTGTAGTCGTATGGTACTGCACAGTGCAATGGTGCTAAATTCCAACATCATCAGTCAGATCGGCAGCATCGTGCGGCATTAGGCAGCAGGGGTCTGTATTGCATATCTTTGCATAATTTTTTTGCTAATGTAGTTGCAATTGACGTCGCTATCGCCTGTACAGCTATAAGTAATGAACTTGTTACAGCGATGTGAAAAGTCGTTCTGTGAATTGATTAGACACATCAGTGGTTATGCTTACCTTTGCTTTTTTCTGATCGACGCTAACGTTGGGTTAGATTGGGTGGGATGTGAGTTAAGCAGGTATTAGACGACGCAAATATTTGCTATTTTTGGTACCATTTTTATTTGCACAAAATAAAATCTGTATTGAAAAATAGCAAATATTTGCTTCGTCTAATACCTGCTTTAGAGTTATGATATTTCAACCTCTAGTTATCTAGCTGTTAAAACGATTTATGAGAAAGAAAGATTTTACTTTTATGTGCACTGTATTTTGGTAAATTAGAAGTTGCCCATCCGGTGGTTTTCAATATCTTTGTTAGTTTGCCAAAATTGTGTAACATTTCTGAACTCGTTAAGTGGACGAAATAGTGTGTAAGTTGCAGCTCGCCTACAAAAACTTCCATTCCGCTATACTGTGAATACTGTTTGTCAACTGAATGGTTTATCGATTCATCCGCCATCGGTCTGCACCGTTGAATACTTAATATATCTGCTGTATACGGGTTGCAATTACCTAATGGAGGCTTTCAAAGGTAAGTTTTGCATTGCATCATCCAATGATGCTTTCCTAGGGCAATCCGGTAAAATTGGTTGTATATTGGCCCATTTAACAACTGTACTTGGCGTAGAATGTTGAATGACTAAGTTTTTCAATGTATTCTATACTAGAATAACCAGACCAGCTGGGTGAGCTTTATCAAATAGCTATCATATTGCGCTTTTCTCGTTTTCAACATATCTTCCCACCCGCATCGCGTATTCCGTTATGACATCAAGATCAGACCACTGAAGAAGAAGGTACTAATAATTGCCAAAATTTTGCGCACTTCATGTGTGTGAGCAGACTACTTATAAATGAGGCAAGGTAAACATTTCAATTGCTAACGGTGTACATACGTAATAATGGGTTGATTACAAAAATGCTGTCGACGGCGAGGACGGAGCGATCAGAGAGAGAAAACTTGGCAGTGAAGATGGCGTTGGGATTGAATTCGGTTCGAAAAAATCTTCAAAATTAAATGAATATTTGTCTAGCGTTATGTTTTTTCATTTTTACGAGCAAATGTTTGTTAAATTGTCGATACTATATGTGACTAATGTGTCCATAAACGACTGAAGATATTCCAAACACTTATTTGGAGGTCGACAAGATTAGGAAATGGTGAAAAAGTACGGTACGTTGGACCTCGAAAGGTAAAAAAAATTAATGCGGATATTATGTCTTAACAAGATCATTCTCATCTGAAAGCATGCATGTGCACACTGAACTGGCCGATGGCAAACCACATTAACTTAAACTCTGCTCACCTTGCAGACGCACGCCAATTACGGTGAATTCCTTTGATGGAAGTTCAAGAACGTCGCCGGAGCAAAATTTCGAGTCTGCTATAGATTGGTTTTCCGCACACAAAACGCATGCTAGAAGCAGTGTCTGCATTTCTGAACGTATCGAGAACCTTACCGGGCTAGCACCGTGTGTAGATTTCGTTACGGCACGTAGCAGGGCTGATAATCTTTCCCAATGCATATGACCTGCTGCGATAAAAATCCTTACGGCCAATTAAAACACTTAGCAATAGGGGAGTCATTAATCATTGTGCTAAATGCGCTCTGATGTTTTAGCTTCTAATAGCCATACGTTACCGTTACCCTTTTTACTTAAAGGCACATTCTTAGCTGAAATTTGAACCACTTTCACTCGAACAGATTTCCGTCACTTAACGCTTAATTATGATATGTCACACGGACGGGGGACACGCAAGGAAGTAAAAGTGAATGGCACGGCGCCAACGGCACTTTCCATATTTTAACGCTGCAAGGATCTAATGTGCTCAGGCCATGCGATTGTTTTGAACCTGCCGCAAACGTTTCCAAAGTAGAGTCCCGGTATTAGCCAGCCGAAGGCCGACCGGCATCGGTAATTGTGTCAACTGGTTTGTGCAGCAATTGAATTGCGCAGTGTGCTGCCGTACCGGGAAAAATCAGGTCGCTAAACGGCCTCCACCGTTTGCCAAAGTCGACGAAGGGAAAGAAAATGCTGATAAAAGTGAAATTCATACCCGTTCCGGAAAAGCCTAATCCCATTAGTTAGTTTTTTGCCCTTTTCTGCTGAGCTGGTGGAAGCTTTCGGTTTAATGTTGGTGGGGTAAGTCAGTTTAAAAATGTGGGCGGCTTCAATTGATTGTAGTTCTAGTATAAAGTTCTTTATAATTACAAAAAGTCATTCAGAGATAAACACAATCTTTGGATAATGTGTTATACGAACATACTGAAATAAAAATGACGTTAGCAGGTACAATTTTTACAAAGCTAATTGCACCTGCTAAGTACCCAAGCAGCAAAATTTGTTTCGATTATGAACTTTGTGCATCACAGCAACAAATTCTTATGCGAAATTAAGTTGCAGTTACATCTCAGTTTCTTATACAATGACAAAAAAAGCGCAGGAGGTGGAGCCAATTGCAACATTTTCGTTGTTTCAACACAAGTTTCAAGAATGAAACAGCAATGTGTATGAACTAATGCATGGAATTTGATAACAACATGGTAAATGCTGCATTGTAAAATTCCAGTTACGAAGATGCATCGTAGCAGCAACTATGGCGCAATAGTAACTTTATGGCGTTGTGGTAAAATTGTAAAATAGCAAATGGTCAGAATGGGAAGAGATTGTCTGTATAGCGATTCATCTTTGATTATTTCCAGAAATTTGACGATTCAACTCCAGTTATCAATTTCTATTCACTTTTCTCGTTTGTACTATTTACGTCATTTGCTGTAGAAACACTTGCTAGTTCATGGCTCAGTTTTAAATATTGCTTCCCTTATCATGCTTATGGTCATTACCAGTTTTAATTTTGCTTCTTCAATTCATCAGTACCTCAGCGTGATAATGAAATTCAAAGCAATTTATCACATTTCGTTTTAGAGACCCACACTTTTTGGACGACTTCTAGTCCAAGTACCCAAAAGTTACAACGCAGTAAATAACCTCATCTCAAAAACAAACATAAGGCGAACGATCGAGCAAAAGTTGCTGTAACATGGCTTCAGAACATGACAGCAACTTTTAGAAGTATTTTTGTGTGTTTGTTTTTTGTATCTCGCAAGCATCACGTTGGCAACCTATATGCTCCCCCCACTAGATCTATTCAGTGAAGGTTAGGTTTTCAAATGCCGTTTACACGTTTCAACAACAAATCCAACCTCGCGAATTACGTTGTGGGTGTGAAGATTTTTGAAGCAGCGATGCAACTTTAGTTGTTGCTTGTTTCTTTACAATTTCATCGTAGTCACACAAAATGTTTCTTAAAACCTCGGAATTTCATTAGTGCAACAAATGATCACAATTTATTTTTTTATTATGTTTCAATTGCTGCTTGGTGCTTAGCTCGGTTTAAATACGATGACTCTTTTTTTCTAATGTGGACTAATGCGTTGTGCAATTTATACCTATGAGTATCACGCAGTTTATCATAGAAGATGATAGATGTGTTTTCACTATTGGACCGCTTGGAGTTGTGTTGTTTTTCGGTAATATAAACTGACATTTATTAAAGCAGCGCTATTATTGATTTCACTCTATGGTTGCCTAACGCATTAAACCTCTTATTTCATACCAAATTTGTATTATTATGTACAAGTAAGAAAGAGCTTATTTTGTCTTACGAGTGAGAATGCAACTTATCACTTAAGGCGCAACAAAGAAGTAGTCCTGTATTATTTTCTTCTTGTTGTCCTATTACTGAAGAGTCATTGGGTATCATTAAGTAAAGTGTTCTGCTCCAATCAGTTATGTTTGGGAAAAGGGGAGTTTTTTGAGGAAAGTATTGGTATTTATTGAATACTTTTAAATTATCTTTTCAAGTAATTTTTACCCGAATACATTTATCAGAATGTTTCACGGAACAGCGTCCATAAAAGTAGAAAGATAATAACGTGGAAACACAGAGCTTTCTGTCTTTGTAGCATTTTTATCTTCACAATATCAGCAATATTTTATTAAAATCACTCGAAAAGTCATCATTAATTCATGAATTTTTTATAATATTTTGAGTGTAGCAAGTCGATCATCTCTATCTTGAGGAATATTATTCCCTAAATAAAATGTAAATAAAACTGTTTTTTTTTTATGTTTTTGTAAAAATACGCTCAGATTTGAGTAAAATGCACAAGATTTCGTTAAAAGCACGAGTGAAGAGAAAACAAGCAACAGCTGATGAAAGGCCAGAACCTTGAAACGCATCAATGTTGTTTTTTGGAGTCTTTCAATTTATGTATATTGCGGAAATTTTAGTTGTAACAAATTTTTATAGCTTACTTTTCACTGAAAAATATTTCGGAGAGCAGTACAGTCCCACTACAATTATGAGTAAGCTACAATTAGGGTAACGGGGGTATTTAGGCCCACATGCATATTTTGGCCCACCCCGTAACATTTTACGCATTTTATCTGATAAATTCAATGAATATTAGAAAACTATGTATGCAACATTGAATAACACACCTAAGAATCATACTACACTATAATTTTCGGCGAAAAACTGGCTCTAGGTAGTGTTATTTTGGAATTAGTTCATACATATTCAAAGTCATGGCTGAGTCAACCCAAAGTCAAGAGGAAGTGGTAATATACAAGTCAACGTCCGGAAGCTATTGTAACAAATATGTATGTTTATGAAACAATTCCTTGTTGTAGTAACATCAATAGAATGCCATAGAAACAGTTTGTATACTCTAACATGTTGGAAAAAGTTGAAACAGTGGTTAAACGCATGACCGAAATATGTTTACCTCTCTCTGAAGCAAACATATTTTGGCCAAGCAAAGTTTTGACATCTCTTTGATTACCGTTCTGCCGTTGCACGTGAACAAAGAAGCAGCTTGTGACAATTTACAGGTAATTACTTCTTAATTTATCACATTTAACGATATGAAATTAGATGAGAATGCCTGTCAAACCGCTATAAGCCAAATCATTTCATTTTTAGTTGCCTAAAATTTACAAAAAATCACAGCAGAAGGATGTTCTCCTCAAACCCACTATTTTTGCTCTAAAAATACCGATGATGATCTTAAATATTGTTAGTCCGAACTATTTCCATACACGTCTGTAGACATAAAGGTGGGCCAAAGTAAAAATTTGGTGGACCAAAATATGTTTTTTTTACTTCGTAGAAATTTTGATATTTTTAGGATATATTCATTATATCCTAAATAATAAATAAATAATAAATAATAAATAAATAAATAATAATCCTTTTCAATATACTGCAATGTTGAACGGTGTATATTAAAATAGACACTTAGCTTTTAACAATGGTATAATAGAGTAGGTATTCATGTTGAAAAATTGTGTTTGTTTTTAATGAACCGTGCGAACACTTCCCAAAGCTGGCCAAAATACCCCCGTTACCCTATAGGTCACTTTTACGAAAATACGTCTATTCTAACGAAACTGAACAATTTTCATTCGCCATGGTATTTTTTTAGCTTAGTTGTATCCTTAATCATACGACTAAAATGTTTTAAACGAAGTTACTCATAGTTGTAGTAATGTTACATTTTACGGTACACAATTGTGGGTTAGTCCATATTTTGGCTATTCTAATAACTTTTGCATGATAATGCATCAAGACTGAAATAATAACTCATTATTTAACTTATATTATGTAAGTAATATTTTTCTTCTCGACCGGTATACACACATCAGCTGCAGTGAAACTAATTGTTGATCGAAAGTACACATCAGAACACAGAGATAGACAGTAAAACATTGATAGTTGGTAATTTCTCCGATTTTATATTTATATACGAACATTCAAACAACACGTTGACCATAGCTGTAGCGGTAATGTATTTAACTTTTTTTGTTTTGTTTCACATTTTGTTGAGTGAATTATGTTTCAAAAGTTGGAGACAAAACTTTTGGTATTCATATTAACAAGACCACATGGGAACAATCTTTTGTTCACAAAAAATTGCAAACGTTTAAAAAAAAAAGCTTTTTCTCCTTAAGACTGTAAATTGACTATCTAAAAACTAGTGTCGTAAAAAAATGAGATGACCTTTTTTTAATTCACTTTTAAATTTTTGTTTTCTGAATAAAGTTTTCAGCGTACGAAATCAAATTTAAATTACAGAAGTTACATGCAGGAGACAGAACTTATTTGTATTGATATCAATTTTGGAAACGCGTTATTCTACACTTCTCGGTTTATTTTCTAAATTTCGTTATTAGTGGATGAGTTTCAAATACCATTTATTTATAGCCCAAACCAACTTTGTTTTTTTTTGTAAACCCATTAAAAATCCTGCACTAGTGTCTTCTTGAATTAAATGAATCTGTATTTTTATTTGATTTTCAAATTAGAGCTACCATCCTTTTGTTTTATTTATCAATACCTCCTCAGTTTTCGCGACAAAATTGTTGGAATAGATCTCACGCGAAATTCACGATGGGACGCAACTTGGGAACGTTTGGTGGTTTCTCCAACTTGGGTGCCACATCGATATTCGCCGCTCCATCTCCTCCAACGATCGCTTCGAATAATTAACCGATGCCAGATCCGGCCAGAACACCGCGTCTTCGCCCTTACGGTATTTCTTGATGAACGACTCAACTTCTGGCAGGCACTTCGTACCATAAATTTCACCGTTTACGGCCAGTCCGGAGCGAATTCTGATTCTCAGCCACAGCAGCAGCTTCTTGGGGAACTTAGTGTATGAAATTAGTTTACTTCGTGGGGGAAGTAAAACACGAAGTGCCCTGCCAGTCGTTGCCATCCAGGGTGAGACAGGTATCGTCGTACTTCACCACTGCCTCGTCGCGATTTGCCGTGAAAATCGACTTGACCATCTGATTCAGGTGCTGCCGCTGCGTCATTTCCTGCAGCTCCGAGTCCAGTGGACGAGACTGCTGCTTCCTGCCGGGTATTTTTCACTATTTGGCACTATTTCGGCGTCACGGTTAGAGTTCGACTGATAGATCTGTCAATTTTTTTTCTGCTGGCTCATGGGTTATTATGATTGATGCTGCATGGGTAGTTTCGTCAGTGCGTGTGAAGGTAAACCCATGAAAAATCGGCAATTTTTGTCAAGTTTTTTACCGTGAATATTATGTTTTTAATGATTTTTCTGTTTGAAAACGTTAATCATAATTTTTCAAAACTTCGCCTAGTTTACGTCTTGTTTAATTTTTAATATTTTTGTCTTATGTTAAAGTTTTGTTTGAGGGGAGCTCGTAGCCTTAAGGTTACAGAGTCCTCTTTGACAAGCATTGGTCATGAGCAGGCATTCCGAAAGTACAGTCTTTTTACAGTCTTCTCAAAATACTTTTTCTGTTGCTGTGTGTTTGCGATAACTACCCACGATAGCAGTCGGGTAATCACATTGAGAACGTTTTGGCAACAGAGCATCACAAAAGGAAACGAAAAATGTACTTCGTGTGACGACAACCACTACTGTTATAGAGGAACGCTTTCGAATTCCCCCCTGATCATAAGTTTGAATATCAGTAGAATCAGATCGTTCGATGTCAGGGGGACTTTATTCTCAGGCTTTCCCCCATTACTCTACTTTGACCCCGCTAAATTCTAGAAAAAAATGCGCCTCCCTATTATAATCGCCGCAGATTATTACCAGAAGTAAATATCGAAGCTCGATTAAGAAGATCAGTAGAGTCTATATATGAACGTGTAAAAAGAAGGACAAAAATGTAAAAATCCGTCACACCATGGTGACAAAAGTACCCGTCCTTTCCGTAATAGTCGTTAGAGATGCAGAGATTAACTTGGTCTCTGGCAACGACGATTGTAACACTTCCATTCTTGTTCATTGAAGCATTTTGGTAAATATTTATCAGTTTCATTAAATTCTACATTTAATTATCTTTTATAATAAAAACTGCAATGTTCCATCTACCTTTTTTTTTTTGAATTAATTTCTATTTCCACAGTAACTTTTTACCCGTCAAAATTTAAGTTCATTAAGGCAGACAATGTGTGCAGCTGGGGAGACGAAAAATAAGCGAACCGGAAAATATGATACGGACTTCAGAAACCCGCAATCTCCTTGTCTCCAGCATGATGTTTCATCTCATTGAAGTAATTCCATTTTCGCTTATTCTATTGCTCACCCCGGATTACACACACTGCTGTGCAGGCGGGGACAAGGCGATTGCGGGTTCAAGTCCCGCCTGGATAGGGTATATTTTTTCAAGTCTGAATCATATTTTTCAGATCGATTATTCTTCTCTTCACTAACTACATACACTGGCTGCTTTAATAAACTTCAATATTGACGGGTAAAAAGTCGTTATGAAACTAAAAATTAGTTCGAAAAACTTTCATGCTTTCTTCCCTAACCGAAAGTAAGGACGCAGCCGGCGTCGTTGTCGATCTTATATATAGCGGAAGCTACTGAATTGTTGTACTTTGGAGATGAATGAATGAATTCCAAATTAGCCATCTTACAGTGGTTCTTTGTGCAACTTCACTAGCTCAGAACCATTACGGAGGAGCTACTACGAAATGTTCTGTCGTACAAGTTCAAGCTCAAGCTGTTTCTATTTATCATTAGGCTATGATATATTTGATTAAATCTGCTCTTGTGTTTGGTACTCCAACACGATTTTAATGTGGTTGAATGTTGGTGAATTCATGGCATTTTAAATATTTCTGTTCTTTGTGTTTTCAGGAGTTTTTATTAAACTTTATTTTACTTTAATCTGCCTTCTGAGTTTCTGATTGTAAATGCTCTGAGTATATTTCTTTCTCTCTGTTAACGATTTTCGACATATTCAGGCTTTCTTCATATTTTCCTGGACTTTCTGATATTTAAGTGTTTGACTGTTAGCTCCCGGAGAGTTCTATTTTTGTATTTTTTTTTATATATTCACTGGTCTGTCAGTTATTTACAATTTCAGGCTCAACATATTTCTGATTATATACTTGTGTGTATAGCCGGATTTAGGGAAGGGAGGGGGGGGCTATGGCCCCGCACTTTAGTAAACTTCCAATGACCCACAACACAAGAAACACAAGAAATTTCGGGACACTTTAAAAAAAAGCTTAAATTTTAACAAAACTGACACAATCCTTCCATAAACTTTCGTTGATGCATGTTACTTGACCCCCGGGCACCCACAAGCCTTAGTCCGGTCCTGCTTGTGTCCTAAATGAATGTTTTGTGAACCAACAAATATCTACCTACATTCAACAACATAATTTATCATCTCGTGAGTCGATCCCCGTGGCTCTGTGGTTAGCGATGTCGGTCGGCTAGCTCTCCCACACGCTTGTGATGTCGGGTGCGATTCCCGATCGAGTCGAGGATCTTTTCGAGCTGGAAATTTTCTCGACTCAGCACTGGGGCACGGTGTATCGTTGTACTTATCCTACACATACAAAATGTGCCAAAAACAATATCGATAACGAATTCTCTCAACTAATCTAGTTGATCGAGACCGCTATTAGCCCCAAGGCTAAGCGTGCGATATTGATATATTATGTCGATCTTTCGACGAAAAACATATTCTTCAACAAGGTTGTGTTGTTTTTGATTGCCCTTCCAAAAAAACCTTCGTAATTTGCCAATCAGCGTTTCGATCGTGTGTGATGCGAAATCGTCCGTCACCACCATTGTAACTCCCTCGGATGGTGGGAAATTTCCAAATAATTTTGGAAGCGCCGGCACACGCGAACAGATAGTGTATACAGTTTATGTGAAAAAGAATACTTCATCAATTTGTGCCGCAACCATTACTGCGTTCATGCTCAGTTGCCGTTCATTCGACTCTGTTGGGTGGGAGGATAATGAAAATTGAAAGAAAATGTGCATCTATTTACTCGCCATTTTCTACCACTTGCTCTTCTCTCATACGTGTATTCATTCAACAGCTTTTGCCTCGCTTTTGGGAGAGCTCATTATTCAGTAAACTGTTTTTTCGGCTGTCAGCATTTCATACACCTTACTGAAGATGTAGTTGAATAAAAACTTTTCGAGACCCGACCACCACGCTGCTGCTGCCGTGCTCGTAAGTACCACCAAAAGGGCTCTTACTTTTCGACATCCCATTCAGATGCAAGAATAATTTTACGATTATGACATTGTTTGTTCAACATTTTATCGGTACTTTACGGTCATTTATTTAGCACAACAAAATCTGCTTGTTCAGTTTTATGATATATTCATACAGCTGAGTGTGAATGCCTGATCGACCCTTTAAGTTCACCCCGTAAAAATTAAGTCATTTGAATGCGTCTTTCCGCATAACAAGACCACATCTGGCGAGCTTCGGTAAGCATAAATTAATAACCTCTACTGCAAGCAAGAGGTTATTAATAATCGTGTGTCAATATACGGCCTAATTGATTGATTAATGCACTTTCAAGCATTAAAAGCATAGCAACCGGCGGCATGAGCTAAGTTGCGATTCCGCATCCACTGCCTTTAATCGTCTCGCAATATGATCCGACGGTCCTTGCAGTGCTTCACTGTTTGATCAATAGCGACCGTCGCCGCCGTTGCTCTTCTATTTCGGAACTCGGGGAAAAACGTGAACGCAAATTCAGGCCAATGCGAAAAGCGGACACCGCGTCTCGTGCTCCGCGGTCTCCTAATAAAACACGGCAGATAGCCGCATGTTAGCGATTTTTTACTAGAGCAATTAAAAGCGTTTCGAAGGTTGCTGAAAGTACCTTGCTCGGGTGTAAAATTAACTTAATACTTTTGCGCGGGCGGTTGCAACCGGAGGGAAAAAGTATCCGTTATAGGGACGCAATTAGCAAATGTGATTGCAGGTAGGTGGTTATGCATTTGTAAATAAGTCGTTAATTTAGAGATAAAAAACAAACCACAACCGGGACCCTTGCGTGACACGTAATGCCAATTTTCGCCTAAAATACCGGTACGAAACGAGGCTTGATTAGAGAAACTCAGTTTTTATTACCCATTAAACTAGTAAACTGATGGTTAGGAAACTATAATCGTTCAAGTTCTTTAGTAGCGAGGTTTGTATAGATTTTTGCTCTTGTTCCCTGTTGTAGTAAGGTTAATTGGTGTGCTATTTAAGTTTTTTTTATCAGAAATAGTGAAAGATCTGAACATCCCACTATTACATTGCGTGGTCATTAAATGTTACAGCTTTTGTATTGTAATAGTCATACTGGGCACAATCATATTAGCGCACGGGAAATATCTGACAAGTTGCCTCCTTTGTAGGTAAACTGGAACGCACTTGAATAAATCCGTTGATGTCATGAGTAAGCTAAGTTTGCTTCTAAACAAGAAGGATAAAATCACTCATTCGGAGAACCGTTTATAAGGGAAATATCAACAGGAACGTGAAATATCGTCGTGTATTAGAAATTACCGACCTATAGGTAGAACATCGACTTATGAAGGTTTCATTTTCTGAGAACATGTAAAAATTGTCATTATGAAACGTATCAATGTCTATTCAAATAACGCGTTTTTGCCGTAATGCTTCTTGCAAATTAAACGTTGTTTGTCGTTTTATTACTAAATTTTATGAGCCCATACTGTTTAATCAATCCTAAAGCTTTATGCAGCGTTATGCAATTTGTGCAAATAACGTACGCGTGGTCCTAGCAACTACCCCTACGGACTGCCCGCGAAGTTGAAACTGAAACCTGACACACAGCCCTCATTGAACAAGCGGAGTTTGAGCTTGCCCACGATTCTTCATCACCGCAGCAACAGTCGCAATTCACCGCCATCATCGGCCTTTGATTGCTGGCAGAGGGCGCGGGTCATTCTTCGCGAATTTCGTCACTATAGCCCCAGTCTCCAGTACTGTGTGTAGTATATTTTCAATGCACATTAATCGTGAACAGCCGGTGATTTTAGTGACCATCTGCAGGTTGTCTCGCCGGCTCAACACCCACTCGTATTGCCGTAGGTTCGTCCATCAAACGCAAACGATCGTGGCAGCAGAATGTAGCAATTATTGTATCACTGGGATGTCAATCCTGCAATAATTTTTCGAATTCGCGAGCCAGGTTGGTGAAGGTGCTCACCGAGGTCGAACTGTTAGCGCGTGTACCCCACGAAGTCTTTGATATGGATCATCGGCGGAACCGACAAGGGTCCGTGCGGGATAATTGTGCTCTGTCAGCGTGAACTTTTTAAAAAACATTGTCCAATAATGTAGCTGACCGATCGTAGTTGTGTCCGGGTAAGATGTTTGCCGTGAGCGATGGTTTTTTTGCAGTTGTGGCGGCGACTACGACCGTAAACGGATCGTTTGTAGTGCTCGTTAGTTACCTTGTTGGAGGCCGTCTGGATCAATAGCTTCTGTCGGGGGTGGAGGCGCCGGTCTGGGTAACTGTTGGCAGCCCACGACGACAACGATGATTAACGAGTTTGTTTAAGATTTTCGCGGATAATCCTGCTCCGTGTTATAGTCGGAATGTCAGCGTTTTATTTTTTTTACTAAATTGACAAGCTATTAAAGAAGGTAATTTAGATTTGGTGTAGTTTTGGATGATTTTTACTGTGAAACATACGCCTTCAATCATGACAGAAAAGTATGATAAATGGTTAATTCGGTGTCTATAGAATATCTTGATAATAGTTGACAATCCCGGAAATTAGAAATATAGTAAACAGTTTATAATTTTCAGAGCGGTATTCAGTTGTTTACATATATATTATCTATCGCGTTGTTACAAACAACAATCTTTTTTTCAGAGTTTCGATTATATCTAATTAAGCGTTTTTGTTTAATTTTCAGGTATGGTATTTCCCTTGACCAGCACGAGAGCCACGTGATCGGTACGCAATTATTTTATTAAAAAATAACTTCACATAAATTATTGCTTTATTAGTGTACCTAATAGTTTCGCTTACAAGTTCAGCCCGTTAAAAACAGGATGGTTTACTAAACTGTGCATACATTTGCCAAGCTTTCCTCCAGTTGTCGGTGAGACAGCACCGCGACTAAGTCTTACCATGACGGATAGCATATAACGATAATGACCTCTCAACAATAGGACAGTTAAGGAGTGTAGTTTGTTTTCCGTTGCAGTCTGACGTGTATACAAAAAAATGTTGTGGTAGTAATAAACGGTGTGCATTAAAAATGGTTGTCGAGCAAAACCAAAAGCCAAACCGCAAGCACAAGTGTATCGCGCACGGTTTCTCACGCTACACGGTGGGTCGTCAACTTGGTGGTTGCTTGTAGGTACGTAGGTAGGTACGTTGAAATGATTAGAATAAAAACACATTAACGTACCTTCATGGAATGACTTATTTTTAATGCTCAGAATTTTCGAAACATGAGAGAAAAATACATTCTTTTTCGATAAATAAGTGTTTACTAAAACCACACCGTAAATTTCAACATGTTGGAGAATATTCTTTCTCGGATATTGAATTTTCATTATCCTTTCATCCAAGTTGCCCCAATGATTCTAAGTTCTTACTCTATCGAAAGAATATACACAGCATGGAGAATTCAACCTTTAAGCAAGCATATTTTGTATCATACACACCACAAACCAAAGGTTAGAGTTAGCATCTATCCGAAGTCACCAATCTTCTGATGCGTCTTCACTCCCGACTAGTACGAGTCAATCCAACCTACGAGAATTAAACGTTATACAATTCCGACACGTTTAGATCAGGTGACATACTCGCGTAGTTCTAGCGTAGTTTAGGGGGTCTTTTTATGTAATTGATGTTATTTTGGGTGTTTTTTTCTCTCTGTGTGGACTCATCACTGCGACCAGAGACATTTTGATCTATTGTGATATTGCCCAGGTGTTTTCTGTACTCCGCACTTCATATTGAAGTGAATGATACGCTTTTTTTATATCCGTGCTTGTGTGTGAGAGTTTACCCTTACATTTCAAGCTTACTGCTCTACTAGACCGAGCCTCTTTTATATCCTACCAATATCGCCAAATTACAATTGCCTGAACTGAGGCTACACCTAACGTTCCTCTCTGGCCAGGTTTATTCTAAGAGGGACTTATTATGTCAAGAGGAAGGAGTCTTATCGAAACCTCGTTCCTCGTGCCAATATCGCCGATTACAATTCCCTGTAGAGGGTAAATATTTCTGAAATCAGTTTTATTATAAGAAGGACTCATTTTGTCAAGAGGAAGGAGTCTTATCGAACCTCGTTCCTCCACCAACACCGCGTCACAATCACAATTCCCTGAAGAGGCACTCAATGCTTCACCTCTGGTCAGGTTTATTATAAGTAGGACTTATATTTTTGTTAAGAGGAAGGAGTCGTATCGAAATCTCGTTCCTCCAGCCAAGACCGCGTCTTAATTACAATTCCCTGAAGAGAACTATTATACGTTACTCAGTACAGTTTTATTATAAGAGGGACTTTTTTGTTAGGATGAAAGTCAGCAAGGGTACTGGGAGGAGCTGGCAACACGACTAACCGATAATACGTGCCCCGAAAGCAATCCGTTAAAGTTATTGATTTATAAGTGAAATGAGGGGCCAAACTTGCTAAAAAGTGTACAGTTGTGATCTGTGATGCTTTGTTTAAGTGAGAAAAGTGGAGGTTTTGTGAAAAACACTGTGTTCTATGCGTGGAAGTTATAATTTATCCACGAAATCAAATTGAAAATTGTTAGGCCAGTTCGGTTGCATGAGTGTGAGTGCCTACTTCGTGCGTCGCGCTAACAAGCGGTTCATTATTAACGTGCGATAATGGAGTGCATATGGTGGTGTGAACGAAGAGAACGGCACTTCCTGGAGAGCTAGCGAACCTATACATTAAAGAAATGACAAGACACTCACCGTTAAGGCAACTGTCAACATCAAAACGGATAACGGCAATGCAAATTTATACAGCTCGCCCGTTTTGATGTTGACAGTTGCCTTAACGGTGAGTGTCTTGTCATTTCTCTAATGTATAGGTTCGTTCTGGAGAGCGGAGAGAATAGCGTTGCGCTGTGCTAGTCGGCGTTTGTTTCGCTGGCATAGGCATAACCAAACTAAAACAGATGAGTATATGTTTTTTGTATCAAACATTTCATGAATGTTAGGCTATGTGTGTAGTGGCTTTTAGCGGGCTTTGGACTTTGGCAGAAGCGTGAATGTGTGACCTGTTGGGTGCACGAGGTGTGGTAGCTTTCCGGCTGCGAGTAGGATTTTTTTTTTTTGTTTGCGCGATGAGTCTTGAAATGTTTTACTTTTTTTCTCCCACAAGAAAAAGCAATGAGAATCGTCAGGTGATATAGATGAAGAAAAATCGTCAGGTGAGGTAGGTTAACTTATCAACGGGCTCGATACGACATACACGATTCGCTTTTGGAATTTTATTTCTTTTTCCTAATTGGTCCGCGTTCGAATATGGTTTACATCATGTGATGATCCACCGGATACCACGTAGTTGCCAGTTTGAGGAACGACGTAGCGTGCCGTTTTGATTGTGGCCGTTATGAATGTTTAACTGTTACAGTTTCGATTGTCCAAATAGAAAACAGGGTGCAATTAAGATGTTTTTCTGGAGACTTTTTTCGTGTGGTTTTGTGTAATAGTGTTGTTTATGAGAATTTATGGTAGAATAGATTAATTAAGTTGTATTTACTGATGTGTCGTGTGCCATGAATTTTTAAACGCACTGACTCTCGCGTGACAGGTAATAGAAAATTCAATGGAGTCGAGTTTGACTTTCGAGGATTATTTAGTCAGCCTGAAATAATCATGATTGGTTTGGTCCTGTCAATAATTTCAAGACTTTTGATTAGTATGAACATCTACACCTGATGTTTGCACTTAATGTTTTAGATGCACCAAGCTTTGCCATTTTTCTATCTTTCCAACAGTATCACACCCATTATAAGGTAATGGGTAGCTCAACTTAGTAATGAGCCAATATGACGCATAGTATACTTTGAATCCGTCATCTACCACGGTTTTGCACGGTCAGGCTTCAAGTAGGGTTTTATTAGCAAACATGTTCTCACCTCGAGAGCAATGGTGTGGTTTATGGAAGCTGGGAGTATGGTGCAATGATAAAACATGAAATCTTATGCTTCACTTTTCCGATTTTTCTAGCTTTTGGGCTGTTTATGTTTTGTATACAATGTTCCAAACATGACTAGGTCGGCATTTTGTTAACAAACTTAAGACCATATATTGGTCAATATGGAAATTTGCATTTTTAAATTATTAAGGCTTTGCATGCATGAAACTTTGCCAATTTTTTTATTTAATAGGCAACATTCGCATCGACAACTAAGATAGAATCGGCGTGAAAAGTCGTGTCTCCGAGTTTGTGCGTCGGTAGGAGGGAATAGAGCGGTCGTGCATAGTGCTTCGATGTAAACTGCGTTTCCGGCTCGGGAGCATTTTACTTATATGAACGTTTTTAGAATATAGTGATTTCAAACCGAAGATTTCGTCCGGTCGATAAATATCGCGATTAACGAAAACACAATGTATACCCTCTAAAGAATCGCGTCGGCCGTCGTGCAGTCGTTACTTCAAAAGTACTCGGGATTGACAAATAGCTGATGGCTACGAGTAGCAAAGGCTACATCGCGGACCGTTTGGCAAGAAATATACTCATGGTTCGTTTTCGTAATAAGCGCGCATCATTGTTATATTCTGTTTTTCAGGTGTGTTTCTCGCGGGATCGTATCGTTTTTTTTAGAGCAGACAAAGTGTATACGAGAAACGTCGTTGGTCGATTTGTTAGGTAGAAATGTCCGGTTGAACGAACCCCTAGACTCCGCCTCGATACATTCATCAACATCATTCAAATCAACAACGCGCCCTTGATTTCGGTGTAAAGAGGGAAAGAGGATCACCTTACGAGGAGATACCATATCATTTGAAGTTGTACCAATTTGATCAAAGGTCTAGTATTCTCGCGTACAATTTATTGTTGCGGTGTTACATTGTCAAACTGAATAAGTTCGAATCGCATTATGAATATCGTGGCGGATATAATGAACTTGTACGCGCGATACTTGTTCAAAAGAACCCGACACTCGAAACCAGCGCATCGTTTACCAAAACGAACCCTGCTGTGTACCTTGCCCTTTTTCCAACATCCCAGTGATTTCTCGTGGAAGTGCAGAGGTGTTCTCGGCTTCCAATAAGCGAGTATCACGTCAACATTTTCCTATACAAATTCCTTCTTTGACCTGCATTCGGATGCGGCCGGCGCTGGTATTGCCTAATACAAAGATTAAGGTCACCAGTTTTTACACATTGAGGATGCATGTTGGTCCCAAGCATCATCTGTTGGTTCTCTGTGTAATTACAGCTGATCTGGCAATAACGGAGTAGCAACCGCGGGCGGTCAATCATGCTCATGCTCATGCTCAGGATGAAAGTCAGCAAGGGTACTATAGAATTCAGCTTGAAGGAAGGGTATGTAGTAGAATGAACCCATGATAAAGTCCTTTGACAACCAAATGGTCTGATTCTACTAAGATTCGAATCCACGATCACTCGCTTATCATAGCGGACTCTGTAACCTTGTGGCTACGAAGCTCTCTTATTTTGGGTGTTAATTTACCATTTCAGTTTTCAATTAAAGGGTTAATACCTTTTCTGAAAAAAAATCAAAATTTTTTATTGCTCTATCTTAAAGTACAACTTCTTGAGAACATTTTCCCAAACCACCATAGAAATCGATTTGCATTTTATTTTTAATGTTCGCTATTACCGTTATCAGTCCTTGAACGACCATATTTATTGCATAAATTTTTACTTTTCAAAAAAAATTAAGTGTTCCACGCTGTAAAAAAGTACCCATTGGGTATTTTCTCTTGAAAATGTGGGTTGAAGTAGTTTAGAGTGTACTGTTTACACTGTATTTTCATTACTGTCGAAATTAGAAAAAATGGCGTCAGACAAAAAGCACCGTCGTGAAATGATTCTGCGCAAGTACCTGGAAATCCACAACTCTCTCATCAGGACATTGGAAAACAACTCGGAATCGTGCAGTCAACGGTGAGTCGTGTGATTATTGCGAAACTCTGAGCATCGAACGAAACGAGAGATGCAGACAAAATGGATGTTTTATTAGTGACCAGGATTACAAGCGTGTCGCAGAACCGTTTAAGAGGAATCCAAACGGTTCGGTTAGGGATATGACTTTTCGTTCGAATACCTACAAAGTGCGTAAAAAGGTTTCAAAACGTGTCGGCAAAATACGGTGACAAAGTCCCGGAAACTGTACACCCAGATACTGACGAAGTCTCATTTTGTTATCATGATTGATGAGATTTACGCCAAGGCGGACATCCAACAGTTTCCGGAGTTAATGTTCTTCACCGTTCAGCACAAATTTGATGTTCCGGCGGAAGAAAGGAAGCGGACAAATGGAGTGCGCCGTTCGTGACTACCGGGACTTTAAACGAAGAGGTCTACCTCAAGGAGTGTCTGCACACTTAGTTCATCTCAGCAAACTTTCCAACAGCTGATCAAGCTCGGCGAAGTTTTTAACAAATGTCACCAATATATCTCGACGAATATCCAGCAAATACCTATACCGATCTGCCGTAAACCATACATGTATTGATAATCTGTTTGTCGAAGTTCTTGAAAGTTTTACACAAACTTTCCGCGGAATTTATCGGCTGTTGAGTTCTCGGCAATGAAATCTAAGTTTGTGGAACTTTCATTCATAGATCAAATAGCATCACAAAATACGATTTGGTAAATTTCACTCATCCAACCAATCGCCTTCTAACTTTCAGGTAATAAAATAAAACATGGTAAGTTTTCCCAATGTTTGTTTTATTCAATTTCATCCCCATATCCAAATGCACGAGCTTTCCTCTTAACACTGCTCATAAGGTCTTGTACAACGTTTGGACCCACTGTTTATTGTGTGGAAATTTATTTTCTCTTCAGATCCTCCTCCGATTTAACTTCCTTAGGATGCTATAGGACCATTGTGTGACCTTCGAAATGGAAGTAAACGCTTTTGGAGGCATTCCTTCAAGTATACCTGCCCATTGATCGTCCCAGTTGTCACGAATGAGGTGCTCCGCTTTCCACACGAGCAAATTGCTTGCCAAACAATGTGCTTTTCGGCAAGCTTTGACACCTTCTGCTTTCTAACGTCTTCAAGAACTTCGAATTTATGATGAGCGGTAAAGTACTGCAGCATCGGAAACTGCCGACCTATTATGTTCAGAATACGCGTTGCGGCGAAATTTCAAATTCATTTTGTACTTACTAAAAGCCATTGATTTAAAGAACAACTTTGCTGCAGATCGCAACTTTCTAAGTAGTGTAATTTTCGAGTTATATAGGATAAAAAAATGCTCAGAACTCCATACACAGCTGGTTGCGGCTAAATCCCGAGCCATACTGTCCGCAGTTCTCTAGGCTCTCGGAATCTCGGATCTTAAATCTACCCATTTTAGGCGATGTTGCACTTTCGGAATGCTGCAATATGCAGATGATCCAATACTAAAATTGAATATTACCGCATCCAAACTTATGGTGTGTAAGTAGTGCATGAAAAATTATAATTTATGAAAATACTATAAAGTATACAGCCCTAGAAGTTGTATGAAATGGTGACGTAGAAATGAATACTGTAAATTAGAGGGGGTTCTAAATGTTACAGAGTCCGCAGAAGAAATCAATTCGTTTGTTTAGTGATTTACGCATTTTTATTCTCAGTCTTTCCTTAAAAATTCTTTTTGGAAATATATTTATGTTGTTAAATATGTTTCTCGTTTACACTTGGCGATATTGTGCCTGTAGAGTTTGTTTTGTTTAAACTACATTTATATGACAAGGCAAAAGTGGATCGTTTTTGTTGAATGAGCACCAAGAATCCAACTAGAACTCAAATACAACCATATTTATGTTATCATAATGAATAGTTTTGTCTTATTTAACTCTGAAATTTAATATATGAACCTTACTCTGAAAAAATGTTCTAAACCATATTACATATGCTCACCAATAACGCAACATTAGAAGATATGCCAAAAAGAATTATCAACAAGCTCCAGCAAAAAATCATAGCAATCACACGAAGAAGTTGGAGATTAAAAACATTCTTTTTTGTTTTTTGCTTGAATATTTTTTTCATTTGCCAACAATTACAAGACAGCCAATGTACGTATATTATTTGTTAAGTTAAAAAAAGAAAACATCATTTCAGCAATGTTGAAATGTAAATGATTCTGAGGAAATCTTAGGAAATGGAAAAGAATTCACAACCATTCGGTTGTTGATACTCATCTATAAATTTGGTTTTTTTTGGGGGAATTTACTCTTTCGATATTATGCCGGTTACGATCATTTAGTGAACATCATCGAAGATAGAATGGAATAAAAATAACTTATAACCGTTGCAAAAACGTTCAAATCATGTTGAGTAATTTATGTTATTTTTGCCACCATATTCATGAGCTTAACTGTTAATCATCATCAGCAGCAGCATTGCAGATTTCCTTGAATGCACATGAATAGAAATCGTGTACCGCTGCAATGATAGACCAGCGGCGCTCTGCTTCACCTGTGCTGTACGGTACTGTTGCCTTTACCAGCATGTTTTCTTACAAGACATCAGTTTTTAGTAGGTTTTAACAGCAGGCTAGCAAATTGTTTAAGGAAGAAGGCTGTTTCAATCTTTTCGAAAAACCTCTACCTTCGAGACACCAGGGGTGGCATTGCGCATTTCGTTTCGAGTGATTTTTGTTCGTTTCGACCACATTTGACATTGGCGATTTCGATTCGAGTTCGAAACGAGTAGATGGCGTATTATTGCAGTTGATCTTCGAGCAAAAATGGCATTACGTAATGGTTTGATCGAGCATTTTCTAGCTCGAAAGTGATAAAAAATGGTCGATAAGTTGAAGGCGTTCGTTTGTACCTAAGTTTGTTGACTAAAACATAAATAATTTCACTAAACATCTGTGGAGCGGAAATACATTAATTTGGTAGGATCCACTAGCGATTAGATTTAAAGTAGGAGCTAACTTTAACGGAACAGGAATTGTACTAGTGCAGTTTGGAGGAAAATGAAATATTGTACTTCAAATAGGTTTGAGTGCTCCCCGCCTTATCTTGAAATGTTGACGAAACCATGAAAAAAAAATCTTTTGCATCAGAAAATAACTAACTTTGTTTCATTTAATGTAAGCCTAATACTCATGTATTATTGTTTACGTCTTTGTATATTCCTAAAACCATTTTCATCACTAGAAGAATCGTAGTAAAACATTCAAAGATTGATATGTTGTTTTAAGGACAAATCTTATTATAAACGTGAAAAATACCAATCTCTAGGGGCAAGACACTATTGATATATGGCGGAATATTTCCAATATTAAATATTATAAAGTATTTATCGTTGCATTATTAGGCGCCGGTGTGATATCAATGTGTCGGATAAACGATAAATATAAAGATTTATCAACCGATATCGTATAATATTACCGAAATATTTTTTATGAAAATAAAGTTGTCCAGCCCCTAGACAAATCTGACATTTATTTTCGAGTCAATGTTTGCTCGAAATAAACTGCAATAAAATTGGGGTGTCGAAAATAATACGCAATACCAACTCCACCTCGAAACGAGTTTGATTTCTCTCGATTCGAGTTACTCGAAGCGAAATGCGCAATGTCACCCCAGGTTAGTCTAAGTTTATGGAGGGAGGCAAACATTGGCATTGACCTGTTGGCTGTCATTTTTAATTTTGGTACTGATATAGAGAATGTCACAGTAAATGGCTGGTGTCTATTCATGTCATCTGTGCTAGGAATGGTCGTTTCATTCTCAATTTTACACAATGTATCCTAATATAGAAAACGAAGACGTAGTCCCAGGTCAATAAGGATCAAAAATTGAAAGTTCAAGATACAAACGAATGAACTAAACGAAAAAAAAGTTAATTTGCAACATTCTGCTCCACAGCATCTTCGCGAACGTTCTCGAGGCAATTATGCATGCAAAATCAATTTCAATTGGTCTGCCTATTCTTTAGCATAGTTAAGAGACTCTAATGCTTGTTTATGCGGAAGTGTAAAATCACTATATTTGATTATTTTTAAATTGACGTTCTATGAGCATAAAACTGCTCGATAATTTGAGCTTTTAACAGATCAAATGACGTAATTTTTGCTTCAAAGTCAATGTAATTTTGCTTTTTACGATTCATTTTTCACAAAATCACGACAATAATAAATTGTAACAGATATGACGTTTGGTTGCCCTAATCCTAAATAAGAAAGAAGAAAATAAGTTCATAAAACTATACACATACAATAAGAACACAAGGCACATATGAGAATAATGTTTCCAATGTACTTTCTACCACTGAAACTACATTATTCTTGATTTAGAGATCTTTTGAAGAAACGTGATAAAATCGAAATAGAAAGCGTGAGAAAACCTATAGAAATGAACAATGATAAAATCGAAAAAGCACTGTATTTAATTGTCTGAAAGTATGTATCCAATAAAAAATGGTCAGGGTCAAGTGAGTCAATTCAGTGGCTCGGTGACTATTGGAATTTTAATTTGATTTTGGAGCCCATGTTACCTTTCTGTGTCATTAAAATCAACCTGGATTATAAAAAAGATTAGTAATAGTGACAAATACTTAAAAAAAATTAACACCCATCAGCTACTCATACCGTAGAATAATAAATAACACGAGATTGTTCTTGTGCTTGGACGTTCTTTGCTCTCTCTAACTTGTTTTTTTTTTGAGCAACTCTGTCAAATTTCAGAGACACACTTTGACTCCGACCCTTTCGGCGGATATTCAAATCATGCTTCATTTCTACGACCACCCTGCTGCCGCTTACGGTTTTTATGTGATCTTCATACAGCTATTAAATTTCAGGTTTTCGTGATTTCTTGGATGTCCCCACCAGTAATTGTGCCAGCCACTGGCTAAAAGTGCACATGTATATTATTACATTACAGTGGTGCTGCTGCTGCACAGTGGTACCTCCCCGGCCGGTAGTTGTATGTGCCTGCAAGTTCCTTCCTGTAAGATGATCTTGCCGAAGTGGCTAGTTCTTGTCGAGCTTTCTCAGCGTTCTGATGCAAAAGCGTTTAACCGATCGTCACTTGGTTTAAAAATGTTTAGTTGAAGGTATTGATAGTGAAAAAAGTGATTTTAGTATAGTGAACTGAAACTTGTTGTTAGAAAGTGAAATAAGACTTATGTTAGACTACAATATGGAAAAAATCCTGCTTTTTCGAATCAAGGTCTGTACCGTGCCTTACATAGAGCATCTTTTCGTCCTAGTAAATACAATTTGATGACATTTACCGCATCGTGGGGAATCGGTTGTGAGAGTTATTAATGCGTCTGGGTGCCTTTAAAAATACTGCTCTTGTGAAAACATATTTCATTGCATTGTGTACAATAATCTCGAGAAAGAGATAAATTCTTCCTTTCAGATTGCGGTCCATCCGTGCAGTCGTGTTTCGTTGTTTCATAATGTACCCGAAGGCCGAACCTGTTGGCGTTGGGCGCCTGTAAATGAATTTCAAATCATTCCTTAGCGAAAAAATTGTGCAATTGTTTAACTTTGGGGTTTGCTGAGCAGTGATAAACCTGTTCAACCGTTTAGCTAGTAAGAGACAGTCGTATCCGTTGCGTTCAGTTGTGAGCTTATTAATAAAACATTGCAGCCTCTAAGTGGGAGGGCAATGATGCATGGTTCAAAAATGCGGGAATTTCGCTCAGGACTGGCGCCGCTTATAACGAATCTGTTGTCAAATTTAACGTTAGCTATGAATTATTCACAACTGATGTTCATGTGTATACTTATTTTCGTTATGATTAATGTGTTGTTTGTTCACGTATTGCTCTGTTATTGTTATTATAATAAATGTGGTTCAAGGTACTGTTATGTTTTTCCTTACTATCTATAACGGAAACTCCAGATTTAAAAAGTGGAAGCACCATGTACTGTGTTGGTTAATGACAACAAATTAACGTTTTAATTTATTAGATGAGTTTCAATTAATCTATTGTCTGCTTCCATTTTCAAGTAAAAAAAAAAAAAAAACAAATCGTTAAAACGCTAAAACGGGTAAAGACAGTCAAAATTCGATGCATTGAAAAGGAAACAGTAAAACTTGTAAGCGTAGTATAATGTAAGCCATGGCAAATCAAATAACCGAAATATTTGGTTACCGTTCAACTGCTTCGCCTTTGCTACAGTTTCGTCGACAGAGTTTTAACGTTTGCAGATATCATACCCTAAAACAAACGGTTCCACCGCCAATTGTTTCGAAACGTTGTTTTAATTCCGTTTTCGACACTTCGGTTCCATCGCATTCCGGTTTAAGGTAAATTGCACAGCTGAAAACGGTTCGCTTCATGTCACTGCTGATGCTGACATGCTGCAGGTAAATAGTGTGGAAATAAGATTACTTCCAATTTACAAACCGGTGAAATGCAACAAGAAAATTTCTGTTCCGTTTTTCATTGTCACGTCATCGAGGAAAGTGTCGTTGAACTACGTTGGTTGTGCCTTCAGTGGTGCTAATTTTATAAATTAAATCAACCACAGTTATATTGCTCTTGCATATTTTCTCTTGTTGCAGTGTAGAAACAAAAACATTCATTTTCTCTCCATTTACCTAGACCCTGGCAATAAATAAGCTTCGTACGGTATTAAAATGTGCCGAAGATTTAGTAAAGCAATGCTTACGTTAGGGAGGTGTATTTGACTATTGCTTTTTCATTGCCATACTACAATCATAGAATTATCTTATGGTTCTTTTTTCGTAGAGCGTGTTCAAAAAGCTCTATTTTTTTTTTTAGGAGGGGATTTGTTAGTAGCTTAAGTATTTATGATAAATATTAGTAAATAATGAGTATGTGTGTCCAATCACAAATGGTGACTTCTCAACACTGTTAGAAATTTGTAATTATAATTGTTAGGATTTGTTTGCTTTCGCAATTAGGACTTATCATTCGTAGGGATTTAAACCTACTTGTCAGAAAAGGGGAAGTAAACTTACAACTAACTTAATTGCTAACTTATTGGCTATAAAGAGAGCTTATCGTAGCAATTGAGGGTTGCAACGATTTTTGTCGAAAATTGTTAATTATTTTATTTGACACAGTTTCTAATGGTTCAACACCAGTAAGTCTATGTAATTCGATTCAAAAAGCTCTATAGTTATAACCAACACACAGCGGGGTCTCGGGTGAAAGAACAGTAGAAAAATCACCATCAGTGCATATCTTTCTTTTTGGCGCCAGACGGGGGTGTTTTATGATCTTTATTAAAGAGGTTATGGGTTCCCCTTTTCAAATATAAGTACAATGTAGGGTATTTTTTTTAATCTCGGCAGTCTTGAGTACCTAGTTATGTTTTAAATCGTCATTGTCCTTTGGTATGTCGGATTTTGTATGATCAAGTTTCGTCTATTAGTTTTTATCGTACTTGCCCACAGTAGTGAATCTCAATAGTTTCATAGAGTAAAGTTAGAAAAGTTTTTAAACTTAGTTGTAAAAAGCTGCTTTCTATGGCTTACATTCAGGTAATCTATATTCTAGTCAATTTTTAGATTCCTTCAGAGGAGAGAGAAAAAAAATAGTTTGTGAAACTATACATGTTTCATCTACTTTTCATTGCAGTTAATTAAAAGTAAACGTACTCCATTACACCGTCATTAAAAATTCAATATACTGAGCCAAAAAAACCCTAACAGTTGTTTTAGGCTAAATTTATCCCGTAGCTTTTATTGATAAGTGTTCAATGGCCTCCATTTTCGCTAGCTCTAGTGCAACAAAACTAGAGAGCCAAGGACCGGGGGGGGGGGGGGGGGGGACTGCATACGTACAAAGTGCAGAATCATGACAAACGGCGAAATACGGCGGAAGAGTCACGGGTTCGAAAACTGTACACCCAAATGCACACGAAGCCTCATTGTTTCATCACGGTTGATGAGACTTACGCCAGAGGGGACTTCTGGCAGCTTCCTACTGTACAAGTTTGATGTGCTGCTGATGCTGACTGCAGGTAAGGAAGCAGAAAGTTCCAAAGTTTGCCAAGAAATACCTGATTTGGCAGGCGATCTGCTCATGTGGCAGGACAATTGCGGGGCTAGCACTACGATCCATTTCAAATTTGAATTGTTGAAAAGTTTGAAAGTTCCTCCCGAGCCGTGATTCGAACACACGACGGCTGGTTTGTTCGGCCAGCAACATACCTCGAGACCAGCTAGGGTGATATAAGAGCTGCAATGTTACTTTCTCTAATTTTGTCGAAAACACCATTTTAATCAAAAACATTATCCTGAAATTGTATATTTTATTTATCAGTGCAGTTTTTTGCATACCGCCTTTGGAGCGATCTGTATTGAAATGAATTGAATTGAAGTGAAATGGCTCCCTATAACAAATGAAAATCAAACTTCCTGTATTCTGTACGATGCACCAGCAGTAAATATGCAGGGAAACCGCAATTAATTCGAGCAGATTATAACCATGCAGATTATAAACATCCATAGCATTCCTAAGCTGTGCGCGCATACTTGAAATTTTGCTCTTATCCGCACATTGACCGCAGAACTGTCAGCCGACCTCTGCAAAGGCGCCACCTAGTCCCCAGGGAGTATCTTAATCTTTACCCAGAACACTGCGCCTGATTTACTTCACGGTAACTGTGCGACGCTATGAGTGCATCTAGATCTAGATCATCTAGACGTGTCTGAGTGAAAATAACAAAATAGACCAAAAGGTCAGTTGTTTTCAATTTTGCGTAAGTGATCACCAAACGGTATATACTTGCGCAGCGCAGCAGATCAGAGTTGTGAGGTTGGCGCGGGTGGCAAGAGTCCTCTTTGATGACAGCTTTACGACCAAAAATGTAAATAAAAGCATTTCATCTGTGTGGCGGTTTCAATTCGGGTACGGAGGATCGCATGTGCACTTTATAAAGAGTCCAAACGTAAAAGGTGACAAATTACTTTCTGCTGCAAGCTTATGTTTCTCTTTCTCTTTGACAAGGAGACGCACATTCTATCGCGATGGAATGCGAGTAAGATGAACTAATTAATTCTGACTAATTTAAATTAAGGAAGCACCAAAATAAAAGTGGAATGTAAATTTTTAGTGTATTGGGTACAGTAATATGCTGTCGCGGACGCTTGAAGTATTTGCCGACTTTGTAGGTATGCGAAAGGGTGTGTCGGGTTGCATGCAGAATATTGGAATTTGTTGCAATTAATCAACGTTCGTCTCCACCGAGCGGATATCTGTCAGTGAAGTTGTCATTTTCTTGGCAATGCTAGTAGCGGTTGTCAGAATGGCAAACATATATTTGCTACGTTCGAAGTCGGCAATTTGTGCAGGAAGCGAAATGGCATGCCGTTGATGGTGGTTTGTGAAGCTACACTAATGGCAAAACATAACTGCTCGTATAGTCTGTGCATTTTGGCCCCGATTGTTTGTACTGCAGTAAATCTTTTTCCGAATTTACTTCCTCTACCAGTAAATGTGTTTCTTTTATATGTAATGAAAAATTGCATTCTACAATTTTTATGGTTATGCTTGCCACCGATAAAGGGTACTCATTATGTTGGCAAACGACAGTCTTGGTTCTTCAGTTGAGATAATAATCAACGTTTATTGAATCTGGTAAATTTTCTTCATCCATTTGAAGAGTTCAAGAAATAATAATTTTTACGTTTTATGCTAAAATTATTGCTCTAAAAGGTGTTGTCTGGTTGTCCAGCCTGTCTTAGAACAGTGAACTTTCTAACATTTTTTCTGTTTATTCTGATATACCTATAAAGAAAAGAAATAGTAGGTACATATTTTGATGGTTTGGAATGTACCAAAATTGCATCAGTTCGCTAAATACGCCTGCAGGCTTCGGCTCGATGATCCCAAGCACCCAAATAATCAAGGCTGGTTTCTGCATTCTGCTGGGTTCGACATATTTCAAACAATCAAATGTCTTTATTCTATAAACTCTACAAATAATCGTGCTTCTACAATTCCTAGCAACATAAGATTTAACTGAAACTTTGCAAACATGTTTCTATACGCTCAAAACGTCATTCTGTGCTCTAAGTAATATTTTTTTTACTTTTACGGCGCCAGACCGATTACACAGTGCAACAAAAATTTACTTTTTCTTCTGCCTTGGCTTCTATATATGATTTTTTCATGTATTTTGACACAAAAACAAAATCCTCCCAGTTTAAACACATTTCACCTTAAGGGGCAACAGTGGCGCTATTTTAATGTTTTGAGAAATCGTAAATTTTTGTTGCCGTTTTGTTTTAAGGTCAAATATAAAAAATTCTAAAAGTTTGTCCATATATTAGCATTTTCTTACCCATCTTTAAAAAAAAAACAGAAAATGAAATCGGACTCAAAGATACAATAACAATTTGTCTTTACATGATCCTCCTCTTTTTGCGGGGACGGGGTCGCATTTAACTTTATCGAAGACGCGATGATTCTGTCTAACACCCGAAGCGAGATTTTTAAGTTTTGACCTGGCCAAAAATGCAACCCCCCACTCAATAAGGGAGGATCATGAAACGACAAATTGTTATTGTATCTTTGAGTATCGCTTACACTGTTGATATTAGTTTAACAGATTTCATATAAGTTAATATAACGTCTTTTATAACGTCTTTTAATATAACGACTTTTTTTACTTAATATAAGACATAATTTGATTACCAATTTTAGATATTAGCGCATTACAATTAATGCTCATACATATGTACACGACATTATTTCGCCTTGTGAAATATACTAAAACCTTGCTAAAACCGTTTTCGTAGAATCACCGATTTGAGCTCAGTTTTTGTCCGATTTTAGTTTTTTTCAAAGATGGGTAAAAAAATGCTTATATATGGACAAACTCTTAAAACTTTAATATTTGACCTTAAAACAAAATGGCGTCGAAAAAACATCGAATATTTCCGAATTCTCAAAAATTCAAAATGGCGCCATTGTTGCCCCTTATGTTGAAATATGACCAAACTCGGGAAAATTGGGGTTTGCATCAAAAAACACGAAAAAATCATACATAGAAGCCAAGGCAAAAAAATGTTGCTCTGTGTTTTCGATCCAATGCCGAATCCAGAATACGTCACCATGTCACTCGGTCTTGGGCAGCTACCATCCAATCTCCCCTAACACCCATTTCGCGGGAATTCTCGTCAACAGCACACATCCAACGAGTGCGGAGTCTACCTCGAAGTCGATGGCCTCTATCGGGATTTTTGCTAAATATAGTCTTCGCTGGTCGTTCTCCTGGCGTTCTGGCTACATGCACAGCCCACTGCAACCTGCTGTTTTTTATCCGCTTAACTACACCTGGTACATTTCATGATTCATGCGTCTGCGCCAAACACCATTATCTAGTTTATCGCCAAGGATTGATTTTTGGTTTTGCGTAATCCCACGCTCAAAACACCAAGAGCTCGCCGATCGGCCTCTTTCAACGTTCATGCTTCATGACCGTAGAGGGCCACGGAAAGGATTAGTGTTTTGTAGAGTGCAAGTGTAGTACGGGTTTGCAGACTGCGGGACCTCAGCTGGTTACGGAATCCGCAGAAGGCCTTGTTTGCAGCTGCTCTCCGCCTTTTTATCTCACGTTGTCACATGCCACTAATGCTCCCACGTGAATGCATTCGTCGACTACTTCAAAAGTTTCCCCATCTAACACCACCTCAGCACCAACATCCATCGGACTACCACGCTCTCTACCAGCCACCATGTATTTCGTTCTGGCAGAATTGATGTTGAACGCTATTCTCGTAGCTTTCCTTCTGAAAGGTCCGAAGGCCTCTTCCACTGCTCTACGGTTGATACCAATGATGTGGATATCGTCCGCAAAACTTAGAAGTTTAGTTAGTTTGTTAGTTAGCTTAGTTTAGTTAGTAGCTAATTAGTTTTGTTGGCAAACCATGTTCGAGCATAATTCGCCATGACTCATTTCTCATAACTGTATCGTACGCTGCCTTAAAATCTACGAACAGATGGTGAGTCTGCATGTTGAATTCTCGAAATTTATTGAGGATCTGGCGCAGGGTGAACATTTGGTCCGTAGTGGAGCGTTCCCCTCGAAAACCACATTGGTAATCGCCAACAAAGGTCTGCTACAACGGCCTCAGTCTAGAATACGGGAGAGAATTTTATAAACGGTGTTGAGAAGGGTTATGCCCCGATTATTACTACAGTCCATGCGATGGCCTTTCTTGTAGATCGGCCATTTGAGACCATCCAACCAGTCCGAGGGTAATTCTTAATCGGACCATACTCTCAACATGATCCGGCGTAAAGTACAGCTGTTCGCTCCCGTTTTTGTCCCGGATTTCGGCTGGAATGCCGTCCTTACCAGCTGTCTTGCAGTTCTTCAGCTCTTTCACTGCTTTCTTCACCTCGTCCATGGATGGGTCCACAGCGCGGCCTTCACTCTCAATGGTGCATCCTGCTACTCTCGACTACGCTGTTTTCTTTACCATTCGACAGCACACTAAAGTGTTCCTCCCAACGCCTGGCTACCTGCTTTCTTTCGGTAATCAGGTTCCCTTCTTTATCGTTGCACATGACTGGGGCCGACACGTTCCGGTTCCTGATTCCATTAATGTTCTTGTAGAAGCTTCTCGCATCGTGCCTGGAGTAGCAACTTTCCGCTTCCGCAAGAATACGCTCTGAATGCTGTCGTTTCTTCCGGCGGTGGAGTCTTTTTTTTAGCAGCTCTAGCTTCCCGATATCTGACTACGCTCTGACGAGTCACAGCCGTGGCTAACATGTGAACTCTGGTGTGGTTCTTTCCGTCCGTCGCTCGCTGGCACTCAGCGTCAAACCACTCATTGGATGTGGCCGTTGCAAATGTACCCACCACTTCTCCCGCTGTGGTGCTGTTTGTACTGTGGATATGCCTCCACTGTTCATTCAGGTTAACTCCAACTTGATCCTCGATCCGCTCATCAACCTTCTGCAGGTACTCTGTAGCCACTTCTCCAGTTGATAACCGCTGGACAACTGTATCCTCCTTGTCGTCATGGATTTTAACACGTTGGACAACCAGGCGTCAATCTTGGATATCACGAGATAATGATCCGAGTTAACATTTGGTCCTCTAAACGACCTCACGTCTGTAACATCTGAAAAGTGCCGACCATCCATCAGAACATGGTCAATCTAAAAGCAGGCCATTCGGGTGCATCCAAGTGTGTTTACGTATATTTCCGCGTGCAAAATAAGTGCTACAGATAGCCATACCTCTGGCTGCAGCGAAATTGACAAGCCTCAGGCCGTTGTCGTTCATAGTAGAGTTCAGGCCTTTTCTACCAATCACGAGGCGGAAGAAGTTCTCCTGTCCGACCTGCGCATTTGTATCCCCGATGACGATCTTGATGTCGTGTCCTCGGCATTCATTATACATCTTTTCCAGGAGCTCGTAGAACTTCTCCTTCTCTCCATCGGGTTTATTGGTCGGTGCGTACACATTTATCAGACTGTAGTTGAAAATTTTTCCCATACACATAAACGGTCACTGATCAGCCTCCATATAATGACACGCTTCATCTGTTTCCCTATGAGCACGAAACCGACTCCTATTTCTGCTTTCACGCCACCACTGTAGTAGATGTGGTACTTAAATGAAGTGCCCACAATAGGATCTACTGCCCGGAATTCGCGTTATCCCGTTTTCCCGTTTTCGGCCTCACCTCCTGTATTCCTTTCCAACCGAGCCCATTTTATTGTGTAAGTAGAAGATGATTAAAACTTCATTCTTTCTTCATTATTAACGACGCCAGTGTCAACATTACAGCTGCTCCCAAAACTAATAAACCGGAACCGGAAAACTAGTGTATTTATATAGAAATGACTTCGATTTTGGATAAGTGTTTGTTTTCCGTCATTGTAAACCTACACAATGGTGTGGGCTCGATCGGAAAGGAGTATGGTAGCAACCTCCACCTTCACCACACATCTCCTCCACCTTCTAGCCACTCACTGCGACCAGAATCGTAGATCTATTGTGAGATATGCCCGGGTGTCTGCTGTATCCCGCACTTCTGTTAATAGCAATACCTCTATTGAGAAGGGGCATGCTTATTATTATTGTTCATCAGTGCTTGTGTGTAATGTGCTACTCTTCCTTACACGCTTACTGTTCTACTATACCGATACTCGTTCCTCTTGCCAAATATCACCAATTATAATTCCCTGGAGAAGTTTCGTCGTGCGTCCTTCTGGCCAGTTTTATTGATAAGAGGGACTTATTTTTTGTTAAGTGGAAGTCACGCAAAAATATTTGTAGATTTCAGTGTAAAGGAAGGGTAACTGATGGGGAACCTGAGAATAAACCCATGCTTAAGTCCTTTTTGACATCGGATGGCCTGATTCTACTAAGATTCGAACCCGTGACCATCCGCTTGACAAAGCGGACTCTGTAACCTTGCGGCTACGCAGCTCCCTGAGTAGAGTACTTACATTCCACGTGTCGAGTTTTCAATAGTCGTTCTCCTTTTTCGTTCGCATGAAGTTCATGCCGATTATTTCGTTTCGTATTCATATCTATATTTTCCGTAGTATTTTATATACTGTCTTACTAGGGCTGCAATACCTAGTCTCGCGACGCACAGTGCGTTGAATGTATGGGAACGAGGGACAAAAAGTAAAACAGCCATTCTAGTATTTGTTTTCAATTGGTGTGTCACAAAATGTGTTTACTATCTATGAGAGCTACTATTTGCATAATTGGCGAATATCAAATACGTAATCGCAAAAATGTCTCAAACGCCATTTTTTTTGTACAGAAGCATAAAATGATAATTTTTCAAGAATATTATCCATTTCGAGATAAAAGGCTTGAAAAGCATATTCAAATAATTTCTGAGCGATAAAATAGTTACCTAAACGCCATCACATTTAGTATTCATTATTGTTTTCATTTATTTCCTTTTTAATAATGTTTATATACGGTTTACTGCTGCAAACCATTTAGACATCATTAATCCAGGAATCTTTAATGTGTTTTACACATAAATAACGTGTTATACATGAAAATAAGGGACAGATGTACGATAAATGGCCTACTCTTGGTTTTAGAGGTATCATTCGAAAACGCGAATTCTGGTTGAAAGAGCAAACTTGAGCAATGACGATCACTTCCAAAGTTTGAAGGATATTCCAAATAAGGGCAAAATGTGAAATTCAGAGAGATACTTTGGGGTACTTTTTTGACGATCGATTTTAAATTGAAAGTGTCTTTTTTCTCTGAGCATAAAGAAGCATGACCAAGAAGCCTTTAACAACCAAATGCGCTACGTTATGTCTTAATAGTAACATTTAGAATGTAGTAGTTATATGCCTCTACCGTTGCCATTTGGATTTTAACTTGAAAAGATATAGAGTTTATTGAAAAATTAATTTGAAAACTAAAAAGTTTTTAGAAAAATAACGTGTCTCTTATAAAAATATTAATAAATTCGTAACGATTTGTTTGATCGGTGTGACGTCTTCGGCAATGGTGTAGATAATAGTTTTGTCCTTCCGTAAAAAATATACACTGTAAATAACCGTTTTGAAGGAAAAAATGAATATCTCAAAAAGCTCACTCAAGCTTAATTTTCATTAAAACGAGAATTTTATAATACAGCCAGAGTGGATGCCTCTGGTCTATAGGAACGATGCTGGTTTAACCAGCCAGTCGTCGTATGTTCGAATCTCAGCACGAGAGAAACTGTTAGTGTCAGTAGGATCGTAGCACTAGCCTCGCAATTTCCCAGTACACTAACAGTTGGCCGCGAAGAAGATTTAGCTTCGATAACGGAATGTACCATCTTCTGATTTGTACATCATGTTCTGTGTCAACTATTGGACGTGATTATCTTACATTTTATTTTTAATGTTAGTGAGACAGTAACGCCAATGTTGTGAAATTTGGAAAATTATTTGCTCGTTTTTGCTTTTGGTTGTTTCACTCTGACTGCCGCTGGATTGAATCGCCATCACAGCTTATTTCTACAATCGCTGACATACCAGAGATTGCTGATAATGCCACGCTTATAATGATAATGATAATTATAATTTCATAATGGATCGAATTGAACAGCTCAAATTGATTGCCCAATGGTAAAGTGGAACGCTGCTTCCATTGAGATTGGGAAAATTGTTTTTGGTACCTCCACCCAAAGCTGGGTGAGCACAGGTAGAGCAAAAAAAAATTTGACATCATTTTGTGGGTTTAATTTTTAAAGCCAATCAAAAATGTATAGGTTTGCAAAAACTTCGACGTCAGTGGCGTATTTTAGCAACATGCAAGTAATGAGGGGTCGAAAATCAATAATTATTCCAGCAGGCGTTCAAAAATCGAACATTCGAACATTGTTTAATCTTATGGTGCATTTAAACATTTCCTTCTTTTACATGTTTCTACAACATGGTGCAAACATGTAGTCTATTGTCGAATTATCGTTTGTTTGTACTGCACGAATAAGTTGTAAGCTATTCTCATAGGAGCAAATAATTCATTTTCACCTCTGGTTAAATCTATGATATGTATCACATTGCTAATTAGCTGTGGTAACATGACAACATTTTTCTTTTCACTAGTTACAAAACACACTTTTATTCAAAGATTTGTCTAATGTGTCACCGAGTAAACCATCAACACTTGGGTATTTGGATGTTTTTGATAATTGTGGCAGCAGCAAAAGTTTCAATGAAAAAAAAACTTGACGCTCTTACTGTTTTTTTAATCCTGTTGCACACTGCTGGTCGATTGGTTTGCCATTATGCTCCCCTTTTGGAGCGAGTGGGTAAACATCTGGATTTCGTTTTCACTTCTCAGTTGCTGTTGGTTTTAAGCGTGCGCACAACTGCCCATACGATTGGCAACAGAACGAGTGGGTGGGTGGCATTTGATCGAACGCACCTGTCCCAGAGCTCTTATGGCCGTACGAACGCTTCGACCAGTTGGTTGTTTTGTGACTCACGGAACGTAGAAGATTGTGACTATGTGCCTTTTGCATCTCGTGGTCTATATTCACCGTACAACGACACTCCAAATCTGGATAACCACCTACGTACCGACATCGACCAGGAAATCCATTCAGCGACGAAGATCCAATGCAAAATGAACCCGAAAATAATGCTTGGGCGTTGTGAACATAAACGCTGTGGCATTCTCGTTGAATGTCGTTTGCACTACTGACCTACATTCCGGAAGTAACACTTTTATGGCTTTTTGCCAAAGTTTAAAATGCTCGATTTTGAGCTTAACAAACTGGAAGAGCTAGTTTCTAACCGGTAATGTGTTTTCTGAGGTGTAATGTAATTTTTTTCTGAGGCGAAAACATAGGTGTGAACGTAAGTCAGTTATCGTCACTCTTTCCTGCTCGAGGGCGAGAATCGAAATTTATATAAACAGCTGTGAAAAATGACTATGTAAACTAAACAAACCATCAGTAACGAGCTAAAGGCCGCTAAAGGTGCTCAACCTGTGCTGCCATCGCGAGATATGAGCTTCCACGCAAAACAAAACAATCGGTTGCCGTAAAGCGCAGATAAGGCCAATACCAAGTGGAGCTCTTCTACGTGAACCGTCAAGACGCTAGCTCGGTGAAGCTCAATGGTGAGGCAATTAGGTTTACGGTAACCTAGGTTCTGGAGCTCTCTGACCGGGAAGAAGCACTACTGCCGTAAGCAGATCAAGCTATGAACGACCACGAAGCAAGGCAAAGGTGAAGGAAAAATGTTGTTCGAAGAATCGGCGAGAAAGCAGAACTATATACATACATATTTATACGTACAATTATTTATTTACACCGAGTTACTTCCTATGCCTGGAGATATACAGGTAACTGATAGAACCGCTATCGATACGGTTCATTTGTATGTCCTACTGATCAGGTTTATAGGGGAAGAGTAGACAGCTGATCAGTCGGGGTTGTTGTACTAGTATTATGAAATCGGTTGGTACGGCAATGGATGGTGGAAATAATTGACCTATTGTTTGTCTAAATTTATCGCTGTTAGGTTCATTCTGGAATTAACGCGTGAGGATTTCCTACTGAATTTTTTATTCGTACCCTGAGTTGGTATGGCTGTGGCACCCCAAAAAAAATTCACTAAGAATATAGGTTAGATATAGTAAAAGTGGTGACATTGCTCGATGAAGACCCTTGACAAACACTTCTAAGGCTCTCCGAATGGCCGATTGTTATTGGATGTTTACATCGAATAGTTTCTGGTGACGAAAAATGGGTGCGTTATAATAATCCGTAGCGTAGGGTTTACTTAGTCATGCATCGACTGCAACGCCCAATCGTGAGAAAAAGGTCATACTGTGCAGGATCACGTAAGCTACGTTAGAAAAGAAAACAAGCGGTAAATACAAAAGAAATAATCCTCAAAGATTGCTAAGTGTGTACGAGGGCTTCCAGAGCAGGTACGTCAGTATCAAACCAAGTTTTGGTCGTTTGTAAAATCAGCGCACTAGTAGAATAGTTTGCCTGCGACAAATAACAAAGGAAACCTGGTAATGCCGAAAACTGTACTGTCGTTGAGCATTTCACTATTAGGGGTACTGGGGGTAAGCCCGGCCCCCTAAGGAAAATGATTCTTTAGTAGGACTTGATGGCAAATATTGTTATATTTCTTTCACAGAATCATTGCCCAGATTGTTTTCTACAAGATATAAAAGCTTTCAGTACTTTTAAACTGTTATTTTACAAGGAATAGTGAAGTTTTCAAACCAAGATAAAAACGACGTTTAGCAACCAGCTCGGGTGAAACCGGCTCCCCTTGGGGGTAGCACCGGCACCTATGTTTGTTCATGAATTTACTCGAATTAACTGAACCAATTTGAATGCGGAAACCGCCAGATGAGAGATCTTATATTTCTGTATATTACTGTTGAATTTGGTTGTTGTCGGTTACCTGGTTCTGGGGAGATTGCCGGAACAAGTTCCGGTGAACATTATGTATAAACAATGAAAGAATTTGACACTCGGCAAGCCTATCATGTGGATCTTTAAATCATATTATTAACTAGTTCAATAGAAGCCAGGATCACATTGACCACACCGGAGCATATTCCAAATACCACCGGGGAAGCGGTCAGTTTTGTGACTTGATTCAGTACATTTGACACCTTTAATAACCCTTGGAATCATTCATAAATCACAGAAGAGATTGAGTGCATGGTTCTAAGTCGATTAATAAATTTATTTAGCAGCGAGACATCGGTAATAGATGAGAAAAATGTGTCAGTAACATCCAACTAACCTCAGACCATGTCGGGCTTACCCCACTCACTGGGTGACGGTGTTACCCCGACAGCACACATTTTTTTAAAAAGAGTATTTCTACAAATTTATCGCTTCAATTTACCTCGGATCGAATTCCTATGATTGCTAACAATACAGGCAATAAATTGTAGAGCAACGAAAAATTATTTTAGTCTTTTCAAATGAATAAAAGCTTAAGTTCCACTCACGAAAAATTACATCCGTTTACGCATCAGCTGCAGTAGCGTATGTTTTGTCTATTATTTTGACGTTTGACGTTTCGCGGTGGCTTCGAAGTGTCCTAAAATGTCTAAAATATTAAATACCAACACTTCACTTATTCCAAAACACAGTTAATTAGCATTTTTAGTGAAATCCTAGGGGTGACGGTCTTACCCTCAGTGCCGGGCTTACCCCCAGTACCCCTACATTCAATCATAACCACGCAAGAATTGATCTTCAATGATTCGATAACGTGCCATTCTATGTGGTCGACTTGGACTCAGTTAAGGAGTTAGTTGAAAAATATCGAGAGATCACGTCGTTGTGTGCCAGAGCCAATAGTTAACAGCTCGATAAGGTTCAGTTTTGCCTGCTAGATTCATTGACACAAATCTCATGGAGCTCTGGGTTTTGTTGGGCTAGAGTTAACGAGGCAGATGTAATTTATACCGCTTTGACGGTTGCTTTTGACCACGATATAGCTCTCTCTTTGTTTGCCTCTATGGCTGACAGCAATCCTACTAAAAACAAAGAATATTTCAAATATATTTTTCTTTTTTATTTTTTCAAGAAAAGTCTTGCTATTTTAACTTTTGGTTTTAATGAGTTAATGTAGCGATAGAAAATTTATTTGTAGAAACTGCAAAAAATATAGTAACTTCTACTTTCCAGTCAGATGCGATACCGATTACAGCACCACAGAGCGTTGAAAACGTATTTAATATCGTGTTTTCTATCGCTTTCCCAATTCTCGTACTTTTACTCAGCAGAGATTATTATTTGATAGTTGGCTATTGTTTTTACACCTCCAGTGGAAGTTGTAAGGACTTCTGTGTGAAAGATAGAACCGTGACCGTACGTTGCCTGTCACAATCTTTATTTTTCTTTTATTGGCTCTGAAATATAATTTCTTAACCGTTATGTACTCGGCAATTTTAACACACGTAAGTACTCAGCAGGGCACCCGGGTACCCACCAAAATGAAATGCTTCATTTCATGACCGATTATCAATCTTGACCCGTCAAGAAATTGGAAAATTTGTCTTTTTTTAGTATACGGGACCTAAATAGCCATTGGTCCACATATGGTTCCCGTGAAACTGGATCTTCGGGACCATGTTTCAGATCGGGAATCTGCTCCGAAATGGCAATTTCGGACAACTTACCAGATGGACTTAAAATGAATGAAAATCGACTCCTGGGGATATTTTGATACCAATGTTGTTCGGTTTCATCGACAATTGTACTAATTTGTCTCACCGGAACATACTCCCTTAGATCCGTATTTACAAGAATCAGATGTGGTCACAGGTTCATATCGGTTCCGGATTCAAAAAGTAGACAAATTTTCCAAGATCGAAAATCGGTCATGAAATAAAAAACAAGAAGCATTTCATTTTGTGGGTACCCGGGTACCCTCCGGAGTACTTATGGGGTAAAAAAATCAAAGCCTCCTCCCCCCCTCCGACCTACCCTGCAGCTATAAACAGTCTGATGATGAAAAATGGTTTACCCCCACACTAGGAGCATTCCATAAGTTTCAGCTAGCTGAGTTTATCATTGTTTTTCATAGCATGTTACGCACTTATTCACCAGAAATCGCAAGTAATTACACTATAACTATAAACTAGAAAATCTGTACTGAATGACAAGTTTGATTGACTGTGACATTCAGCAGTCTCGCCTAACCCATTTTGCTTGGTGGTGAACCGAATAACCTTTAGTGCCGGAAAATGTGTAATCATCTCAGTCCATGTTAATCGAACCGCGTATTCATCCGCTTTATTACACGATCGCTGGCAGTATGATGAGAATGCGAAAAATCTAAGCAGCGAAGCAACAACTCGAATTCCTATTGGAAATTGCTCAGGAGTTTTACTACCCGATTTGGCCTCGATCACTTTATTTTGCGTTTGTACGGTCTGATTGGGAGTCATCTGCCTTCATTTGGTCACCCTATCATGAAAATTAGATTTGGAGAATTGGAAACATTCAATGGAAGTTTGATTGGTGCACCCTTAAAAATTTACAAAATTCCTTGGATCTGCCTTTATATGAAGCTCGTTATCAATTGCTGGGTATCACAATACATAACGGTCCAGAAACCGAATGTAGGAGAGAAATTTGGTTCTAGAGTTCGATAGCGATATTCTAGAAAAAAAAAACTTGCTTCTGAAAAGTTGTTACGTGTGGCAAAGCGCGTCCGGTTAATTTAAGCAACTTTGTAAAAAAGTTACTTTTACCCAATACCATCGAAAATCGAAAACTGGTTCAAAAGTTATGAAGATTTTTTATGTATAGTACCTAAGTTTCATATATGTTATGTGTTAGAACGAAGACTGTTTCAAAGATGGAGATGACGACGAGAACTCGTACTTTAGTGAACTCAAACTCTTTTTTCTCAAAATCTAGAAAAAAAATTCACCATTTTTGGATTCAAAAGACATTACTCTAAAACAGTGGAGCTCGAAAGAAAAATTACTGAATCAGACAAAAAACTTCATGTGTTTGACGATTTTGGTAGATTGTTGATCCAAAAACTGTACCTGTTAACTTTCCAGATCCTGGATGTAATATTTCTCTACTGCTGTCAAATTTAAAAAAAACCCAAATTAATCCACCTAGTGGTGAGACCCAGCCTTTCTCATTCGAACTTATTGTTTGTTTAAATAGAATTACACAACACTTTCATTAAAAAAAAAATACACCTTGAAAATTTCTGCTGGATTTATTTTCCACTTTCAATAACGAATTTTTGGTAGCCAACAGCACAACTATAACGAACATTCAAAACCTAACGTTCACACACACATGAGCATACATTAACACTTACACATGCAAATACCATGAAATAAATATGTTTCAAATACATCACGCGAAAAATCCACTGCCGACTTATTCTATTGCTCACCCCTAACTACACACACTGCTGTGCAGGCGTTGTTTATGCGACTGAAAGGAATGTCTCATCACACACAGGAGAGTCAGCTGACGCTTATAATTCTTATAGACCTGTATGATCGAGACTAAAGCCAGTCTGAGTCATGCCTGCAGCTGCGAGTGCAACACAACAATGGAAGGTGCTCCGTAGGGCTTAATTTTTTTTCGAATTAATTTCTATCTTTAACAACGGCTTTTAACCGTTAACATTCAAGTTCATAAAAGGCAGGCAGTGTGTGCAGCCGGGGAAGCAAAAAATAAGCGAACTGAAAATATGATACAGATTTGGAAAAACATACCGCATCCAGACGGGACTTGAATTCGCAGTCTCCCTGACTACTTCACCGGTTGCCGGAATACTTTCTAAAATGGCCAAATTCTGCCTAATCTGGTTATAGTATAACATCCAATTTGAAAAATGTTGAGGCCACATATTTTGATCGTTGCTATAGTTTTTAAACAGTCTCCGAGTCACTATTCTTACCATAAATTTTAAACCACATACTATGACATCATTATGACGGTTTCAAAGACAAGTTTATTTGGTCCATTAAATCCAACTATGTTCAGATCGGTTGTGTGGTTTCTGTGATACCTAATTAGGTTTTGTGATTTTTACAATTTGATACATAACGGACAAAGTTAAAGTCCGATAACAGTGTAATTAAATAGGATTTTATTGCGCAACTAGATCTTTTATTTGAGACTAATTTAGTGAAAACCGGTCCAACCATTCTGAAAAAATTGAGTGAGCTTAAGCAGTCTTTGGAATACGTTACTTTTCGAAACGTGATTTCCTTCTTTTATACCAGGGCTGTCCAACGTACGGCCCGCGGGCCGCATCCGGCCCTATGCTTTATTTCTCGTGGCCCGCGTTAAGTTTTGCAACAAGTTTCACATCTGGTCCATGTGTTGATGTATTCAGATTGGAATTTGTTGTGATAAAAACACCTTTGCATAATTTTAAATTACACGAGTAAGAGTGCCAATTTTTATGAAAATATCAATCCGTTTCGACATTTCAAAAATGAAGAACGATTTCGAAAGAATGAAGGCAGTAAAAAAAGTCGTCAATCATCTTCGGACGAGAATTTAGAATCATTGCGGATTTCGGTATCAGATTTTGATATCAATATGACACATGTTCTGGCAAAAAATCAATAGTTCTAAGTTTCTCATCAACTCTCCAAACTCATGTTATTTTAAAACCTGACAACAATAAATATAAATCCTGTTTTACCAAAGGAAAAGTTTCAAAAAGTCATTGTTTGTTTTCCTTATTTGTTATAGCTGTGCCTTGTAAGCTTACTTTTATTATGGTAAGCTTCAACTGATATCACCCTTGGTTATTAAATTTTAAACGGACTGCTTCTATATCAAAATCAAAGCTAACCAGCATGTATTTACATATATTACACAATATCTTAAAATCAGCTGCAATTTAAAAGTTTTCCAAATTTTGGCCCGATTGCTGTTGTGAATCGTGAAATTTGGCCCGCGCGCCATAAAGGTTGGACAGGCCTGTTTTAAACATATCTTTTATACATAATTTTGAACCACATGATTAATCATTAGTTGAGGATTTTCAAAACAGGCCGTCATTTGACACCAGTTTTGTTTATATTGATTGTTTAGTTTCTGAGATAATGAAATTTCGTGATTTTTACAATTTGATACACGGTGCCTAAACTAAAAATCCGATTACAATGAAGTTCAATAGGGTGCTATGAGGCCACTAGACCATTCATTTTCAACTAATTTCGTAAGAACCGGTCTAGCCATTTCTGAGAAAAATAAGTGAGTTCAAGCAGTCTTTGGTATATGCTTTGCTTTTATAACGTGATTTGAAATTTTTATAAATAACGGACCAAGTTACACACCGATATCAATGAAATTCAATAGCAACCTATGGGAAAACTTAGGACAACTAGGCCTTTCATTTGAAAATCGGTCAAGCCATCTCTGAGAAAAGTGAGTGAGTAAACAGCTTTTGAAAAACATTTCTTTACATAACTTTTGAACCATATGTTTAATCTTTTTAAAAATAATAAGTTAGGAGTTCTGAAGATAGCCCGTTCATTTGACATCAGTTTTGTTAAAATCGGTTGTATAGTTTCTGAGATATTGATGTTTCGTGATTTTTACATTTTGATACATAACCTCTAAACCAAAAATCCGATTACAATGAAATTCAATAGCAACCTATGGGGTAACTACACCTTTCATTTGCAATTAATTTCACGGAAATCGGTTCAGCCATCTCTGAGAAAAGTGAGTGAGAAAAAAAAGTTGCACCTACACACACACACGCACACACACATACACACATACATACATACATACATACATACATACATACAGAAAATGCTCAGCTCGCCGAACTAAGTCGAATAATATACGACATTCGGCCCTCTGGAGCACTTTCATACCTTTAGTTTTTTCAGTGATTGCTATACCTTTCTAGGAGAAAGGCAAAATCGCGTCGTTACAAAATCTTTCGCATAGGTAAGTGTGTGTATATGTGTGTATGTATGTGTGTGTGTTACATCTTGGCTTATAAACAATATTTTCCATGTCAATATCGCGTAATTTTAAGAAAATCGCGTAGTTTTGAGAAAATTGCGTAAAAAAATCGTGTACAATGAAATCACGTAAAAAAAGTCGTGTAAAAACGGAATTCAGTGTACGCTAGTTATCATTATTATTTCATTTCGATGCGGTGAAAATTGATAAAAAGTTTCAGACACAAATTTACGCGAACAGTGAACCAATCACATGCGAGCATTCCTAGCACAGACGACGTGAATAGACACCAACCATTCTGTGATATTCTCTGTATCAATATAAAAAAAATGACAGTTTCCCCGTTTCAATAGGTCAATTTATGTTTGCTTCCATGAATTTAGACTAATTTGTTGTTTCGAAGGTAAAGATTTTTTGAAAAGTTCGAAACAACCCTTCGTCTTGAATAATTTCCCAACCTGGTGTTGGAGCGTAATAAAAACTGATGTCTTGAAAGAAAACTTGCAACATGGTAAAAGCAACAGTACAGTTCCGCAGGTCTCTCTATGATTGCAGGGGTACACTTTTTTTCGTGTGCAATCCATGAAAAACTGCATGGCTGCTGCTGATGGTGGTTAATAGTTTATCTCATGAATATGATTACCATAAATTACTCAACAAGAATTGAACATTTTTGCAATGAATATAAGTAATTTTTATTTCATTTTTTCTCCGATATTCACTAAATAATCGTGACCGGCGTAAAATCGAACGAGTAAGTTCCTAAATATACAAACTTTTAGAAAAGTGACAACCGGCGAATGGTTGTTAATTTTTGGTCCATTTGTTAAGATTTATTTACTAGGATGATTTTTTTTAACCTAACAAATAATATAGTATATGAGCTGTCTTCTTAGTACACCGAATTTAACTTCTTTGAAATTGTTGTTTGCTACGATTTTTTGCTGGAACTTGTTGATGAATTTGTTCAACAAAGCTTTAGCCGGCCCTCCTGCCTGGTGAATTGTTGTTAAAATTTGCAGAAAATCATACACAGTCGAAACCGGAAGATTTTCGTTTTCGAAATGGTTTACCGTGAACTTTTTGCCAGAATGTTTGTGCATTTCAGTTGGAACTATAAAATGCGCTTATACGAAGCTCCTTGTTTCTGTGCTATTTTGAACAGAACTGTGCATGCATAAACAAAACAAAAAATACTTGATAGGAGAAAGAGCTTACATATACATACTGTCATTTTCCTTTAAGTGTGTTTGTTGTTTAGTGAGAAAGCCTCGAAAAACTTCCAAAATTTTCGTTGTCACCCGTTAATCTCTCTCCGAAATTTGAAGTGCATTTAATATTTTTGAAAAATTGCCCTCTTTTAACATACTCAATGCTCGTTTTTTTGTTTTTGCTATCCGATATAACTTCAAGTTTTACGAGAGAAAGTATCCACACTCGTTATACTACTCTTGTATGTTCATTTTAATTACAATTCAATTCCACCGAAACACTCCTGTGAAGGAACGTAACGGTTTCTTGATGATAATTCTCCGAAATCTGCTTACAATAACTGGTGGGATGATACCGCCAGTCCACCCCAGATAATGCTAATACTTTAAAAGCCGCTGAATGATTTTGCCTCTATCAAAGCGTCACACTATTTGATGACTCATGATATGACAGCACTTCTGTTACTCTTTATGCTGCCTGCGGCGCTACATACATGCATACATAGGCAGATGTACCCGTACTCGGCTTACGATAATTTTCCGATTCGGCGCCACAACGCTCTAACAGCAATCTACCAGTTGAATTCCCAAAACAATCATCCGTACTGTTCACGGGAAAAAGCGAACGCTCTCTCACAATGTACAAAAGCCGGATGGCGATGTTGTTTTTGTTTGCTTTACTAAACCGCGGCTACAGTAGTGCCACCGTTACATTGTAGAGACTTTGTTGCCGTGTAGATTTCCATTCTGTGTTTGCGCTAAACCGTGAGCGCGTGTTTGTTCATTCTCTCCACTTGTTTTTACTGCGTTTAAGCCACTCTTGCAAGTGCTTTTCTTCGACAATTGTTTGGGCATAAAAGTTTTGCGCTGATCGTTCGCACAACAAAAAATGCTCCCGCTTACTGTGTACACTTTTTGCGGTGGTCTTCGGAGGCGCATTTCAATTGATTCCTCCGAATGATATGGGATCAATCGATTTTTCTGTTGAATTTAAACAGCTGCAGCTTCAAGCGGCAACTTTCGTTTCATTTGAGTTCGATTCAGAACAAAACTACGCTAAACATTTCGGTAGAGCTAGAATTTTTAGATGGGTCGTTTGACCTTGAGAATTGAACAAAAATATTCGTTTCGTTTGGGGCCATCCACATACCACGTGGACAGCTTTTTAGAATTCATATGGGCAGTTGTCCACGGAGGGAGAGGGGGGGGGGCAAAATCGTTAAAAATCAGTCCACGTGGTATGTGGATGGCCCCTTTGAAATGGAAGAAATTCACGTACAATTGCAATGACCGTTAATATTCAAACTAAAGTGATCAACCAGGTAGATAAAAAAAACATAAATAAATATAATAGTACTTTTTTGTCAGTTAGTGTCGTCAATTGGTTTTGTCGTAGGTGGAAAGTTTCAATCGCTATTCCTTCTTTATTTTTCAATTCGCTCTACCGCAGGCAATGCTTATTTAAATCATGCGACGAATGAACATTCAAAGAACTTTGTAAACTTTCCCCACTGTTAGCAATGTTTTTTTTTTTTTTTTTTAAAAAAGCTTTTCAAGGCAAACAGTCGAAACTTAATCAATGGGCGTTTGAATAGCAAGTTTCTAACCATTCAATTAGTACCTCGCGTTGCACGTTCTTCGTGGTTGCTGAACTTAAGTTGAAACAGAATAGACAGAACTCTGAGCTGACCAAATCCCACGATGTTTGATCCACTTTTATGACAAATTGTAGCTGCAGGCAAACCTGTGCGGGTTGAAGATTAAGCCTCAGCAGTGGCTACTTACTGGACAGAACTGAAGTGGGTTTTGTCGTAGCAGTGTATTGAAAACGTGATTTACACTGGAGTCGATTTTTACGCGGGTTATTTTTATGCGTTTTTTCAAACGCCATTGATTAACAATAACGCGGATTATTTTTACTCGATTCGGAAGATTATTTGTACGCGGTATCAATTAAATTTAGTATAAATATATCGAACCTGATCTTTTATATGCGGTACAACCAACCGCGTAAAAAGCGACCCCAGTGTATTTGATTTACGGTGTGCCGAGTTGCTTTCACAAGCGTGAATTGTGTTGGCTTCGGTATTCTATTTAGTTGACGGTCACTTCAAATGAGCGCTTAATTGAGTAATCGACTATCTGCAGCACGTGTCAGTCATGACTAGTGATTTGAACGATGTACAACGTAGGTGATGTAAATGCATTATGGGAAAGTAACTGCCAGTAGGGCTGATGGAGTGGTTGCGGTGTTAAAAGCTCGGGGAAACTTATTTATAGCATCTTAAAGTATTGATACATTCAAATTATTATTTTATATTCACATTCACTTATTTGACCATCTACCCATGGTAAACCCTGGTAAACAACATCATTCTCCATATGGAGCAGCTCCATCCTCCAATTCAAGGTAAAAACCTTGGCAGCACATATGCAATTCCGTTGATCCATATTTCTGCGTACGGATCTCAGACAACAGATGATTCTATGACAGAACGCACTAAGTAAAACGCTCTCAAACAATATGGGTTTCTGAACTCACTATATCATAAAAATCTAAGGTTTCTATTCACTTTTGAAATGATATGCGCCTAGTGGTCATGAAATGATATTTGGTAGTCTAGTAGCACACCAAGATTTTTACAACAAATATACAATTAACTAGTTGAAAGGTAATTGTGTAATTCCAAACAATCAGATTTTTCTTTCGAGTGAATGAGATTACGCAAAATTTTGTCACAATTATGGTCAGAAGATTTTTGGAACACCACGGTAAACTTCGGTTTCGGGCGAACGATCAGTTTTAGGGTGCTCAAAAAATCGCCGGTTGCCTATGCGAGCCAGTGTCAACACACATTCGTTGTACAGGTTTCAATTCTAATCATCGATTGTACTAATTCTGCACAATATTGATGTGGTTTCGCATCAATAAACTTTTGCGTCTAGACAGTAACTGCACTTCATGTAGATAACAGTACCTAAAATAGCTCCTTGCACTAGTAACAAGAAATGAAAAAAATATTCAAGATCATGCTAGTCGTGTTTCTAGACATCGAAGGAGCATTTGATAATGCATGCCATAATCTCTTTTTACGCGATTGATGCGTGCGCGCAAAAAAGAATCGCGTAATTTTGAACAAATTGCGTAAAAAAATCGCGCAAGTTGGAGCAAATCGTGTGAAAAAGATCGCTATGTGGTAAGTGTGTGTGTAAGTGTATGTGTATGTGTATGTATGTGTATGTGTATGTATGTGTATGTGTATGTATGTGTATGTGTATGTATGTGTATGTATGTGTATGTATGTGTGTGTTACATAATACACAAATTTTCCCCATGTCTCATATTACGCAATTTCGAGAAAATCGCGTGAAAAAATCGTGTAAAATAAAATTACGTAAAAATAGTCGCGTAAAAACTGAATTCAGTGTAGACCTTACATATGGAAAAAGTAATAGGTCAGCCTACAAGTGCCTTATGGATGGTACGCCTCCAAAACTATTAGGGGCCATCCACATTCCACGTGGACAGGTTTCGGGGAGGGGGGGGGGGTACTTCTGTGTAATGTCTACGGTCCATACAAAATTTTTAGAATTGATATGGGCAGTTGTCCACGGTGAAGGAGGGGGGGGGGGTCAAAATCGTTAAAACTCTGTCCACGTGGAATGTGGATGGCCTCTTAAATGCTATGCTAAGCTTATTTCCATTGCATTTATTTGTATAATTAGAAGCTGATAAAAACGCACTAAGGCTACAAATAACAAAAAAGTTTTTGAAGGAGACTTTCTACACGGATGGCTTGAGAATAAACAATAGAGTTGGCGCTGGGGTAATAGGTCCCGGCATCAATCTATTATACTATAAGCACAGATGGGTGAATGGCCAACAGTATTTCAGGCAGAAATAGTTGAATTCACCATAGTTTTTTTCCGATTTTTTTCTTTGAAGTCCCCGTGGTTCTGTGGTTAGCGATGTCGGTCGGCTAACTCTCCCACACACGGTTGTGGTGTCGGGTCCGACTCAGCACTGTACTTATCCTACAACATGCAAAATGTGCCGATACAATATCGATAACGAATTCACTCAACTAATCTAGCTGATCGAGACCGTAGGCTAGCGTGTGATATTGTTTGTTTTCGGCGCATCTATGGTGAAGTCTATACAAATTTCTGCACAACTCGAGAACTAATCAATCTGGCGGGGGCATAGTGTGGTTGGTAACGTCTCCGCCAACCACGCTCGACGCCTGGGTTCGAATCCCACCGCCGACATATGTGTCGATGGTTGTGAGGTGGCGTGATCCACTCACAACCAACCCAACTGGTCTAGATTCAATCCTAGCCGACACCGGGAGATTTTCTGAGGCGAAAAATCTCTGGGATCACGCCTTCCATCGCATGAGGAAGTAAAGCCGTTGGCGCCGGTCCGTTAATAAACGGGTCGTGAGTTAGGGTCCTGGGTGTGGAGTCGCCTCCCTTGGCGTCGGTGATTGGCCACAACAGTGGCGGAACTAAACCGACTAAACTAATCAATCTGGAATGGAACCAAATTTGGGATGTGAAGGTTCCTGGGAGGTTTTGCTTGTTCGACACCCCTCTCATTTCTGGAATGGAGGGTTCCCATACAAATGAAACGCAAATTTTTACATAACTCGGGAATTAATCACGCAAATGGTTTCAAATTTGACATGCGGAGATTTTTGGAGACAAGAAATGTTTTACGGTGGTTCTACTCTAGAACCTAATTCCACGAATTTCGTATAACTCTTTCGAAATAAATAGCGAAAAACTAGTTGATAAATTGAATACTTATGAAAAAAATATGTAGCTTCGAATGAGAAGAACTGACATGCCGGAGACTGATTAATTTTCATTAAATTTGTTACCACTGGCAACTCTTCCCATGGTACACCAACCTAAAGGATACTGTGGTAAAATAATGACAAGCTACTTTAGACGTCAGATAATTTAGATACAATATTAAAAAACTAAGAATCATTAGAAGAAGAAAAAGGAAGTAAGAGAGATAAAGTTGATTCTTTAGTGGTAGGAACATTCGCAACGTGTATGCGAAATTAATCACAAAATTCCATTTATGAAACTAAATCTTTGTTGCCTACTAAATAAAAAAGGTAAAACATATAAAATTATAATATCTAGTAATTAAAAAATATACTATCCTTACAGAACTAAACTTAAAGTAGAAGGTAATCGCTAACCCTAACCTAAAGTTAACTTTGTTCGTGGGATAAGTGAACCGTAATCCACTGAATTTGTACGTATATTTCTGAAAAATCCTATTAATCGAATTAATAGAATAATATTTGCAGCTTAAAGCATTACGCTAAACAGAATTAGTGCGTTTTACCTATCCGTCCCGCAACAATACTTTAAGAAATTTATTTGAGATGAATGATCAGAATGAAAGCGTTCAGGAGAAAACGGTGGACAACAGCAACGTTTTTAGCTGTACTGCCTGTCAAAGGCCGGACTCTGCCGATGATCTCGTTGCTTGTGATATGTGCGATAAGTGGTGGCACTACTCGTGTGCCGGAGTGACCGACTCCGTTGAAAATAAAAAATGGTATTGTTCTTCTTGTTTCCCACAACCAGCAAAGTCAGTGTCTATCGCCTCGTCAGCAGCTTCACGAAAAGATCGCTTAGAACTGCATTAAAAGCGCCTGGAAGAGCAACGAGAGCTTGACAAGAAACTGTTAGAGCTGGAACTGGAGAAAAAATATGTGAAGGAAAAATATCAGTTGATGGAAGATACGCTGCTCGAAGATTTCGAAACTCGCAGCGTACGTAGTCGGATCTACGATATTGAGAGTCGAACGAAACAAGTCGCTGAGTGGGTGGATGGACAAGCAGCAGTGCAACCAAATTCGGATGAGCGAAGCGCTGTCAATCCGCCACACAACAATGCAACCACATCTAAATTAATCCCAGCCGTACACTTCACGAGCACCAAAGAAGGCACAGTAAGAGGGATAGGCGGTGAGAATAGAGTTCCGCCACTCATTCCCGAAAGTGTTGTTAATCGTTCACCCAAACAAACGGTCAAAGATTGCCACAATACTCAGCGACCGACTGAGCAATCAACCTTGAAGCAGCTAAATGAACTGAAAGAGCAGCTACGGTTATGTCAGTTGCAGATGCAACAACAATGCACATCTATTTCTTCGCGCCCAGCAGTTACCACGAATGGAGCATACTAAAGTGCTCCCAGTGAAAGATTTAAATTCACCACCGATGATTGGAAGCGGTCGACCGACACTACGGTCTCATACTGGCCATAATCCTACAGCGATACCGGGAGTGATCAGTAACGAGCGGCAACAAGAGCCGTCCGTTCCTAGACAGAATCGAAATGTACTTGATCAGGAACAACAAGCCGATCACTTCTCAATTGCGCAGCAGCGAAATCCGCACGCGTTTTCAACTCCGCCGCAAATGATAAGTTCAATTCCAACTGCTAATTCGACTACACCTTTTTCACAAGGCCCGTCCCCAGAGCAGCTAGCTGCTCGGCAAGTAATGCCTCGAGATTTACCAGAATTCACTGGTGATCCCGAAGAATGGCCGCTGTTCTTCTGCAGCTATAATAATACTACTTCGGCCTGTGGTTACAATTATGCCGAAAATCTCTCTCGATTGCAACGTTGTTTAAAAGGACCCGCACTGAGGGCGGTTAGATACTTTCTGATGGTACCAGAAACAGTTTCAGATGTTATGAGAACCCTAGAGACACTTCTTGGCCGTCCTGAGATGATAATCAATAAGCTCATCAAAAACGTTCGTGAAACTCCCGCTCCGAGAGCGGAGAAGCTGGAAACACTGATCGAATTCGGAATGGCTATACGAAACCTAACCCAGCATCTAATCGCCGTAGATCAGATACCGCACCTTTCCAACCCTATTCTTTTACAGGAAATTGTAGACAAACTTCCTGCCAGTATTAAGCTGCAGTGGGCTCAGCATCTCCACAATTGCCAAGTAGTAACGTTGCAAAATTTAAGCGAATTTATGACGACGGTTATTGACTCCGTCAGTAAAGTTGTGATGTATGTTGGCAAACCGATACAGGGGAATGAGATGTCAAGAGCGCGGGAGAGAGGATTTGTTCATGCTCACATTGAAACGGGTGAGAAAGAAGGAGTGCGTGCAGTAGTTAAAAGTTGTCGCGTTTGTAATAAAGATGGCCATCGTGTAGCAGATTGTGCAGCTTTCAAAAGGGGTAGCACTGAAAATCGATGAAAAACTGTTACTACGCTGAAGCTGTGCCGTAGCTGCCTGAATTTTCATGGTCGCCGGGCATGTAGGGAAACCGCCCTCTGTGGTGTGAACGGATGTGAACTACGTCACCATGCGTTACTTCATTCTACGCAAGAATTTCAACTACTAATCAGCATTGCGAAAACCACACCTACCATCACAACGGACAGTCGGTGTTGTTTCGGATTGTGCCAGTGATGCTGCACGGCACATCTAAGTCTTTGAAAGTATTTGCCTTTCTCGACGAAGGTTTTTCGGCGACCCTCATAGAAAGCCTTGCAAAAAGTCTGGGAATCGAAGGGCCAAATGCTCCGTTGTGCTTAAAGTGGACAGCAAACATGTCTCGATTAGAGTCGGAATCGCAGCTTATTTCTTTAGACATATCTGCAGTGGGTGGAAAAAATCGCTATATTCTGTCAAATGTGAGAACGGTTGAAAGTCTCAACTTGCCTTCACAGACACTACATGTCGGAGAGTTGCAAAATGAATTTCGTCATCTACAAGGTCTGGCCATTCAGAGCTACGAGAATGTGACACCACGTCTATTAATAGGACTTCATGACCTTGGCCTCGCTGTACCACTGGAAACGATAGAAGAAGATCATGGACCTATTGCAACTAGAACGCGGTTAAATTGGTGCCTTTACGGAAGCCTCGGCCATCAGTTTCAATCAGAAGAAAGCAACTACCATATATGCGAGTGCGACATGAACGAAAAGCTCAGTGTCATGATGAGAGAATATTTTAATGCAGATTACGAGGGTGTGAAGACAACGCCTCTGCTCGATTCCGAAGAAAATAAAAGAGCACGTCGGATTATGGAAGAAACAACCTCTAGAGTCGGTGAACGGTACCAAACTGGTTTGCTATGGCGATACGATGAAATTGATCTGCCGGATAGCTTTCCAATGGTTCTACAACGTCTTAAATGTCTGAAACGCCGCATGCAAAAGGATAGTGCTCTGAAGGAGAACCTACATCGTCAGGTTCGCGAATATCAAGAGAAGAGCTACGCTCATAGAGCGACGGAGGAAGAATTACTCATGGCCAATCCTAACCGAGTGTGGTATCTTCCCGTTAGTACTGTGACTAACCCGAACAAGCCAGGAAAATTTCGCTTGGTGTGGGATGTGGCAGCGAAAGTTCGCGGTATCTCACTCAATAGCCTTCTTTTGCCTGGCCCAGATCTGCTGATACCGCTACCCTACGTCTTGTTCCGCTTCCGCCAATTTCCTGTAGCGGTTTCTGGTGACATCAAAGAGATGTTTCACCAGATCCGCATCATCGAGCCAGACCGCCATTCTCAACGGTTTCTATGGCGTGACAGTCCTGAGCAACAGCCTCAGATATTTCTTATGGACGTTGCGACTTTTGGAGCTACTTGCTCCCCATCTTCCGCACAATTCGTAAAAAACAAAAATGCGGAAGAATTTGCGAAATTGTACCCTAGAGCGGTAAACGATATTATAAAATCACACTATGTGGACGACTATCTCAGTAGTTTTGAAACGGTCGAGGAAGCAAAAAAGGTAGCAGAAGAGGTAAAATTAGTACACTCCAAAGGTGGATTTGAAATCCGGAATTGGGTACTTAGGCGGAGCGTCAGCGGAAAGCGTGAAAAAATTAAATTTGATGCGTAGTGTCGACACTGAGCGAGTGCTAGGTATGCTCTGGCAGTCTGTAGAAGATGAACTACGTTTTCGACATCATTTCGGAAAGAGATTGCTTTGCTCATCGATTCGAGAGCGAGACCAACGAAACGACAGATTCTAAAATGTGTCATGATCCTATTTGACCCACTCGGACTTTTGGCATCATTCCTGGTTCACGGTAAGATCATGATGCAAGAAGTGTGGCGAACAAAAATCCAGTGGGATGAGCGAGTTAACGATCACATATACGATCGATGGAAGAAATGGATCGCACTATTTCACCTCGTTCAGAAGGTCAACATTCGACGCTGTTATTTTATGAACGCAAGCACCAGTGTTTACGACACTTTACAGGTCCATGTGTTTGTTGATGCAAGCGAGGATGCTTATTCCGCTGTGGTATATTTCCGTGTTGAGATGCCGGATGGAACCGTTCAGTGCACGCTGGTAGCCGCGAAAACGAAAGTTGCACCTATCCGGCATGCCACCGTACCTCGACTAGGATTGATGGTCGCTGCATTGGGGGTGCGGCTTGCAAATTTCATCATCAATGGCCATTTTGTAACTGTTCGTCGGAAAGTTTTCTGGTCCGACTCGAGAACAGTTTTGGCTTGGATTAAATCCGAACACCGCCGTTATAGACAATTTGTTGCTTGTCGAGTCAGCGAGATTCTGTCATCAACGAATGCTAACGATTGGAGGTGGGTGGCGAGTAAACTTAACGTGGCAGATGAAGCCACCAAATGGGGCAAAGGACCGTGTTTTGTTTCCACCAGCCGCTGGTTTCAAGGGCCAGAGTTCTTGTACTCGGATGAAAAACATTGGCCACAAACGACAGAGGAAAACTCTACCAGCGAGGAGTTACATGCCTGTTTTGTCCATCAAATAGTTCCAGTATCACTAATAAAATTTGAACGCTTTTCGAATTGGTATCGCTTGCTAAGAGCAGTAGCGTACGTGAGGCGTTTTGTGAACGCGTGCAGAAAGAAGACGCAGGAACCTTTCACGAGGGAAATTCTGACCCAACAAGAATTACATGATGCTGGAAACTTGATTTGGAGAATTGTGCAGTTAGACGCATATGCAGACGAGATTACCGTCATTCGAAAAAATGAGAGCTTGCCATTTCATGAACATGAATCGCTCGAAAAATCTAGTGTGCTATTTAAACTTACACCAGCTCTAGATGATCAAGGCGTCCTGCGTGTTGATGGTCGCATAGGTGCCTTGCAGTTAGTTTCGGCGGACCAAAAGTGCCCAATCATACTGCCAAAACACCATCGCGTGGCCTTTCTGGTTATAGACAGTTACCACCGGAAGTACCTACATGCCAACTATGAAACGGTGGTTAATTAAGTGCGTCAACGCTTTTATGTACCACGATTGCGTGTTTTAGTGAAAACGGTATCAGATCGCTGTCAGTGGTGTAAAATAAAAAAAAATCACATCCGTCCGTGCCTAGAATGGCACCACTACCGGCGGCGAGACTGTCCCCCTTCATTCGTCCCTTTAGTTATGTCGGCTTGGACTATTTCGGCCCGATTACTGTGAAAGTTGGGCGTGCAAATGCTAAGAGGTGGATTGCCCTTTTCACCTGCCTCACTATACGTGCTGTACATGTAGAGTTAGCATTCGATTTGACTACAGAAAGTTGCATCTCCTGTATACGTCGTTTTGTTGCTCGACGAGGTGCCCCGATCGAAATCTATTCCGATAACGGTAGGAACTTCATCGGAGCTGATCGTATCCTGAAAGAACAAATCCAGCGCATTATATGGAGACTCGGCCGCCACTTTCACCAACACCAACACGAAATGGTTATTCACACCACCTTCTACCCCACACATGGGCGGCTCCTGGGAGCGCTTGGTTCGGTCGGTGAAAATTGCAATGACTAATCTACCCCAAGAACGCAAGCTAGATGACAAGGCCCTGTGTACCATAGCCGTGGAAGCTGAAGCTATAGTCAACTCTCGCTCGCTGACCTATCTGCCCCTTGACGCTGCCGAGCAGGAAGCCATCACACCTAATCACTTTTTGCTCGGGTCTTCTAATAAAGTGAAACAGCCAGCGGTTAACATGACCGATTCAAACCATTCAGTTCGTAGTTCATGAAACCTAATTCAACACAACCTTGACCTATTCTGGAAACGCTGGGTAAGAGAGTACCTGCCTGCACTGACTAAACGAACCAAGTGGTTCGGAGAGGCGAAACCAGTTCAGCCAGGGGATTTGGTTTTAATTATCGATGATTCGAAACGAAATGGATGGGTCCGAGGAAAAGTACTAGAGGTAATTACAGCGAAAGATGGCAGGGTAAGACAAGTTGCGGTCCAGACATTCGACGGAGTGTTCCGCAGGCCAGTATCCAAGTTGGCGGTACTGGAAGTGAACAGAAGCGATAAAGCTGAGGCAAATACCCATCTTTACGGGGCGGGGGATGTTACCACTGGCAACTCTTCCCATGGTACACCAACCTAAAGGATACTGTGGTAAAATAATGACAAGCTACTTTAGACGTCAGATAATTTAGATAAAATATTAAAAAACTAAGAATCATTAGAAGAAGAAAAAGGAAGTAAGAGAGATAAAGTTAATTCTTTAGTGGTAGGAACATTCGCAACGTGTATGCGAAATTAATCACAAAATTCCATTTATGAAACTAAATCTTTGTTGCCTACTAGATAAAAAAGGTAAAACATACAAAATTACAATATCTAGTAATTAAAAAATATACTATCCTCACAGAACTAAACTTAAAGTAGAAGGTAATCGCTAACCCTAACCTAAAGTTAACTTTGTTCGTGGGATAAGTAAACCGTAATCCACTGAATTTGTACGTATATTTTGTATTTGTGCCTCCATCCTACAGTGATATGTAAGGTTATAGGAGGAGTTCCAAATTGGCGCCAACCACCAAGCCTAAGTATGTTTTAAAAAATTCTTTTGTATTCAAAAATTTAATCATTAAGCCATGTGTGAATTGTGTTTGCCAAATAGAACGTAAACGTAAATGGTAGCGCGGTAGCTTTTGTTTATTTTTCCTCATGCTTTATATTTTTTTTCAGTCTATAATGAACTTCTATTGTCAAGTTAACGACATTCTCAGCGCTGCTGTTTTACCGAGTCAGGGCACATATATATTAATGTGAAAATCTCGCCGCTATTGACATGACATGTGCTAATATATAGGTCAAGGTGCCAAAAGCATGAGAAACAGTAGGCATTAGCATTTATATGCTAAATATGGAGTGTATTCAGAATAAATCTGTCATCATTTTTAGTCTTTAGGACGATAAAAAACTAAACACTTGAAAAACGCAGCAGTTTTATTGGCAAAGCGAAAAAAATGCATATGGTAGCAACACTCTCTTAACTAATTCTTTATATGTTAAAGCCAATCACAGTTAGTCATTAATCAGTAAATTTTACTCTGCCTATCAAAAGCGCGGATCGATTTCGTATTTTATACCATTTTTTAAAAACTCTTGTTATGTACAAAACAACATGAACAATCGCTGTTTCCAGATGATCGGTATGAGTTATACAGGCAGAAATTTATATTCATATCTGCAGCACGTTTACCTAGTGCTGATCAGGTAGGGTTGTGAGGAAGACGACATACGAATAATTTACCTATTACTGGGAAATTCTCGTAAAATTACCCGTTATGTTAGTTTGAACGTATACGTTGTGCTGTAAACATCTTAAATTTTTTTTAGTCCGTGATCAGTTTTAATCTATGAAGTGCCCCCGTTTAGTGTATAATTTTTGATTCGTTATGAAAGATCTTAGGCGCTGTTCGATCTCCTCGGGGTTCGAGTTTCTTTCCCGTAGCAAGGTGAGGATTGTCGTGTGACGAATATCAATAGCAGTTTTCAATATAAAGTAATGTGTGCCCTGGTTCGGGTGAATAACAACGTCAAAAATATTGTTATCTTTACAATGGACTCAAGAAATATTTTTTTCAAACTGAAACCAACAACTTGCTTCGAACGGTCCCCGAAAATGGCCCACACCGGACGGTTTACCAAAAAAAAAAAAAAAAAACACTATACACGGTACTGCATTCTGTTCCGCCATTATGGCCCATATAAATCCGCGGTCCTGTGAGAAGCTGCTATGACTCGTTAATTAAAACCTCTTTCATCCAGTCATTTTCACACATCTCAAATGTAACAACGACCATTCTGCTCATTAATGCAAATTTGTTGCAAATTCCTTTTCTCGCTTGTCTGCCAGTGGCGGCGGCATCGGTAAGATGCACTAGAATCGAATGACAGCCGGTTTGCAGCTCATCTAGAACAGGGCTTTTTAGACGCTCGTTTTTCCATACACATGCATCGAAGCGTCGGTTTTGTTTTGCCGTTGGTATTGCCTGTTCTCTTGAAACAACACGTTGCATCGCAATTGCGAAATATGTTTCAGCAAGTTTAAACATAACTATACCCGTAAGCTTACATATCCATCCATCGTTTCGCTTCTGCCTGATGACAGCTAACGCGTGTACGTCCGTTCGGGGGCGCTGTGCAGTGCAGAAGCGCAGTAGTGTGTTCTTTATTGTTTCGCGCCTGAGATGGCTCAAAGCCTGTGCATTTCAATCGTGCGCTCAGATGATCAGAAACACTTCTGACGATGTCTTCTCCACATATATACGTATGGATCATGTCTCGACAGATAGCGTTTGATGGCGTTACGCATTCCTTCGCGGTATGCGAAAGCTGTCTTTTCGATTCGATGCGATGCGCACCAATCTAGGGATATGATCTCGACCCTCTCTTCGAGTTAACCTTTTCGTACCCTGCTGTATTTTGCTGTATCTGGCCAGTTAAAGTTTACAGTGAATGCTGATGGGCAATACACTTGTTTTACATATCAATAGTTCATCTTGACCATACTTGGTTCGTTTGAAATTCTGTGAGTTACGCTACGGTAATAATCTAAAATCGTTTTAGGATATGATCACTCGCGTATGGGATTGTAGAACACACACCATAAAACAGTAAAGTTCTGAGATTACTTCCTTGAGACACAACCGACGAACAACAAGTTGTTTTCATTTGCGTTAATTTGAAACAATTATGTTGTAAAAATTATTAATTACTATTAAAATTATTAAATTATAAAACACGATTCGATCCATCTAGCGGTGTCTCCAGGTCACAAGAGCTTTATTGTTTGGTGCAATGAAATAGCACATACACTTCAGTTCTCCATTGAAAAAACACTACCTGTTAATCTCTGCGGCCTTTACTTTACGTTCTGGATATTCGTACGAAGAATAATATTTTTGAAAAGAGTCAGTTAAAAACGGTAATGATAATAACAAATAATTTCTAGAGTTTGATCGGTGTGACGTCTTCGGAAAAGTTAAAAAAAAAGTTTTGTCTTTTTGAATACATATTTTTGATTCAAACTTCGAACAGTCTCACATTTCGAATACTTGAGAGTAAAATTGAATAATTATAGCTAGTGTAATAAACATATGGGCCATTTTATCTAAAGTGTGAAAAAAAGATACGAGCATGTGACCGAACTGCTCAGATTTGGCTCAAATTTTGTGGAATGGTTGATTTAGGGTCATTATCGAAAATCCCAATTTTAATGCCGATCGGTCCACCCCTCGCCCCTTCCCTTTTTTGAGAAAAGTGTAATTTTTCGTCAAAAAGTCTTGTTTTCTTTCAATTATAGCTTCAAGAGCATGATGTCCAGAAGTGAATTGATTCATGGATTTTGAAGAAAATTTGTTGAGGACTCAAAAAAAAAAACCTAAATTAATCCACCTAGCGGTCAGACCCAGCTTTTCTCATTCAAACTTATTATTTGTAGAAATAGATTTACATGAACGCTTCAATCCGATATTGATAAATACTGATGTTGTAATTGAAGTATAATAAATTATGAAGTTTGACGTTATGTTAGTGCTTAAGCAATAGCGAAATAAAAGAAATGACTCCTTATTTCGAAAAATTTAATCACCAGCAATACCAGGAACGTTTAAATAGTACGATACCATATTTAAATAATGTTGAGGCTACATATATTGATCAAAGCAGGTATAATTTCAAAAAGTCTCTGAATTGCTTTTCTTTCCATATCTTCTGAACCACATATCAAATTATTATGAATTTTGTTATTTGTAAGTTTGAGAGATGACTCGTTCGTATGACACTAGTTATGTTCAAATAAGTCGTGTAATACTTGAGATAATAGACTTTCGTTGTTTTAACAATTTAATACATAACGAACTTATGAAAAATATATAAAAATATATATAATATATATAATATATATGATATATATATATAAGAAAATGCATAGAGCAGCCAAACTTTGAAACCACGTGTTCAATCATTATTCATCAGTTAACCCTTAACTAGCCCGTTCATCTGATATCAATATTGCTTAAATCGGTTGTGTAGTTTCTGAGGTAATGAAGTTTCGTGATTTTCACATTTCGATACATTACAGACGAAGTTACAGTCCGATTACAGTAAAATTCAGTAGGGTGTTACGAGGCAGCTAGACCTTTCATTTGACACTAATTTTGTGAAAATCGGTTCAACCATCTCTAAGAAAAGTGAGTAAGTTTATGTATTCTACGAAATATGTTTCTTTTCATAGCTGGATTTCACATTTTTAAACATAACAGGCAAAGTTATAGTCCGTTTGCAAAAAAAAAATCTATAGGTCTTATGGGGCAACAAGACCTTCCATGTGACACTGATTTTATGAAAATCGGTCCAGCCATCTCTGAGAAACATGAGTGAGATTAAATAGTCTACAGAACACGTTTCTTTCCATAACTTCTGAACCACCTGTTCAATCTTCATAAAATTCAAAAGTAAGGGGTTTTTTAGGTAGCCCGTTAATTTGAAAGCAATTTTGTTGAAATCGGTTGTGTAGTTTCTGAGATATTGATGTTTCGTGATTTTTACATTTTGATACATAACCTCTAAACTAGAAATCAGATTACAATAAAATTCCATAGGGTCTTATGGGATAACTAGACCTTTCATCTGCAGTTAATTTCATTGAAATCGGTTCAGCCATCTCTGAGAAAATCGAGTGAGATTGGGAGAGCGTTACACACACATACACACACATATATATACAGAAAATGCTCAGCTCGTCAAACTGAGTCGAGTGATATACGACTTTTTTACCTTTTATACCTTTAGTTTTTGTAGTGATTGCTATACCTTTCTAGGAGAAAGGCAAAAAATATCTGTTTTGAGCGACAGTGTTGCCAGATATATTGTTTTTGCGTTTGAAACATGGAATTGCATTTTTCGGCAAATGAGAATATTTTGATTTCAAATAAAGCAATTCTATCGTGTTCCTGAGAAAAGTTATTGCATTTCTTATTATTATTCTCCCAATATCTCTGAAACTGAATTGATTATAGACATTCTGAATAATGCAATTTGAAGAGAATTATTCAAAAAATTTAAACAAGTAACAATTTTGACCGGCAGTGTTGCCATATATGTTTACACAGTTGAAAAGTTTAATTGCATTTTTCGGCCAATAAGTATATTTTGATTTCAAATTCGACAATTGTATCGTGCTGCTGAAAAAATTTTACCCATAAAACACCTATCACGTAAAGGTATTGTGAGAAAAACTCGAGTTACAGGATTTTTAGGAAACTTTTAAATTTTTGATTTGGATTCTTATTTTTGAAGTTCACATAAAAACAAGAAAACCGCATTTACTTGTTGGTGCTACAAAACACACTTGTCATACAGAGGTATAAAGTGATGATAGATCACTGCTAAACGGGATATAGAAGCGCGCGTTAAGGATGCTCTTATCGTATCCATCCTCAATGAATACAAAACAAGCGTTTTTCCTAATTTTGGGTGACATCATTAATGAATGGTCCCTGAAGAATGCTGTAACTCAAGTTTTACTCATAATACCTTCACGTAATCAGGTAGTTTCGGGTAAAATTTGCTCAGCAAGACGATGCAATTGTCGAATTTTAAATCAAAGTATACTTATTGGCCGAAAAATGCAATTTAATTTTTCAACTGTAAAAACAACATATCTGGCAACACTGCCGGTTAAAATTGTTATTTTTTGGATTTCTTGAAATTTTTTCTGCAAATTGCATTATTCAGGATGTCCATATTCAAGCCTGCTTCAGAGATATTAGCAGAATAATGATGAGAAATGCTAAATCAAACTATAGGGGTACTGGGGGTAAGCCCGGCACTGAGGGTTATACCGTCACCCCTTGAATTTTATTAGAAAACGCTAATTAACTGTGTTTTGGAAAATGTGAAGTGATGATATTTAATATTTTAGATATTTTAAGACACATCGAAGCCACCGTGAAACGTCAAACGTCAAAATAATAGACAAAACACACGCTACTGCAGCTGATGCGTAAACGGATGTAATTTTTCGTAAGTGGAACTTAAGCTTTTATTCATTTGAAAAGACTAAAATAATATTTCGTTGCTCTACAATTTATTGCCTGTATTGTTAGCAATCACAGAAATTCGATCTGACGTAAATTGAAGCGATAAATTAGTAGAAATACTCTTTTTAAAAAAATGTGTGCTGTCGGGGTAACACCGTCACCCAGTGAGTGGGGTAAGCCCGACATGGTCTGAGGTTAGTTGGATGTTACTGACACATATTTTTCAACTACTACCGGTAATTCGCTGCAAAAAAAAAAATAAATCGACTTACAACCATGCACTTGAGCTCTTCTGTGATTTATGAATGATTCCAAGGGTTATTAGAGATGTCAAATGTAATGAATCAAGTCACACTGACACACTGACAACTGAGCGCTTTCCCGGTGGTATTCAAAATATGCGGTGTGGTCAAGGTAATCCTGGCTTCGTTATAAATATGATTTGAAGTGCCACGTGATAGGCTTGCCGAGTATGAAATTCTTTCATTGTTTATGCATATCGTTCACTGGAACTTGTTCCGGCAATCTCCCCAGAACCAGCTAACCGCCAACAACCAAATTCAACAGTAACATACAAAAATGTAAGATCCCTTATTTGGCGGTTTCCGAATTCAAATTGGTTCAGTTAATTCGAGTAAATTCATGAACAAACTTAGGTGCCGGTGTTACCCCCAAGGGGTGCCGGTTTCACCCGCACTGGTTGCTAAACGTCGTTTTTATCTTAGGTTCAAAACTTCACTATTCCTTGTTATCAAAATAACAGTTTGAAAGTACTGACAGTCTTCATATCTGTGATTCTGTGAAAGAAATATAACAATATTTGCCATCAAGTTCTACTAAAGAATCATTTTCCTTAGGGGGCCGGGCTTACCCCCAGTACCCCTACTTATTTACCGACAAAATTAATTCCATGTTTGAAATGCAGGAACAATATATTGTTTTTTTTCTGGAATCCTCAACTTATTTTCTTCAAAATCGAAGTATCAATTCATTTTTAGGCATCATACTTTTGAAGCTATAATTGAAAGAAAACAAGACTTTTTGACATTTATTTTTCAAAAAAGGGAAGGGTCTTACGGGGCGAGGAGTGGACCGATCGGCACCAAAATTGGGATTTTTGCATAATGTTAATGACCTTAATCAACCATTCCACAAAATTTGAGCCAAATCTGAGAATCGTCGCGTACATAGGGTGTGCACACTTGAGATGGAATGACCCATATATGATTATAATATATCGTTTCGTGTCCTTTGTTCAGTGTTATATAGCTTTTTGCTGTAGGATCACTTGCAGGAAAAAATGTTCGAAAATTGAATCTAAGCCGAATACTAAATTCTCCTTGTTTTCATGTAGGTACAAAACATGTTGGAATCTATATAAACAACAAACCATTCTAGCAACAATGTAATTACCAGGATGCTTAAACTTTAAGATTAACGAGAACTTTATGTTTTTAGAGAAAAAATTCAAACGAAATTAAAAATAATTTATGAATAATTAACTTGTTTTTTAAATCTTTAAAAATAAAATTTGAAATATTTTTACAGTGTATTTTTTTAGAGCAAAATTATTATTTACAAGTTTGCCGAAGACACTATACCGATCAAGCAAACCGTTTTGGCTCCAACAATATTTTTAATAATAGGCTCATGGCTAAGTACTACCAAAGTTAGGTAACCGCTAACACAATGTACTGGCATGTGAGTCAAATTTAGTGAGTCGAGGGCCTATTATTGATAAAAATATTTTTATAGCCAAAACGGTTTCTTTTTTCGGTCGATTATTTCCAAACCATTGTGACTTTCATTTTTTTTTCACTAATAGCTAAATGACATCTTTAGCCCATAGGAACATCTGTGCAAAGTTTTTGCCAAATCAAAAATGACAATTGAAAAAAGAAATAAGAGTTGGAATTTAGGAAATTGCTCCTTTCATTTGTCACCAAGATTGCTGAAATCGGTTCAGTCACCTCTGTAAAAAAGTGAGTGGGTGACATTCAATCCGTTAGACCACTTCTAGGACCTCGGTTTTAGCGATTGTCATACCTAAAAAGAACAAATCCGAGAGGCAAAAAAAAGATATTTTAATGCTAATCTTTTACGAAAATCCTCTTTAGTACTCAGTTTAACGCTTCTTCGTGCTTTTTTTGTTATCCATAGAAAACTGGCGGTCTTTCATCATTCTGTACCATCTTCTATCAAATTCTGCAGGATACTTCTAATTAGTAGTTAAGTTGTTCCCCTACAGTTGGGGCGACCACAACAATTAATGAACAAAAGGCTTTGATAGTTATTATCTGAGCCAATTTTAGTGAGGACAAAGTATCAAGTAACGCTGTGCTAGGTCTATGGAAAAGAAACGGAATCAGAGGGGTTGGAAATCGTACGTACTTTTTCAAACCAGCCCTCACTAGATGTTAGCTTCTAGTGATAAGGGAGTTACTTGTGGCTCTGTTAGTAAGCGCTGAATACGTATCTCTTAGTAACAATAACATCAAAGGAATAGCCAGGGGGTTAGTAAACTGCACGGATGCTTGTGTAGTGAATACGAAATTATATTTGGCTTCCATTTTTTGGTCTTTCAAACACTTAGTCTCTGAAGTAAAGGTTATAATTACCTGATGCGAAGAATGTAAAATGCATAAAATGAATAGATCAGATTTGTGTATTATTTATTACATTGGAATTATTACAGCGAATTTGGCGATTTTGCAACAATTGCTCTTTTAAGAAAAAACAGAGTATGCCTCAATGGGCTACTAGCTAAGATCATTTTTCTAAATTTTCAATGTAAAATTTGTGTCCCTTTAGAACTTTTAAAACACGTCGCAAGATGTTCAATTGTGAGTTACATGTGCAATCTTGGCGGGTAGTGTATCAACTTCATTTCTATAATATGTGTAGGTGCATATGCATTTCGTTGGTCACAAGGCCCAGCAACAGACCGCCTAGTGCATCTATAAAACAGAGGAAACTGGCAAGCTCCCCTGACGGTGGTCGAGCCTCTGTCATAGAGATGTAAAGCATAATTAAAAACAAATTGATTGGTCATGCCATTGTATATTGTGCGACATGAAAGACCCAGAAAACGACTATGGTACGAGGTACGCCGAAAGATTGCGAGTACTCGCGCGGCAGATTTATGTGGTCTATTGAAAAGGGTAAATATAGCCCTTTCAGTGCGCAGTCGGTATTCGTTTTTTGATGTGAAATACCAAAATACGTGACCCGCTGTAGCAGTTCTACGAAACCCTAAACACATGTACAGTTCGTCATCATTCAGCGTCTAATGCTTTATGTTTTTCTGTTAACGTCTTTCCAGGAATGCCAAAACCTCATCGAGGAGAATCGCCGCCTGGTGAATCGGGCCGCCAATAGCGGATATGCTATCAATGGTGTGATGAACGGTGGCGGCGTCAGTACGAGTGGAGCGAGTGGATTCGGATTGGGCCGAAGTAGTCTCGGCAACGAGCGAGTCAGTAGCAGCAGCCTGGCTTCCCTGGGTCTCGGCTTGGCCGGCGGTGGATCAGTTGTCGGATCGGTCGGAACCGCCGCCGGAATGTACTCCAGTGTGGAATCTGTGATACTGCAGACTCAAGTTGAAACACTGCAGTGGCAGCTTAAGCAGGTAAAGCTCATGCCGGACGATGTCACCAAGGTTACAGTAAACTTAAGCTGACTCAGCCAACTAACCTCTATGTCATTTTTACGAAATTTATAAAAGCATACCATTATTAACTGTCGCTGCCTTCATGTTTCAAGTATCATTCACATTTATTAACTTTAACCATTCATTATACACCGGTATCGCTTCATTGAAACGTATCCGACAAGCGTATCGAGCGGCGCTACATCGCTAGCTCACCCGCAATCAGATATGAGCTGCAACCTCTTTGGTGAGTGACAACAAAAGCTAACCGTTGGCTAACCTTAGCGTACCTAAATTTTCATGCCTCCGAAAGCTGTGGTTTCTGTTCGTTGGGTTACGGATTTATCATTTTCGTGATCAAAACAAACCATGGTTGTTGCTTGTTGGTGGACAGTACCATTGCAACACGACACACATCAACTTCACCAATTGACCTGGGTGTGATATTGAACTACTTATCTAAAATTTTAAAGGACGGGTTGCTTGTTTTTTAAATCATCCGTAACGCAGTTTTGTTAAATCCGCAAAACAACGCGATACATGGCTTCAGATATCCAACCACCGTAAGACGAACTCGAATGATTGAATCACATCATCGGCATCACTGATTGTATCACGATTTTTAAATGATGTTCAATTGGAATATTTTCATAATAAACGAATTAGAATTTTTAGTCGGTATTTTTGAGGTTTTCGGCCTGTGGATGGCTCAGTCTGAGTGAATAATTTAACGAAAAAAGAAACATTTAGCTTTTTGATCATCAAACAAGTGGGTGTTCAAAAAAACAATATTGTTTCTCAAAAATGGAAACATTTTTCGAGTTTGAACACTTTTTTCCAGTATGAAATGATTTGTTTTTTATACTCTCAATGTGCTCTTTAAAAATAAGTTTTTTGTTGTAAATTAGTCCCAAGTACTTAACCTTGTCAGACCAACTTAATATAACCCAATCATCTTGACAACGTGATTATTGTTTGGCTTGAGGAAAGAAACGTTAGTTTTATGAGGGAAAATTATCAATTGAAGCATTAGAAGCATTGGGAGAGATTTTCCACTTTTGCAAGTAGGAAGAAAAAAATCTAAACTTTTCTGCAATCGACTGCATATGACACTGCTTTTTCCTTTTTCCCTTAACGAAAATGCTTGTGTCATCGCAGAACAATGACTTTTATGCATCCTGGAGGTAAATCAGGAAGATCTGTAGTAAATATGTTGTACAGGACTGGATCTAAGACTGAACCTTGAGGCACACTTGCTCTGACGGAAAATCTTTCAGATTTTGACAAGCAGTAGAGTTCGATCAGTAAGATATTTTTTCAAAAATTTTGAACATAAAAATTGGACAATTAAAGGCTAACAATTTTGCAATCAAACTTTTATGCAAAGCACTGTCGTATGTTTTTTCTATGTCTGAAAGAGCAGCTCCAGTGGAAAAACCTTCAGAATTGTTAGCTCGTATCAAATTAGTAACACTGAGCATCTGATGAGTAGTGGAATGCCCATGGCGAAATCCAAACTGTTCAGCTGCAAAAATTGAATTTTTATTGATGTGGGACATCTTCCTGCTAAGAATACTGAATTCTTATCCGGCTTTAAAATTGGAGTAATTTTTGCATTTTTCCATAATTGGAAAAATATTCAAATTCGGAATAGCTATTGAAAATTTTCACAAAACATTCCAATGTGCTCTCAGATTTGATTAATATGTTAAAGATTTCATCGTCATCAGGTGCTTTCATATTCTTGAAATTTTTAATGATTGATTTAATCTCATTCAAATTAGTGTCATATATTTCTGTAGGTAAAAAATCAAATCAAATTGGCGTGTGACTTCATTTTCAATTGGACTCCAAAATTCAAATTTGAATTATGAACACTCTCAAACTGCTGAACAAGTCTTTTATTCATTGGATACAAGAAAACGATCACCATCTTTTACAACTGGAATAGGCTTTGAAGGTTTCTCAAGAATCTCCGACAGCTTCCAGAAGGGTTTTGAATATGATTTCCATTTTTCAACTTTAGTCTCAAAATTTTGATTCTTCAGAAGAGTAAATCTATGTTTAATCTCTTTCTGTAAATCTTTTTAAATAGACTTAAAAATTGGGTCACGGGAATGTTGGTATTTACGTCTGCGAACGTTTTGCAAACGAATATTCAGTTGAAGATTTTCGTCAACTATTGGTGAATCAAATTTCACTTAAGCCTTTGGAATAGAACAATTCCTGGCATCAATAATTGCACATTTTAATGCTTCCGACCGGAATCAATATTCACTTTGCTTTGCAAATCTAGCTCAATATCGAAATTATTCTCATTGTGAGTTTTATATCTTTCCTAATTGGCCGTGTAATAATTAAAAACAGAGCTCATAAGGTTCAAAACTGATTCATGTGATTTAGAAAAAGTTATTAGAAGATGGTCAAGATCAAAATCAGTATGTGTAATCAATTCACTACATACATGACTTTGGTCTGTCAGTACCAAATCAATCGTTGATTATAGAAAAAATACATGTAGGACTATCCGGAAATAAAATAGAATAATGTCCTGAGCAACAATCATTGAATAAAATTTTGTTGTTGGAATTACTTTGAGAATTATTCCATGATCGATGTTTAGCGATAAAATCGCCGAATATAAAAAATTTGAACGATTTCTGGTGAGTTTTTGTAAATCGCTTTTAAAATAATTTTTGTGCTCGCGTGTGCATTGGAGTGGTTAATACACTGCGGCAATAAATAACATCCTAAGTTCAGTTTGAACTTCAATTCCCAAAGCTTCAATAATTTTCCTCTCAAGATGGGAAAGAGCACGATATTTGGTTCGGCGATAGATTACAATTGCAACTCCACCGCCAGAATCGTGAAATCTGTCATATCTATGAACCACGTAATTGGAATCATATTTTAATTTAATGTTAGGTTTCAGAAAAGTCTTAGTAATAATTGCAATGTGCACATTATTTACTGTCAAATGCTTCTACCGAACAGGAAATTGCCTTGGTCGAGTCCGTCCTGTCGAATGGGTTGTATCAAATAAATAATGTTACAAATTTCAACGGTAGGCTTCTTGATTTAGCCTTTGTGAGTGATAACAGTTGCGTGGAAATATTAGAGCCAGCTTTACCATTGCTGGAAGTCGATCAACACCACTATCCTTTTGTGATAATATTCGATATTGCGGAAGAGAAGACAACTTCTAATGTTGAATCACTTGATTTCGATTTTTCTCGCTGCGATTTTGAATCACTAAACACATGTTTTGCCAATGTTGGCTGGGAGGAGATTCTGGTTGGTTGCAGTTTAGATGAGGCTGTGCAACATTTGAACGAGCAGTTGTTGACTATACTGCGCGATGTCGTTCCTCTTAGGCGGGCTAGTGGACTACGGGCCAAACGTCAACCTTGGTGGAATAACGAGCTGCAACGGTTACGCAACCGTCTTCGCAAAGTGAGAAAACGTTTTTTCAGGCTGAGAAAGGCCCAAACGTCAACCTTGGTGGAATAACGAGCTGCAACGGTTACGCAACCGTCTTCGCAAAGTGAGAAAACGTTTTTTCAGGCTGAGAAATGAGCAACACAAAGCTGATCTGCGTGTCATTGAGAGTGAATATAACTCACTGCATGCACATTGCTTTAGGTGCTACATTCATCGTATGGAGGACAACTTCAAGCAGGATCCAAAATCGTTTTGGACTTTTGTGAAAAACCGCAAACAGCTTTCTGGAGTTCCCGAACGTGTCACTTACAACGACAACGTGGCTGAATCAACGCTCGAGTCAGCAAACCTATTCTCATCCTTTTTTCGGAGTGTGCAAAGTAATAACCGACCACCTTCGTCTGAAGCGTATCTGAATAGTTTGCCGCAGTTCGACTTAGGTTTGGCACCTTTCAACTTTTCGCTTCGTGATGTGATGATGCAACTTCAATCTATCGATGGTTCCAAAGGCGCTGGTCCTGACTGTCTGCCACCTATCTTCTTCAAAAACTGTGCGGAGCCGCTTGCATTGCCTGCAAGGATCATTTTCAACAGATCAATATCAGAGGGAAGCTTTCCCAGCGCATGGAAATCAGCGGCAATTGTTCCCGTTCATAAAGCAGGTAGTATTCACGACGTTAAAAATTATCGGGCTATTTCCATACTGAGCTGCTTACCGAAAGTGTTCGAAAGCCTGGTTCACGATTAGCTCTACCCAAAAGTTCACCACATTATTTCCGAATGGCAGCATGGCTTTGTCAAAAAACGATCGACGACTACTAACCTGATGGCATATGTTTCGTTGCTTATTAGCGCATTGGATAAGCGCCAACAAGTCGATGCTATTTACGTTGACTTTGCCAAAGCGTTCGATAAAGTGCCCCACCTTCTGCTGGTAACAAAGCTACGAAAAATGGGTCTGCCGGACTGGCTCACGAAGTGGATATCGTCGTACCTCAACGAGCGCAGCGCATACGTACGTATCGGTGGAACGTGTTCTTTGCCGTTTACGTTACACTCGGGTGTGCCTCAAGGAAGCCACCTTGGACCTCTGTTGTTCATTCTTTTTGTAAACGACTTATGTTCAACCATACAATCTCCCAAATACATGTTTGCCGATGATCTCAAATTTTTTCGAGTAGTAACATCTGCTCTTGACTGCTGTGCTATTCAAGCTGATATCGACACCTTGTTAAGCTGGTGCACTCTTAATGGAATGGAAGTAAACGTGCGAAAGTGTAAGGTGGTTTCGTTCTGCAGAAAAAGGCATGTCATGATGTACGACTACAGGATGTCACAAGCCAGTATCAACCGAGTCAATACTGTGAAGGATTTAGGCATTTTTCTTGATGCCAAGTTAAGTTTTGCTCAGCATATTTCAGCTACAACCGCAAAGGCCCATGCTGTACTTGGGTTCATCAAGAGAAACACGCAACAATTCAACGATATATACTGTCTGAAATCACTGTTAAGTGCTCTTGTGCGCAGCATTCTGGAGTATGGGGCGATTGTGTGGGCACCTTATCATGCTGTACATATCAACCGAATTGAACGTATTCAGCGTCAGTTTCTTCGATTCGCTTTACGTATGCTGCCGTGGAATGATCCAGTGCGACTGCCACGCTATGAACATCGTTGCTCTCTTATACAACTACAAACTCTAACAAATATGAGGACCATGCTTCAACGTCTCTTCGTTTTCGACCTGTTAGAAAACAACTTAGACAGCCCAGAACTGCTCAGTAAATTTCATTTCAACGCACCACAAAGGCTTACTCGACGAAGCGATTTTTTCCGGATTTCCAGATACCGCACTAACTTTGCTCAAAACAATCCATTCGAAGTGTGTTGTCGTAAGTTTAATATTGTTTCTGACGTGTACGATTTTAATATGACCAAATCAATGTTTAGACTTAGAATAAGTAGTTATTAGAAATGTCTGTACGATTTTTTTTTTCGAAGACTTATGAATAAATAAATAAATAAAAAATTAAAAAACACTTTCTCATTGGCTCATTGGTCGATTTTGTACAGAAGTAGAAAATCGGGCGGTACAACTGGTACAATTGGAGAATTAGCATTATGTTATGAAGTTTGTTTTGTTCGGTTGAATTTTGTCCACCTTGCCTTGCCTTAACAATTGGCTAAATGGACAGGACAATGGTAGAAATTTGGCACAGCGAAAATATTTACTCTCTTTCACAGGACATGTGTCCTTTTTATGAGAAGAGTTTCCACAAATGAGGCATTCTTGGTCCATATTACAGTGTTTATATCAATGACCATATCGTTGGCCAATACGGCATTGGGTGATATGCTTTTCACCTCCGCCAAACTTCCTATACATTTCCCACTTTACCCGCACATAATAGATAGCATGTGCTTTTTCGAAAAATTTTAAATTGTTAACCTTAGTGCGGTTAAAATGAATTATATAATTAACAAGGGAAGTTCCAGTTCTCTGACTTTTTCCGCCTCGTGATTTTTTTTCATAAAATTACTTGAGTTGGTGCTATGTCAAGTAATTCGTTCAAAGAAATTTTTATTTCATCATCGGTTTAATCGTTGGTGAGACCTTTCAAGACCACCCTGAACGGCTTGGCGTTCTTGGTATCATAGGTAAAAAATTTGTACATCTTGTCAGTAAATACTGAATAAGGCGATTATGGCCTTTAATTGACTAGGCTAATTAGCGGCATTCGCCTCTATGGCCAATTCGATAGGTAACTTGACGTCAGAAACAAACAATGAAAGTTCCTTTTTAAAAACATTAAATTCCGAGAAATAGTTACCACAATAGGCGGAACTTCCTTGTTTTTAAAAGAATTTACGTTTTGTATAGTTTCATTAGCGATAACTTCCATTCCACCGGCTTCTTGCTCAAGCAAAATATCAAATACATTTTCACTGCATACACTCGGATTGACCGAGAGAGAATGCTCACTCTTTCTTCTCGCAGTGATGCGCGGTTTCTTTTTTCGTCCTGTCATTTCAGGTGAAACGAAAAAAGTTAAAAACAAACGGTAAATTCAAAATTAGGTTGGCTTGAAAAAGATTGATGTGAACTAACCTTCAGGTAGTCTTTAAAAAACGTGCTGACAAAACACAAACTTTGAAGCTATAGGCAGTCAAAGACCAGTCCACAAGCAACCGAAAATACGTCTGACCTGTCGGGTAGCTCGCACTGTGAAGTTTAGACAGTAATCTCTGTTAATCAAAGGAGACTGGGCAAACATGTATACCTAATACTTGGTTCTCTGGTGTTTTTTTTTTCATATATGGTTCGAAAGTTTCTATGGGGCCTAAAAAACTGCCGTGGGAAAAAAGTTACAGCCTATTTAGTGCACGAGTTCAAGGGGTTTAGCACCTTCTACATAACATCTCAAAATCGAGATTGCTTAGAAAATTGGTTGTGAACTAAGACACAAGTGCAATATACCAGTAGATTCAGTTCGACGAGATCTAGAAACTGCTGATTAATGTGCATGTGAACAATTCTCGCTGAGACCGGCCCACTATTTACATGATGGTGTTAAAAACGATCCAAGTTATATTTTTTTAGGAAGCCCATGTTAAATAAGTAAAAAAACTGCATTTAGTTGATTAAATTGATGAACCCCTCTTCAACTGGAAATCAATACTTACTTTGGGCTTTTAGTTTTTCGTCAAATTTGGCTCACCTAAATTGCTCTAGCTCTCGAATTTCTCTAAAAAAATACTCAAACTAACATATCTAACTAAGATAGGGCTTTCTAACTAAGATAGGGCTTTCTTTTGCAAATATTGAAGTGGGTGGTCGCCATATTGATTCGATGGATCGATGTGCGAAGTATCTTTTTTTTTCTTCATCTATGTGCGAAGTATCTTGAAATGACTCATATATTAAATAGAAAACTATTTCAATTAAGTAATAATCAATACACACACACATAAATAAGTTACACCATACGGTGAAGAAGATGGAAGTGGCGTCAATAGGCTGCCAGTATCCAATGAGTAACTCTTGAGTGTGGCGAACAAACTGAAGACGTTAAAGGCGTCTTGCCCGGATGGAATCTCCAGTGTGGCATTGGAAGCAGCGATCCAGGTATTTCCGGACATGTTCTGTAGAAATGTTTGGAGGAAGGTCTCCGGACAGATGTAAAACGCAGAAGTTAGTGCTGTTTCCGAAGTCGCGAAAGCCATCAGGAAATTCGGCATTGTACAGGCCGATATGTCTGCTGGATATAGTTGCTAGACTCTTGGAGAGGATCATTCTTAACATGCTGACGCAGTACATGGAGCGTGAATGACGCCTATCGAAGATGCATTTCGGATTCCGGAAAGGTAAGTCTGCAGGTGAGTCAATCCGTACAGGGATTGAGATAACCGAGAAGTCGTCCAAACAGAGGCTGAGAGGCAATTGTTGTTATCGTCGTAGTTACGATTGACGTAAATCCAAGTTTGCTTGTCATCACAAAAATCCAACAATGCCGGCTTGGAGGCCATCGCCGAGTCGCTGCATAGAATGCGAGTACCGGACTCTCTGTGTAGGAACCTAGGTATCTATTTCCAGAATCAAATTCTAGTATACGAACTGCCGAGAGGCAGAAGATTTCGGAGCGAGAGCTCCGCAAGGTGCAATATTCGGTTCAACACTTTGAATGTACAATGGAGCGCTGACACTAAAGCTGCCCAAAGGGGTGGTGATTGTTGGTTTTGCAGCTGATTTCGGGCTATCGGTGATAGACGAGTCTTTGGAATGCTGGAATGATAGTAAACTGGATGCAGGGAGTAAAGTTGGAGATAGCACACCACAAAACGGAGATGCTATTGGTCAGCAACTGTAAAGCGGTCCAGCGGGCGGAAATTACCATCGATGAGCACGATTGAACTTTAATACTTTATGCCTGCAAAAAGATGGCAAAGGCCGTCAATGCGGTAGCCGAGATCCTGACATATAGCTACGGTAGTAAGCGACGTCTACTAGAAGAGAAATTCGAAAGATTATAAGATCAGAGTCAACAGGCAAATGGCAACAAGATTGGGATGCGACGGTAAATGGCCGTTGGACGTACGGACTCCTTCCGGATCTTTCGATCTGGATGAGCTAAACGCATGGCGAGGTAAACTTTTACCTGAGGGGCCATCCACATACCACGTGGACAGCTTGGGGGGGGGGGGGTAATGTCTACGGTCCATACAATGTTTTTAGAATTAATTTGGGCAGTTGTCCACGAAGAGGGAGGAGGGGGGGGGTCAAAATCGTTAAAAATCTGTCCACAAGGTATGTGGATGGCCCCTGACACAGTTCCTGTCCGGGCACGGTTGCTTTCGACATTACCAACATCGGTTTGGGTATGTGACGAGGCCCTCTTCCGTGTCATGTGGAGATGTTGAACTCCGGAGCATGTAGTTTTTGAATGCTCAAGATTTTTAACGTTAAGAGCAAAAATCTCAGCGCTGAACTTTGACAATATAGTAGCAGAAATGTGTGAAGACGAGAACACTTGGAATGCCATCAACAGTGTGTCTAATCATGATAGAGCTAAAGGGAATCTGGAAAAGTTTACTACAAGCTTGCGTTGCAAGCTAGAGCTGTGAGCATAGTAGAAGTGCACTAAATAAGCTGTAACTTTTTTCTCCAACGGCAGATTTTTTTGGCTCCATAGAAATTTCGTCTTCTTCCAAGTCTTTCGTTCAGAAAGCCAAGGATCCGGAGAGACAGCGTACGTACAAAGTGCAATAGGCTCCAAATCATGACGAATAGTCACGAGCCCGGAAACTGCACTGTACGGGCCCGGATGATGGGACTTTCGTCAAGACGGACTTCCAGCAGCTTCCGGGGTTGGTCCTTCACTGCCCAGCACAAATTTGATGTTCCGGAGCAAGTAAGGAAGCAAAAGGTTCCAAAGTTTGGCAAGAAATACATGATTTGGCAAGCGATCTGCTCATGTGGCAAAGATAGTGCACCGTTCGTGACTACTGGGGCTGTAAACGGGGAGATCTACTTGAGGAGTGTCTACAGAAGCTCTGTTGAAGCAACACGAGGGACCTGTGATCCTCTGGCCGGATCTAGTTTCGTGCCAATATTCAAATTATGTCGTGGAGTGGCACGAATTAAACGGGGTCACTTTAGTACCCATGGACATGAACCTCTCCAACGCACCGAAGCTAAAGCCTATCGAAAAACACTGGGCTATTATAAAGTAGTCTCAAGGAGGTCAAATCTGTGGAGAACATGAAGAAAAGTGGGTTTCCGTACAAAAAAGCTGAACCCAGATGATGTACAAAACCTAACAAGTGAAGTTAAGCGTAAGATGGGAGCGTACGGTTATGAAATTGAGGTTGAATGAAATAAATATGCCAAAAGCTTACTAATGGATTATAGTTTATTGTCTGAAAGTTTGAAAAAAAGGTAAACTAGGTTATTTTCCACAGTTTTTTTCCGTGATGCAATTTGATGTGGAACACCCTTTAGTTTGTTTTAGAAGAATTTCACTCATTACACACCCGGCGTTCCGAGTTAGATGAGTCTTTTTGAATTTATCATTTTTTCAATTCAAAACTCGTAGAAAAATACACTTTTCCAAGTGGCATGAAGCTTGAAAATCATAAAAATATCCTAAATACAAAAGCACTATACCACAGAATAATTAGGCATCTAAAAGAAAAACCTAATTACCCCTAGTTTTTACAAAACACAAAGCGGTTATAGAATTGCAAAAGGATCAAGTCAAAATTTTGTACTTTTTGTCCTATAAATTTGCTCAACTTCAACAACTTTTACCTACATCAATATCTTAACGCTTGTTTCACTTGTTTATTTGTCCAATCTGTTATTTCACTTCCAAAGTGTAATCATTTGCATGATTGTGCACATAAATCGATTTCACCCACGCGTCGTGGCACCACTCGGTACCGCACGGTGCGAGTGATCGTTCTACATCTCACAAAGTGAAAATGTAAACCTTCACGCTTTCATTTTCTTTCTTCATCTTTCTTCGATCACAGGTTGATTCCAGCCGACAGATGTACCGTGCCGTAATGGAGGAAGTAGTCCGCTACCTGGATCGATGCTACCGCGGTTTAGATGCGCTACAGCCCAGTATCATAGGCCGGTCCAAGAGTGTTCTGCAGGTGTCCAAGAATCACAACCATCACGATTCCGACAGCAGCAGTGCTAGCAGTCCCCGGGCCCGCAGCAGTACCAATTTGGTCGATGTGCAAAAGACTTACACCAAAAAACAGCAGGAGCTGCTCTCTAGCCATCAACAGAAGCATCACCAGAATGGATCGATTGCGGCCAGCCCCCTTCTGGACGATAATTGTCCTCCACCCTCGCCCGCTGGCTCCTACAGCACTTTCCGAGATTTTACGTGGTAAGAAAACTGCTGTCCCTATAAATACTAACCAGCTAACCCGAGCCATTCGGCGAGAATTTCTTGCTAAACCAAAAAACAAAATTCGTTCCACTTCCTCATTCCGTCTATAATCCAATGGTTGCCTATTTTGGCAATTGAAAAAAAAAACGCATAAACATGCGGATAATCCTAAATGCCTCATATATCTTCCTACTTTATTGGAAATGCCGCGTCGATTGCTCCTCTAAATAGAGAAAAATTCGATATTCGGAACGAAGGAAAAATCAATAAAAGTGATGCACATTCCTATTGACATCGTTATCCGCTTTTATCATGCGTCGACCAAAAAATTCCTCCGGCCGGCACATCCTAACATCAGCCGATTGCGGTGAAGTCGTGAGATGCACCATCATCGCACGCTCCATTCGGTGACAAGTCGTTTGAAATGTGTTTTGTTTCCTCCTCATCGCGGTTGCCTTGCCAGCCGCTGCTGGGCTGGACGCACGTTTGTTTGCGTCGGTTAACACGTGCGTCCAACAAATTAGTGGTCGATTTGTTTATGCCGTTAATGTGTCTGCGTTTACGGACAACAACTCGCGACAGCCCCCATTGGCGACAGCAGACCTTCCCACCGAAGCCTCCCTGTTGTTCGTTCGATGACAGTTAAAGTGACTGCGCTTGGTGGCGAACGGAGCACCATTCAAAAGGTGTCATCAAAAATGCGTTAAACTCAATATCCCATTCAAATATGGCATAAATTATCAATTCTGTTTTGACGTTAAGTGGCTCATAATGAAGCTGCTGATGCTGCAAAATTGGCTACCGGTAAACGGCTTCATTTATTGCTGATGTTTTGCGGATCACTGACACTGGTCGACATATTAGTGAGAGGATCTGCTTAACGAGAATGTTAGTAATTTTTTAAAACTCAGTTTCAATTTGAACTTTATTATTTGTGACTATTTTTGATCGAAATTGTAATTTTCAGAGCTCTTTGCTAAAAATACCCCATCAAGCAAAGATCGAAGTTATAAGAGAAGTTCTTAGATAATCTCAAGTGTTATTTTACGAAAAAAATCGACAGCATAGTATCAGCTTTAAAAAACATCACTGTCTGTTCATGTTTTCGTGACCTTCACAGACTTTGCTACCAGGAATGTTTTGAAATAAAAGAAAAATGACAGAAGAGGGTTAAAAAATAACTGATTAGAGCGAAGCATAATTCGCTACAATGAGAGCGTATGCTGTAGAGCAATGAATATCAAATTTTCACACTAGTTTGCTCCTGGCTCTCGGGTTAGTATTCGACCGCTCGACACGAGTATCATTAGACTGTGAGTGAGACAAGTTATGCTGGGCCTGTTTAACATAAGCTATTTTGTCGCTATTTGCTTCTAAGTCAAGTGACATTAGTGAACGTGCTGATACGATGGCCACTTTGCAGTAGCAGCTGCATTTGCATCGTCCTTCGAATTAGCGCAAAGATTAACGACCGATGTAATACGGTTTCAATTTGTCACATTCTAATTAACTCATTACGGCACGTACGAGTGAGAGTGATGAGTTATGTATGTTTCCCGGAAAGTGGTCCAGAAAAAAAGTACCATACTTTTAAATAAAATAGGTTAAGTTAAGGATGTATCAGTTTATTCTGACTTTCGGAAATGAGTGAAACAAATTGTTAATCTTAATATCTGTTGAACGTAGAATGTCATCGAAGTACCACGCAGGGAAACCTAGAAAATATAAATTACCGACCGACGATATGCACGAGACCAAAATACCAAAATATCTATGCCACCATGGTGGCGTCGCTGCCGGCCATACGACGATGAAGCGTAACATCCAGCGCATGGAATTACCACGCAAATTCCAGACGAAACGAAGCGAATCGAGAGAAATCTGAGGCCATTTTTCGATTCACACGTTGCACGCGACGCATGTTTTCCGCGAGGTCAATTTTGCGCTTCATTTCGGTGCAAATGTTTCCGCCTTTTCGTTTAGTTTTTTTCGAGCCAAATTTGAACGGCTGAGAACCTGTCTAATCTAATCTTATTGAAACTTTCGTGTTCCTTTTTTTTTGCAGGCGCCGCTCGCCCAAACGTACTCAGACTCTGGCAATTTCCAGCACCGAAGTTGATCCGGAGAAGCTGTCACAGGAAGCGTTTCGTCTGTTACGTACTGTTCAAAATCTTCTTAACACCCAGGAACCGACGCTGTCTCAATCTTCGACTGCCCTGGATAGCCTACTACTGGCGTCAGCCGCAGGATCCACCACCGGAAGCACATCGACTCTAACTGGTACAGCTGGGGGTGGTTCAAGTGCACCAATGGTGCATCACCATCATCACCACCATCACGTACCAGCGGCTACCGGTGAGGGACTATACACGGGTGTTGTAAACACGAGAAGCAACGTTGGTTTCAGCCGAAAGCTAAACATGAGAGGAAGTCGACTATCGTTACGAAGCAGTACGGATGATTCGGTGCATTCAACCTCTTCTTCGAATAAAGCCGAAACTGACGAAGACAATATGGATCGGCCATCACCTCCACTGGGCCATCATCTGCATAATCATCACCACCATCCTTTAGTACACCAACATCAAAACAGTGGAAGCAGCAGTAGCAGCAGCACTAGCAGCAATAGCGGCCATTTGACTAATCACCGTCACAGTGCAAACATTGATCGGATCAAGGAAATGATGATCACAAGCTCGGCAGAAGATGAGAGCGGGTTTAGTTCGATGAACTCATTTCAGGAGATAGGACTCCCTCTTGTCAACTCAACGATCATGTCCTCATCGTCAACAGCTTCCTCTACGAATGGAGTTTGTTCAGTTGACTCCAATTCGTCGGCTGCATCGTCGACTGGTTCGGTCTCATTCGACGATTCCTCTGACATAAAAGATAGCACCGTTATACCAACAACGAATAACGTAACAACGATCGCCATAAACTCTGCCAATAACACGACACCCGCGACTGCAACCGCTTCGTCCAGCACCAACACCGGAAAACAACTGTCCGATAAGCTGGGAATTCCTTCCAAAATACCGGAAATTCCTGTCCGTGTCACACAATCTTCCACCTATGAGCACCACAGCCACTTTATAAATCATCGTCGCTGGGATTCGGCCCCGGTCGTTCCACCCAAACTGAAAATTCATCAACACAACGCCGATTCTGACAGTGGCGTTTCGCCTCGTGTTCTATGGGTATAGCAGAGATAGGATGCAGCCGAACCGAAGGACCGCTTCGGTTGCCGATCCCTTCTGGCGTATGCATTGTTTCGTTCTGTCTGCTCTAGGCTTAGGCTAAGCGAAGGCAAAACGCATTCTAAAAGGTAGAGCTTTGCACTGGTAGTTACTAAAGCAGTATTGGAATCATGCCTCTCACGTCCCAGCAAACAGTTGGTAAATTTTCTGACCCAAATTTTTTTTACCGATACGAACCAATCGTAAACATTTTCTACGGACAGACTTGAATCAGAAAGAGAACATAAATATTGCATTTATTTATGACCGTAATGTTAGGCTTCATATAATCTGCTATAATATTGTCAGTAATGTAATTTTATAGACAAAAAAGAAAAGAATCTGTTATAGGAAGAACCTGCAGTAACCATATTTTATTACCAAAGTTAGGAATGAAACAACAAAAACTAGCGTAACGCTTATAAAAAACGGTGAACAATAACGTAGATGATAGTTTAGACGCAAACCCTTTATTCGAAAAGTCACAGTTGATTCGAAACGCTAACGGATGGATAACGCTTTGAAAATCGATTTTCAGACAAAATGACCTACAACACAGCAATATGAAATAGCTCCATAATTCCGATTGAAGGAAAAATATCTAACAAGCATTTATAATCCCTGTACTTAATGACACATATTTTATAGTGCGGTAGAATTACTACCCCTTCAAACGTAAGGAAACAACACCAATAGACTACGGTAATCTCTATATTCAGCAAAAACTATTCAGAACACATGCTCTTGATAAAATTAAACATATATGTGATAATTTCATACTATCTACTACGTTGCGGTCGTCTACTCGTTGAATTTAAACACATACACACACAAGCACATTTATCGAACCGGAATTGCCACTCAATGAACTTAAGTTTCTATAGAAATCCGAGTTGTACAAATCTCTAAACGATCCATAAAACACAAATCACGCAAACCAAATAAAAAAAAAACAAAAAGAAACTCGATTTGATGCAAATAACCTACTAACCAACGTTTATAATTGCTAGCGATTAACTTAATCTTCCTGTAGATTTAATATTTAAAACACTGTAACGCTGTAACATTTGTGCGACATGTACTCACATCCGGACTCGTAAAATCTCACATGATAAGAATAGCGTCGATGCACAAGCCCTGTTAGCTAGCTCACACCTAAAATTCTAACGGAGATTCCTTTCATAAAATTTTGTTTGTTCTGATTGGACTGTCGCTTTCGAACGTATGAATTCAAGAATAAATTAAAATGATTTACGGACAAAACGATTGTGGGAATTTTATTCGGTGTGAAAAATTCGTTATGCTCGGTCTGAAATGAAAGAAAATGTGTTATTCGCATGGCGATGTGTATCACGCTAGGCACCGGTAGTGTAAACGCCTTTCATTAGGCAAATTGAATGCTTTTAATCTTACACGCTTGTACACTTCTAAAGCGGTTTGAGTGAAAACACACTCGCAAGTACAAATTGGTGGAAGGGCTGGCACGGGCTCAAGTATAGATGACAGTTCTAGAAGGTATTTCACGTCGATGCATTAGTATTAGTGAGCGTTATAAACTTTTTCCAATTTTGTATGAGATTTAAAATGATTATGCATTTTAAGCTAAACTTATGAAACATACATGAAACAACTTATGAAACATACATTTTTATATATTTTATTTCGACATATTGTCGCAATTTTTCACACTAAATCTAAAATAATATCAACTGTTTCAACTGGAGATTCACTCTTCAACCAAAACAATCAAATATAAAACAATATAAAATTTCCAAAACTGTTCCGAATTCCATACAAAACCCGAAAATTTTCATAACGAGATTTGTTTGTGTGCGTGGATAGACAAAAATGTAGCATACCTTCTAGAACTGACATCTATACCTGGGGCACGGGCTACCTACATCCTAAGGGGAGACAACTGGCTATAGATTTGCATCCACTTTGGGAACCACTCGCTGATTGGTTGAAATTAAAAACCCCGAGTGCGTTAAATTTTATCATCAGGCTTGCTGGCAGTGTTGCTGAACAACATGTTTCGTTGTTTTGATTTATGTTTTTTATGATGTCGCCTGTTATTATCTGAAATATTTTCAAGTGAGCAATCCAAATAACGAACAAAGCGTACAAATGCGGGTGTAGTACGAGATCCGACTTGGATCATCACTTATATCAATTACCAAAATATCTAAAAGTGCGCAAGGAGTTAATACGGTTTTGCATGAAGCATAAGAACAGCATATCGCTGCTCAATGTCAGTAGTAAATAGTGTAGTGTGAACTTTTACACTTTTTTTACTTTTGAGTCCGTTCTGGATTAAGTTTGGAACATACCAGGCATATTGCTTGTGCGGAGAATACAATTCAGATGGGTCAATGAATGAATCATAACCATTGATAGATGACACGTTTGATTTTAAGGATATTTAAAATGCAGATTCTCCGGTAACCCTCGGACGGTAAAACTATCGCCTGCAGGAGGAATTGTGCATAATGCTGACGAAAAGCATTAAAAACATTCAAGTATTTTCCGAGTGAATGGCATCACTTACGAAAAATACAACAGGGATCATCGAGGTGGGTGAAGAAGAGTAAAAAGCCAGATGTCTTCCCTTAGCCTACATCTTCTATCTTCTTCTTCTGTTCCAATATCTACTATATATGTATAAAAATTGAATTCCGTAACGCAGTTAATCTTATTGGTGCTTATTACGGGAGTCACTTCACGGTGAAATCAGAGTGAAGTGAATAAAGTCCTATTACGGGACTCACGTTAGTGAAAAAAACCTCGCAAAGTGACATCTTTCGTGGAATCTGGGTTATTATGAGTGTCATATCAGTGAATAGAGAACGGAAAAAGCGACGTTTCGCGTGGAATTATTTCACGACCATTTTGAACGGTGAAATGATTCCACGAAGATGCCATAAGTCTTAAAGTTGATTGATTCGTGATCTAATGGTAAGTATTGGATTTATTCTTCAGTAACGAAACGAATCAGAATTTGATCCGTGCCTTAAAGCGAAAAAATTTTCATTTTTTTGCCCGATGAAAAAAAAGCAAACTAGTTCAGGAAATTTTCGATACCGAGAAAAACATTTTTTTTATGCCGAATGTCTTAACCCTCTAATGCCCAGCGCCGCCTCTAGGCGGTCCTCAGTCGAACCTCTAAAAAGCTTCAAAAAGAACTTAAAAAATGTTAATGAGGCTTAATAGTGATTTTTTCGAAGTCCGTCTAAAAATAATTTGGGTACTAGAGGGTTAAAAATGCAGAGCACGTCAAGATCTGGTGTTATCTAAAAAACGAAAAAAACGACTTTCTGGGACTTAGAGATTTTTGAGCTGGGAAACAATCTCATTTCACTTGTCCTATTCTCAATTTCACTTCACTGTCAATCTCACTCCACGGAGGTGATTTTTGTCACCTCACTTGAGGTTGAATCGGGAATCTTCTACTATATAAAAATGGAATTCCGTAACGCTTGATCTTATTGATATTATTCCCTCAGTCTCTGTGGTGTACAGTATTCATCATCATTTTGAATCGTTCTAAATCGAAAATAATAAGCGGTGACATGTAGGTTTTTTAACATGAAAATGTTCGCTGATGTTCAGAAAAGACATTAGTTATAAAAAAAATAGTTATCTAATTACAAAAACTTGAGATATTATTCACAAAACTACGTAAAACATGCAAAATTATGACTTTCTGTGCTAAATTTGCCTCTAAATCAAAATTCAAAGCGATGACATATGATTCTTTTTTCACTAAAATGTTTGTTAATGTTCAGGGAAGACATTCGAGGAAAAATAATTAGTATCTGATTACTAAAACTTGAGATATTATTCACAAAACTACGTAAAACATGCAAAATTATGACTTTTTATACTTAATTCGTCTCCAAATCAAAATTCAAAGCGATGACATGTGATTCTTTTTTCATTAAAATGTTCGTTGATGTTTAAGAAAGATATTTGAGAAAAAATAATAGGTATCTAATTACTAAAACTTGAGATATTATTCACGAAACTACGTAAAACACGCAAAATTATGGCTTTCTGTGCCAAATTTGCCTCTAAATCAAAATTCAAAGCGTTGACATATGATTTTTTACACTAAAATGTTTGTTAATGTTCAGGAAAGACATGTGCGGAAAAATAATTAGTATCTGATTACTAAAACTTGAGATTTTATTCACAAAACTACATAAAACAAGCAAAAATATGCTGAATTTGCCTCTAAATCAAAATTTAAAGCGATGACATGTGTTTTTTTCTACATTGAAATGTTTGTAAACGTTTAGGAAAGACATTTGAAGGAAAGTAACAAGTATCTGTTTACTAAAACTTGAGATTATATTCACAAAACTACGTAAAACTTGCAAAATTATGACTTTTTATGCTGAATTTGCCTCTAAAACAAAATTTAAAGCCATGACATGTGATTCTTTTTTCATTAAAACGTTTGTTAATGTTCAGGAAAGACATTTGAGGAAAAATAAATAGTATATTATTACTAAAACTCGAGATATTTTTCACAAAACTACGTGAAACATGCAACTTTATGAATTTTTATGCTCAATTTGCCTCTAAATCAAAACTTAAAGCGATGACATGTGATTTTTTTTACATTAAAATGTTTGTAAACGTTTAGGAAAGATATTTGAAGGGAAGTAACAAGTATCTGTTTACTAAAACTTGAGATTTTATTCACAAAACTACGTAAAACTTGCAAAATTATGACTTTTTATGCTGAATTTGCCTCTAAAACAAAATTTAAAGCCATGACATGTGATTCTTTTTCCATTAAAACGTTTATTAATGTTCAGGAAAGACATTTGAGGAAAAATAAATAGTATATGATTACTAAAACTTGAGATATTATTCACAAAACTACGTGAAACATGCAACTTTATGACTTTTTATGCTGAATTTGCCTCTAAATCAAAATTTAAAGCGATGACATGTGATTTTTTTTACATTAAAATGTTTGTTAACGTTCAGGAAAGACATTTGAAGAAAAGTAACAAGTATCTGTTCACTAAAACTTGAGATTTTATTCACAAAACTACGTAAAACAAGAAAAATTATGACTTTTTATGCTGAATTCGCCTCTAAATCTAATTTCAAAGCGATGACATGTGATTCTTTTTTCATTAAAATGTTTGTCAACGTTCAGGAAAGATATGTAAGGAAAAATAATTAGTATCTGATTACTAAAACTTGAGATATTATTCACGAAACTGCGTGAAACATGCAAAATTATGACTTTTTATGCTGGATTTGCCTCTAAATCAAAATTCAAAGCGATGACATGTGATTATTTTTTCATTAAAATGTTTGTTTATGTTAAAATATAAAATGTATGTTTGAAGATGATTTTCTGTATACAGCACAACAATATTGCAGCCTTCTAATAGCGCTCTCGATCAACCAGATTAGATGAGAAAATTCGTTATCGATATTGTTTTAGCACATTTTGCATGTTGTAGGATAAGAACAACGATACACCGTGCCCCAGAGCTGAGTCGAGAAAAATTGCAGTTCGAAAAAATTCTCGACCTGATCGGGGATCGAACCCGATATCACAACCGTGTGGGAGCCAATCGACATCGCTAACCACAGAGCCACGAGGACCACATACAGCATACAGAATACAGAAAATCACCGAAAAATACTTTATTTTAATTTATACGTTTTTATACGATTACATGCGAAACTTTGACTTTTTATGCGCAATTCGCCTCTGAATCAAAATTCAATGATTTGTTTTTTTTTTTGCAATAAAATGTTCGTTGTTCTTTCGTCTACAATTTTTTTTGCAGAATAACCCATGTCTCGAGCATGAACATTTTACATTTCTGATGTTTTCGTATTTTTGTGAATAGTTACATTTTACGGCATTCGATTTACTTTTGTACTTTTGAATTTGAATTTGATTTTTATTAGAGAGCTTTTAACCAGAAGGTCATTCAGCTCTTAATCTTACTGTTTTACTTTTTTTGCGTTAATCCAAACTAAAACTCACATTTAGCTGCAGGAATGGTTACGATTCATTTGTTTCAATATCGACTAAGAGGCAGCTTAAGCATTAAAAATCTTTTATTTTCTTATTTTCTACAAAGTTTTGTGGATTAAAAAATGGCGACTTCCGGTTTCAGGAAAATAACCTAAAGTGATATATGGCCAACAATTTCAATACTTCCGAAAGTGGACCTCCATACGTCATTTTATAGCGATGACACAATTTTTTTTCATTAAAATGTTTGTTAACGTTGAGAAGACCATTTGAAGAAAAATAACAAGTATCTGATTACTAAATTTGATATATTATTCACAAAACTACATGAAACATGCAAATTTATGACTTCTAAAGTGATATTTGGCCAACAATTTCAATACTTTCGAAAGTGGAACTCCATACGTCATTTTGAAATCCAAAATGGTGAATTCCAGTTTCTGTAAATCAGCCCAAAATCACAAAAAAAAAAACAAACCAATATGGGTATTTCCGTTCTGCGCGTTCTCAGAATATTGAAGTAGGGTATCGAACGTCTTCGTCAGTGGTTTTCTTCGGTAGTTTTACTGGCGCAATCTTATGCAAAGAAGGTCCGAAGAAAACCACTGACGAAGACGTTCGACACCCTACTTAAAGTGATGATGGAAGTATAAGATGTAAATTATATTTCTGAAGTGAGTTGAGCTAATGCAGCAATGAAATATAAAAAAAAATCTGTCTTTGAAGCCTTTGATCCCGAGCATCGCCGGGAACGTTCAACTAGTAGATCTTAAAAAGTGAAGTGAGCGTGAGTGTGAAATATATTTCACCGTGAAGTGACTCCCGTAATAAGCACCATTGATTCCAGCCCAATGACATCGCGCCATGTTTCAAAGGCGAACATCTCAACGTATGTGTAAACGAGATAGCATATCACCGCCACCTTTCATACACCTTTATCTGACAGCTGACAGTGGGCACAAATGAGTTTGAGCCCAGAGCATGAGTTCATTGTCATTCACTAATACTCGGTATAGGGATGCCAATGGCTCGATTGATTCCGTTTCTGAGGTGTATAGCAATCACCATCATTTTAAATTTCTGTAAATCAAAAAAATAAGCGGCGACAAGTAGGTTTTTTCTTCATGAAAATGTTCGTTGATGTTCAGGAAAGACATTCGATCACAAAACTACGTAAAACATGTCAAATCATGACTTTTTATGCTCAGTTCCCCTTTAAATCACACTTCAAAGCGATGACACGTAATTCTTTTTTTCATAAAAACCTTCGTTAATGATCAGAAAGTACATTTAAGGAAAAATAATAGGTACCATGGAATGGGGTGAAATTGATCAATTTCTATAACAATTTCCAATTAACTAGCTTCATGTACATTTTTCCTGAAATAGTATAATTTTAAAAAAAGTACTGGTATGTGCTCCAGTAAACCTCTAATAAATTCGATAATTCTATAAGGTACTATGAGGTAAATTGGGGTGAAATTGATCACCATTGAAATCCATACATTCTTTTGGAAATGTGCTTTCTTTTCGATATGCTGAAGATAAATGATGATTTCTGTACTGAAAAATATCATTCACAGCTAGTTTGGAAACGAAAATAACGATATTTCAGGTTAAAATTTGTTTATTTTGGTTCACGAGCTGCTTGTTGCTAAATTTGCTCTTATTTAATCGTCGTTAGACCGATTTCAATTCGGTTTGTTGCAAAAGCTCAAAAACTAGCTCTGAAATTAAAATATTTGTGGTTTCTTGCGAATTCATCAGTATTTCTTTATTGGTATGGAATGATCATTGTTTAAAATTACATTTTTGTGCTTGCATCAAACTTTACTCACTTCTCCAAATTTAACGTAATTAACCCTCAAATAAAGTTACTTTAAGTAAATTCAATACTTTTATTTGTTATTTGGAAACTTGTTGGATCAAATTTGATTGAGTTTTGACTGAGTTAGAAGAATTTTTCGAAAATATGAAAGATTGCGCCGGGCATGCAAGGGTTAACTTTGACAGGTATGTGAATCATGCAAAAGTTGCGTTTAAGGACACGTTAACATTGCCTAGTGTTGTAAGAGCAATATCTTTTGTTTAGTATTTTTTATCACGAATTTTCAGGTGATCAATTTCACCCCATTCCACGGTATATGATTACTGAAAATTAAGATATTATCCACAAACGACGTAAAACACCCAAAATAATGACTTAAAACTCAATATGCCTCTAAATCATTATTTATAGCGACGACATGGGATCTATTTATATTAAAATGTTTGTTAATGTTAAGAAAATATATTTAAGGAAAAATAACAGGTATCAGATTACTACAAAATGTGATTTTTGGTTTTTCAACAAAAGGTTTTTCCACTACATCAGCAAATACCTAGGTATTTTCTTGTAGGCAAACGTATGTTTTAGTGCGAATCAAACATAAAATATTTATATTTCTGATGTTGTCGTAGTTTTGTGAATAGTATAACATTAGAGACCTCAGAATTTATTACTTAAATTCAAACTAAATCTTCAGACATAAAATACTATTTGGTTGGTGATGCTCAATTCTTTTTACGTCGATTTTGTTTTTCATGATAAATGACATAAAAAGAAGAATGACCCGAATACAACCCAATACAGGTATTTTTAGAACTGGGATGACCTCACACACCATCGGATCTTGAATTCTTGGATGGTGATTTATGGTTTTCGGGAAAACAGCCCTAAATAACCACCCCATATTTGATTACCTACGAAATCGTGATCATTCTCAGAGACCGGCAGTCAACTTCAGCCTTCATCTTTAATTCTATGATGGCCACTCCCGGTTTCTGGCGAACAGGTCAAATACCATCAAATTTTGGAATTTTCAAAAACAAGGTGAGAGAGGGCAGAAATCATTCCCAAGTGCGATTTCGAGTTTCCCGCAGTCCATCTAACGTTACGAACGCGACTGAAGTCGAATGAAACTCAGCTTGAAAGTTAGATCCATCGTGAAACGCCCCTGTCGAAAACCAGCCTGGTGTTCGCCGACGAAGGATTCCGCTAACGGTCTCAATCTGAAGAACAGGATACGGGAGAGCACTTTGTATGCGGAGTTGGGCATCGATGGACTTCCTGTAGATTGGGTATATGAGGCCTTTCAACCAGTTGTTCGGCATTTGTTCATCCATCCAGTTTATTCACGCTCTAGGAAGTTCGGTCAGGCTACCATCTTTCACAGCGGCCTTGCCGTTTCTTAGCTCACTAATTGCCTTCTTAACCTCCTCCTTTGTTTTCCCCTAATGCTTTTAAAACACAGTTAATTATTTTTCCTCATAAGCCAAGAGTTTCATTTCTCAAACCCACCCATAACCACGTTATTAAGATGAACGGTGTGGTCTTAAATTGGTCTGATCAAGTTAAATACTTAGGGCTAATTTATGATAAGAATCTTACCTTCAAAGAGCACATTGAAAATATCCAATCAAAGTGCAATAAGTATATCAAATGTTTATATCCTCTTATCAACAGGAGTTCTAGACTTTCAACAGGAATTCTAAACTGTTAATTTACGAACATATTTTTAGGCCAGCAATGTTATATGCAGTTCCCATCTGGACAAGTTGTGCAACCAGGAAGAAGACACTTTAAAGGATTCAGAATAAACTTTTGAAAATGATTTTGAAGCGTCCTCCCTGGTTTAGCACGAACGAGCTACATAGGCTCACTAATGTAGAAACATTAGAAAATATGTCAAGCCAAATTATCAACAAATTCCGACAAAAATCGTTGCAATCCTCAATTGCAACGATGAGCTCACTTTATAGTCAGTAAGATAGTTTTAAGTTCATTTTAAGTTTATTTTAAGTTTCGTTTTATTCCTTTTTTTCTCCTTTACAAGTAGGTTTAATAATTTTCTTAAAATTACATTAACTCAACTGCGAAAGCTAATAACATTCAATAATATAGAAAAGCGTACAAATCGGAATATATATAGTTTCTAGGGACGATGGCGTACTCAATTTCCCAAAGTTATTCAAATCTGACGCCAGGGATTTCCATTCCGCACTTGACCGAAAAAAATGAGCGATTAAGCGCCACCTCGAATGAGGATCGCCCACCAATGTTTAATTGCCCGGTATGAGACCTAACCTCAGGTAGGTGCTTGTTCAAACGCGTCAAACGCGTCACTCTCACTAGACTTACTAGATCTCACTAGACTCTCACGACCATCATTCACGAATTCGCCCTTCTCATCCGAAAGCAAGCTATCCCTAAAAGCTTCTCTTTAACATCATGGGAAATACGGCAGTGGTCACGTGGTCGCCATTCGAAGCGAAATTCATGGGTTCAAATTAAAACGATACGCGCGAGCGAAAATTTTTTCAGGGGGGCTAATCACCAAAAGAAAATTACACAGCGTAATAGGGAGGCATTAGGTAATATTTGCAAGAAATAATTCACACATGGTTATTCTAGTTGAATCACAATCATATTTTAGTAACTTTCGGTTTTTATCATCTTTCTTTTCCCTATCCTATCTGTGCGTGTCTTTACTGATCTACGGTCCGGACTATTTGTCTATCGCTTAACAAAGCGTTTGCCAAATCGCCTGCATGCAATCTCAGTAGCGAACAAATTTCATCATTTGAATATATGTACGTTCAATTTGGCGACGTTCTCTGACCGTCGGTCACATGTGCACACGGATAATCGAATCAAATAAATGAGCTCAAATGAGTACTTACAGACCTGTAGCAATAGTTTGTTGGGGGAATACCTCTGGCTGTGCCTTACAGCGTGTGGTACGGCGAACGGTGGGCAGCAACGATGCGATGAGACTCTCTGCTTCGGCGCGCGTTGCTTGCTGCTGGTGCTATCCTGAGCCACCTAGCAGGGTGGGGAGGATCCTGGGAATTCGCCTGTATCTCGATGATCGTTTGATGTGGGCGCGATGGTTACGGCGCGGCCCTTTCTGGTTTTTTCTGGGCGGAATTTGCGCACGGTAAACCCAACGAAAAAAATGTGGCGGTGGTCGATTTGGCTATATTGAAGAAAGAAAGCCGTCGAACGGCTGTTTGGCGAGGTTTAAGACACGCACTTTCCTAGGCGCACAGATTCTTATACCTTTCTTCTCTTGGCACAAACGAAACTAGCCTAGCTATAAGAAGGTTTCTAATTCTGTTGAATCTCACTGCAAAGAATCTTGATGATTAGCACTCTTGAAAATTTGAACAAGTTAAACTGTCCCTACTTCGACGATCGCGAACACGCGAGGCAAGGCCACACTTCCGATACCTTATTAGGTTTACCGGCAAATGGACGAGAAAATCTCAAGCCCTCAGCTAAATAGTTTTCCGAAGTCGGTATACAGGAAGTGCGTCACCTCCGAACGAGTTGGACAAACTCGTTAGCTATAGACCGTTCATGAGCAATGCATCTCGCTCTTACGGGTTTCATTGGATCTTGCCATCCCACTTTGCCCGCGTTTGGAGGACACGATGTCAATCTAATCTTTGAGTTTGATTCGGTCCTGGCAGTTTCTTTAATCCGTTTAAAGAGCATTTCTCTCGAGACCTCACGTATCACAGTGCGTAACGTCGTATCCCCTGGGTGGCATATCTTCAGGCGCGTCCTAGTTCAATTACGTCTGGTTTATTGACGTTGACTAACGTCTATATCGAAGTTAGGCCCCTGAATTTGAAAATCTAGTAATTCAACCAGGGAAAACCAGAGAAAAGTGGTCAGGTTTTGAGCGCTTATTTTGCAGTCATCTATAATCAGGTTTTCGAGGTTTTGGCATCAATCGATCAGAAATTCTTTTACGGTTAAATTTATGTAACAAAAACAAACTTTTGTTTGAGATACACTATTGAAAAATTGGTAATTAATATCGATTGTCTAAATCATACCGCGCAGCCAATCACTACCTCTCTTCCCAAGCACAGTCGACACGATACAATCGATCTGACTTTGTTGTTATTGTTGTTGTCACTTTCTGTTTCCGATGTTTATGCTGCTGCTAGCGGAAAAAACCTTGCAAATATGCATTTTTTTGTTGGTGTTAATATTACGACCGCGGCCGGCGCCCCATAATTCTGATTCCAAAACCGCACCAGTGACATGCGGACGCTAGGTGATAGCAGCTGAAAGGAGGAAATACAAAATAGTACCGATCATCTCGTGCCGGTTTCACCCGTTATGCTGGTGGCTTTAGTAGTAAATGGCTACTGCAAAACACTTAAATGGCTGGAATTCTGGACGGACTAACCAGGAAACTATAATCGGCAACTGGCACCTTTCGTTGCCTCGAAATTTGGTACAGAAGCGGCTAGTTGAATTTTCTGTTTTACCAAATGCTGCTGCTAGCGGAAAAAACCTTGCAAAAATGCATGTTTGTGTTGGTGTTAATATTACGACAGCGGCCGGCGCAGCTTTCAAGAAACATTTGTCTCTACCATCCCATCATCTATGTAGCCCCGCCTTCTTTCTAATTATCTGACGAAGCCTTGGTATAAAACGTATCGTTCGAACATTTCACCCCATCAGTTTCACTACTAAACCGTACCGGATACATACGAACGCTCGGTGTTAGCAGCTGAAAGGAGGAAAAACAAAATAGTAACGGTCATCTCGTGCCGGTTTGACCCGTGATGCTGGTGGCTACTGCAAAATACTAAAATGGCTGGAATTCTGGACGGAAACCAGTAAACAAGAAATCGGCAACTGGCACCTTTTGGTGCCTCGCAGTTTTATAATAGAAGCGGTTAGTTGAATTTTATGTTTTACAATTGCTGCTGTTAGCGGAAAAAAACCTTGCTAAAATGCATGTTTATGTTGATGTTAATTTCACGACAGCGCTAGGTGTTAGCAGCTGAAAGGAGGAAAGACAAAATAGTACCGGTCATCTCGTGCCGGTTTCACCCGTTATGCTGGTGGCTTTAGTAGTAAATGGCTACTGCAAAACACTTAAATGGCTGGAATTCTGGACGGACTAACCAGGAAACTATAATCGGCAACTGGCACCTTTTGGTGCCTCGAAATTTTGGTACAGAAGCGGCTAATTGAATTTTCTGTTTTACCAAATGCTGCTGCTAGCGGGAAAAACCTTGCAAAAATGCATGTTTGTGTTGGTGTTAATATTACGACAGCGGCCGGCGCAGCTTTCAAGAAACATTTGTCTCTACCATTCCATCATCTATGTAGCCCCGCCTTCTTTCTAATTATCTGACGAAGCCTTGGTATAAAACGTATCATTCGAACATTTCACCCCATCAGTTTCACTACTAAACCGTACCGGATACATACGGACGCTCGGTGTTAGCAGCTAAAAGGAGGAAAAACTAAATAGTAACGGTCATCTCGTGCCGGTTTGACCCGTGATGCTGGTGGCTACTGCAAAATACTAAAATGGCTGGAATTCTGGACGGAAACCAGTAAACAAGAAATCGGCAACTGGCACCTTTTGGTGCCTCGCAGTTTTATAATAGAAGCGGTTAGTTGAATTTTATGTTTTACAATTGCTGCTGTTAGCGGAAAAAAACCTTGCTAAAATGCATGTTTATGTTGATGTTAATTTCACGACAGCGCTAGGTGTTAGCAGCTGAAAGGAGGAAAGACAAAATAGTACCGGTCATCTCGTGCCGGTTTCACCCGTTATGCTGGTGGCTTTAGTAGTAAATGGCTACTGCAAAACACTTAAATGGCTGGAATTCTGGACGGACTAACCAGGAAACTATAATCGGCACCTGGCACCTTTTGTTGCCTCGAAATTTTGGTACAGAAGCGGCTAATTGAATTTTCTGTTTTACCAAATGCTGCTGCTAGCGGAGAAAACCTTGCAAAAATGCATGTTTGTGTTGGTGTTAATATTACGACAGCGGCCGGCGCAGCTTTCAAGAAACATTTGTCTCTACCATTCCATCATCTATGTAGCCCCGCCTTTTTTCTAATTATTTGACGAAGCCTTGGTATAAAACGTATCGTTCGAACATTTCACCCCATCAGTTTCACTACTAAACCGTACCGGATACATACGGACGCTCGGTGTTAGCAGCTGAAAGGAGGAAAAACAAAATAGTAACGGTCATCTCGTGCCGGTTTGACCCGTGATGCTGGTGGCTACTGCAAAATACTAAAATGGCTGGAATTCTGGACGGAAACCAGTAAACAAGAAATCGGCAACTGGCACCTTTTGGTGCCTCGCAGTTTTATAATAGAAGCGGTTAGTTGAATTTTATGTTTTACAATTGCTGCTGTTAGCGGAAAAAAACCTTGCTAAAATGCATGTTTATGTTGATGTTAATTTCACGACAGCGCTAGGTGTTAGCAGCTGAAAGGAGGAAAGACAAAATAGTACCGGTCATCTCGTGCCGGTTTCACCCGTTATGCTGGTGGCTTTAGTAGTAAATGGCTACTGCAAAACACTTAAATGGCTGGAATTCTGGACGGACTAACCAGGAAACTATAATCGGCAACTGGCACCTTTTGGTGCCTCGAAATTTTGGTACAGAAGCGGCTAATTGAATTTTCTGTTTTACCAAATGCTGCTGCTAGCGGAAAAAACCTTGCAAAAATGCATGTTTGTGTTGGTGTTAATATTACGACAGCGGCCGGCGCAGCTTTCAAGAAACATTTGTCTCTACCATTCCATCATCTATGTAGCCCCGCCTTCTTTCTAATTATCTGACGAAGCCTTGGTATAAAACGTATCGTTCGAACATTTCACCCCATCAGTTTCACTACTAAACCGTACCGGATTCATACGGACGCTCGGTGTCAGCAGCTGAAAGGAGGAAAAACAAAATAGTAACGGTCATCTCGTGCCGGTTTGACCCGTGATGCTGGTGGCTACTGCAAAATACTAAAATGGCTGGAATTCTGGACGGAAACCAGTAAACAAGAAATCGGCAACTGGCACCTTTTGGTGCCTCGCAGTTTTATAATAGAAGCGGTTAGTTGAATTTTATGTTTTACAATTGCTGCTGTTAGCGGAAAAAAACCTTGCTAAAATGCATGTTTATGTTGATGTTAATTTCACGACAGCGCTAGGTGTTAGCAGCTGAAAGGAGGAAAGACAAAATAGTACCGGTCATCTCGTGCCGGTTTCACCCGTTATGCTGGTGGCTTTAGTAGTAAATGGCTACTGCAAAACACTTAAATGGCTGGAATTCTGGACGGACTAACCAGGAAACTATAATCGGCAACTGGCACCTTTTGGTGCCTCGAAATTTTGGTACAGAAGCGGCTAATTGAATTTTCTGTTTTACCAAATGCTGCTGCTAGCGGTAAAAACCTTGCAAAAATGCATGTTTGTGTTGGTGTTAATATTACGACAGCGGCCGGCGCAGCTTTCAAGAAACATTTGTCTCTACCATTCCATCATCTATGTAGCCCCGCCTTCTTTCTAATTATCTGACGAAGCCTTGGTATAAAACGTATCGTTCGAACATTTCACCCCATCAGTTTCACTACTAAACCGTACCGGATTCATACGGACGCTCGGTGTTAGCAGCTGAAAGGAGGAAAAACAAAATAGTAACGGTCATCTCGTGCCGGTTTGACCCGTGATGCTGGTGGCTACTGCAAAATACTAAAATGGCTGGAATTCTGGACGGAAACCAGTAAACAAGAAATCGGCAACTGGCACCTTTTGGTGCCTCGCAGTTTTATAATAGAAGCGGTTAGTTGAATTTTATGTTTTACAATTGCTGCTGTTAGCGGAAAAAAACCTTGCTAAAATGCATGTTTATGTTGATGTTAATTTCACGACAGCGCTAGGTGTTAGCAGCTGAAAGGAGGAAAGACAAAATAGTACCGGTCATCTCGTGCCGGTTTCACCCGTGATGCTGGTGGCTGTTAGTAATAAATAGCTACTGCAAAATACTAAAATGGCTGGAATTCTGAACGGAAACCAGTAAACAAGAAATCGGCAACTGGCACCTTTTGGTGCCTCGCAGTTTTATAATAGAAGCGGTTAGTTGAATTTTATGTTTTACAATTGCTGCTGTTAGCGGAAAAAACCTTGCTAAAATGCATGTTTATGTTGATGTTAATTTCACGACAGCGCTAGGTGTTAGCAGCTGAAAGGAGGAAAGACAAAATAGTACCGGTCATCTCGTGCCGGTTTCACCCGTTATGCTGGTGGCTTTAGTAGTAAATGGCTACTGCAAAACACTTAAATGGCTGGAATTCTGGACGGACTAACCAGGAAACTATAATCGGCAACTGGCACCTTTTGGTGCCTCGAAATTTTGGTACAGAAGCGGCTAATTGAATTTTCTGTTTTACCAAATGCTGCTGCTAGCGGAAAAAACCTTGCAAAAATGCATGTTTGTGTTGGTGTTAATATTACGACAGCGGCCGGCGCAGCTTTCAAGAAACATTTGTCTCTACCATTCCATCATCTATGTAGCCCCGCCTTCTTTCTAATTATCTGACGAAGCCTTGGTATAAAACGTATCGTTCGAACATTTCACCCCATCAGTTTCACTACTAAACCGTACCGGATACATACGGACGCTCGGTGTTAGCAGCTAAAAGGAGGAAAAACAAAATAGTAACGGTCATCTCGTGCCGGTTTGACCCGTGATGCTGGTGGCTACTGCAAAATACTAAAATGGCTGGAATTCTGGACGGAAACCAGTAAACAAGAAATCGGTAACTGGCACCTTTTGGTGCCTCGCAGTTTTATAATAGAAGCGGTTAGTTGAATTTTATGTTTTACAATTGCTGCTGTTAGCGGAAAAAAACCTTGCTAAAATGCATGTTTATGTTGATGTCAATTTCACGACAGCGCTAGGTGTTAGCAGCTGAAAGGAGGAAAGACAAAATAGTACCGGTCATCTCGTGCCGGTTTCACCCGTTATGCTGGTGGCTTTAGTAGTAAATGGCTACTGCAAAACACTTAAATGGCTGGAATTCTGGACGGACTAACCAGGAAACTATAATCGGCAACTGGCACCTTTTGGTGCCTCGAAATTTTGGTACAGAAGCGGCTAATTGAATTTTCTGTTTTACCAAATGCTGCTGCTAGCGGAAAAAACCTTGCAAAAATGCATGTTTGTGTTGGTGTTAATATTACGACAGCGGCCGGCGCAGCTTTCAAGAAACATTTGTCTCTACCATTCCATCATCTATGTAGCCCCGCCTTCTTTCTAATTATCTGACGAAGCCTTGGTATAAAACGTATCGTTCGAACATTTCACCCCATCAGTTTCACTACTAAACCGTACCGGATACATACGGACGCTCGGTGTTAGCAGCTAAAAGGAGGAAAAACAAAATAGTAACGGTCATCTCGTGCCGGTTTGACCCGTGATGCTGGTGGCTACTGCAAAATACTAAAATGGCTGGAATTCTGGACGGTAACCAGTAAACAAGAAATCGGCAACTGGCACCTTCTGGTGCCTCGCAGTTTTATAATAGAAGCGGTTAGTTGAATTTTATGTTTTACAATTGCTGCTGTTAGCGGAAAAAAACCTTGCTAAAATGCATGTTTATGTTGATGTTAATTTCACGACAGCGCTAGGTGTTAGCAGCTGAAAGGAGGAAAGACAAAATAGTACCGGTCATCTCGTGCCGGTTTCACCCGTTATGCTGGTAGCTTTAGTAGTAAATGGCTACTGCAAAACACTTAAATGGCTGGAATTCTGGACGGACTAACCAGGAAACTATAATCGGCAACTGGCACCTTTTGGTGCCTCGAAATTTTGGTACAGAAGCGGCTAATTGAATTTTCTGTTTTACCAAATGCTGCTGCTAGCGGAAAAAACCTTGCAAAAATGCATGTTTGTGTTGGTGTTAATATTACGACAGCGGCCGGCGCAGCTTTCAAGAAACATTTGTCTCTACCATTCCATCATCTATGTAGCCCCGCCTTCTTTCTAATTATCTGACGAAGCCTTGGTATAAAACGTATCGTTCGAACATTTCACCCCATCAGTTTCACTACTAAACCGTACCGGATACATACGGACGCTCGGTGTTAGCAGCTAAAAGGAGGAAAAACAAAATAGTAACGGTCATCTCGTGCCGGTTTGACCCGTGATGCTGGTGGCTACTGCAAAATACTAAAATGGCTGGAATTCTGGACGGAAACCAGTAAACAAGAAATCGGCAACTGGCACCTTTTGGTGCCTCGCAGTTTTATAATAGAAGCGGTTAGTTGAATTTTATGTTTTACAATTGCTGCTGTTAGCGGAAAAAAACCTTGCTAAAATGCATGTTTATGTTGATGTTAATTTCACGGCAGCGCTAGGTGTTAGCAGCTGAAAGGAGGAAAGACAAAATAGTACCGGTCATCTAGTGCCGGTTTCACCCGTTATGCTGGTGGCTTTAGTAGTAAATGGCTACTGCAAAACACTTAAATGGCTGGAATTCTGGACGGACTAACCAAAAACAAAAATATATTCGGCACCTGGCACCTTTTGTTGCCTCGAAATTTTGGTACAGAAGCGGCTAATTGAATTTTCTGTTTTACCAAATGCTGCTGCTAGCGGAGAAAACCTTGCAAAAATGCATGTTTGTGTTGGTGTTAATATTACGACAGCGGCCGGCGCAGCTTTCAAGAAACATTTGTCTCTACCATTCCATCATCTATGTAGCCCCGCCTTCTTTCTAATTATCTGACGAAGCCTTGGTATAAAACGTATCGTTCGAACATTTCACCCCATCAGTTTCACTACTAAACCGTACCGGATACATACGGACGCTCGGTGTTAGCAGCTAAAAGGAGGAAAAACAAAATAGTAACGGTCATCTCGTGCCGGTTTGACCCGTGATGCTGGTGGCTACTGCAAAATACTAGAATGGCTGGAATTCTGGACGGTAACCAGTAAACAAGAAATCGGCAACTGGCACCTTCTGGTGCCTCGCAGTTTTATAATAGAAGCGGTTAGTTGAATTTTATGTTTTACAATTGCTGCTGTTAGCGGAAAAAAACCTTGCTAAAATGCATGTTTATGTTGATGTCAATTTCACGACAGCGCTAGGTGTTAGCAGCTGAAAGGAGGAAAGACAAAATAGTACCGGTCATCTCGTGCCGGTTTCACCCGTTATGCTGGTGGCTTTAGTAGTAAATGGCTACTGCAAAACACTTAAATGGCTGGAATTCTGGACGGACTAACCAGGAAACTATAATCGGCAACTGGCACCTTTTGGTGCCTCGAAATTTTGGTACAGAAGCGGCTAATTGAATTTTCTGTTTTACCAAATGCTGCTGCTAGCGGAAAAAACCTTGCAAAAATGCATGTTTGTGTTGGTGTTAATATTACGACAGCGGCCGGCGCAGCTTTCAAGAAACATTTGTCTCTACCATTCCATCATCTATGTAGCCCCGCCTTCTTTCTAATTATCTGACGAAGCCTTGGTATAAAACGTATCGTTCGAACATTTCACCCCATCAGTTTCACTACTAAACCGTACCGGATACATACGGACGCTCGGTGTTAGCAGCTAAAAGGAGGAAAAACAAAATAGTAACGGTCATCTCGTGCCGGTTTGACCCGTGATGCTGGTGGCTACTGCAAAATACTAGAATGGCTGGAATTCTGGACGGAAACCAGTAAACAAGAAATCGGCAACTGGCACCTTTTGGTGCCTCGCAGTTTTATAATAGAAGCGGTTAGTTGAATTTTATGTTTTACAATTGCTGCTGTTAGCGGAAAAAAACCTTGCTAAAATGCATGTTTATGTTGATGTTAATTTCACGGCAGCGCTAGGTGTTAGCAGCTGAAAGGAGGAAAGACAAAATAGTACCGGTCATCTCGTGCCGGTTTCACCCGTTATGCTGGTGGCTTTAGTAGTAAATGGCTACTGCAAAACACTTAAATGGCTGGAATTCTGGACGGACTAACCAAAAACAAAAATATATTCGGCACCTGGCACCTTTTGTTGCCTCGAAATTTTGGTACAGAAGCGGCTAATTGAATTTTCTGTTTTACCAAATGCTGCTGCTAGCGGAAAAAACCTTGCAAAAATGCATGTTTGTGTTGGTGTTAATATTACGACAGCGGCCGGCGCAGCTTTCAAGAAACATTTGTCTCTACCATTCCATCATCTATGTAGCCCCGCCTTCTTTCTAATTATCTGACGAAGCCTTGGTATAAAACGTATCGTTCGAACATTTCACCCCATCAGTTTCACTACTAAACCGTACCGGATACATACGGACGCTCGGTGTTAGCAGCTAAAAGGAGGAAAAACAAAATAGTAACGGTCATCTCGTGCCGGTTTGACCCGTGATGCTGGTGGCTACTGCAAAATACTAAAATGGCTGGAATTCTGGACGGAAACCAGTAAACAAGAAATCGGCAACTGGCACCTTTTGGTGCCTCGCAGTTTTATAATAGAAGCGGTTAGTTGAATTTTATGTTTTACAATTGCTGCTGTTAGCGGAAAAAAACCTTGCTAAAATGCATGTTTATGTTGATGTTAATTTCACGGCAGCGCTAGGTGTTAGCAGCTGAAAGGAGGAAAGACAAAATAGTACCGGTCATCTCGTGCCGGTTTCACCCGTTATGCTGGTGGCTTTAGTAGTAAATGGCTACTGCAAAACACTTAAATGGCTGGAATTCTGGACGGACTAACCAAAAACAAAAATATATTCGGCACCTGGCACCTTTTGTTGCCTCGAAATTTTGGTACAGAAGCGGCTAATTGAATTTTCTGTTTTACCAAATGCTGCTGCTAGCGGGAAAAACCTTGCAAAAATGCATGTTTGTGTTGGTGTTAATATTACGACAGCGGCCGGCGCAGCTTTCAAGAAACATTTGTCTCTACCATTCCATCATCTATGTAGCCCCGCCTTCTTTCTAATTATCTGACGAAGCCTTGGTATAAAACGTATCGTTCGAACATTTCACCCCATCAGTTTCACTACTAAACCGTACCGGATACATACGGACGCTCGGTGTTAGCAGCTAAAAGGAGGAAAAACAAAATAGTAACGGTCATCTCGTGCCGGTTTGACCCGTGATGCTGGTGGCTACTGCAAAATACTAAAATGGCTGGAATTCTGGACGGTAACCAGTAAACAAGAAATCGGCAACTGGCACCTTTTGGTGCCTCGCAGTTTTATAATAGAAGCGGTTAGTTGAATTTTATGTTTTACAATTGCTGCTGTTAGCGGAAAAAAACCTTGCTAAAATGCATGTTTATGTTGATGTTAATTTCACGACAGCGCTAGGTGTTAGCAGCTGAAAGGAGGAAAGACAAAATAGTACCGGTCATCTCGTGCCGGTTTCACCCGTTATGCTGGTGGCTTTAGTAGTAAATGGCTACTGCAAAACACTTAAATGGCTGGAATTCTGGACGGACTAACCAGGAAACTATAATCGGCAACTGGCACCTTTTGGTGCCTCGAAATTTTGGTACAGAAGCGGCTAATTGAATTTTCTGTTTTACCAAATGCTGCTGCTAGCGGAAAAAACCTTGCAAAAATGCATGTTTGTGTTGGTGTTAATATTACGACAGCGGCCGGCGCAGCTTTCAAGAAACATTTGTCTCTACCATTCCATCATCTATGTAGCCCCGCCTTCTTTCTAATTATCTGACGAAGCCTTGGTATAAAACGTATCGTTCGAACATTTCACCCCATCAGTTTCACTACTAAACCGTACCGGATACATACGGACACTCGGTGTTAGCAGCTAAAAGGAGGAAAAACAAAATAGTAACGGTCATCTCGTGCCGGTTTGACCCGTGGTGCTGGTGGCTACTGCAAAATACTAAAATGGCTGGAATTCTGGACGGAAACCAGTAAACAAGAAATCGGCAACTGGCACCTTCTGGTGCCTCGCAGTTTTATAATAGAAGCGGTTAGTTGAATTTTATGTTTTACAATTGCTGCTGTTAGCGGAAAAAAACCTTGCTAAAATGCATGTTTATGTTGATGTTAATTTCACGACAGCGCTAGGTGTTAGCAGCTGAAAGGAGGAAAGACAAAATAGTACCGGTCATCTCGTGCCGGTTTCACCCGTTATGCTGGTGGCTTTAGTAGTAAATGGCTACTGCAAAACACTTAAATGGCTGGAATTCCGGACGGACTAACCAGGAAACTATAATCGGCAACTGGCACCTTTTGGTGCCTCGAAATTTTGGTACAGAAGCGGCTAATTGAATTTTCTGTTTTACCAAATGCTGCTGCTAGCGGAAAAAACCTTGCAAAAATGCATGTTTGTGTTGGTGTTAATATTACGACAGCGGCCGGCGCAGCTTTCAAGAAACATTTGTCTCTACCATTCCATCATCTATGTAGCCCCGCCTTCTTTCTAATTATCTGACGAAGCCTTGGTATAAAACGTATCATTCGAACATTTCACCCCATCAGTTTCACTACTAAACCGTACCGGATACATACGGACGCTCGGTGTTAGCAGCTGAAAGGAGGAAAAACAAAATAGTAACGGTCATCTCGTGCCGGTTTGACCCGTGATGCTGGTGGCTACTGCAAAATACTAAAATGGCTGGAATTCTGGACGGAAACCAGTAAACAAGAAATCGGCAACTGGCACCTTCTGGTGCCTCGCAGTTTTATAATAGAAGCGGTTAGTTGAATTTTATGTTTTACAATTGCTGCTGTTAGCGGAAAAAAACCTTGCTAAAATGCATGTTTATGTTGATGTTAAATTCACGACAGCGCTAGGTGTTAGCAGCTGAAAGGAGGAAAGACAAAATAGTACCGGTCATCTCGTGCCGGTTTCACCCGTTATGCTGGTGGCTTTAGTAGTAAATGGCTACTGCAAAACACTTAAATGGCTGGAATTCTGGACGGACTAACCAGGAAACTATAATCGGCAACTGGCACCTTTTGGTGCCTCGAAATTTTGGTACAGAAGCGGCTAATTGAATTTTCTGTTTTACCAAATGCTGCTGCTAGCGGAAAAAACCTTGCAAAAATGCATGTTTGTGTTGGTGTTAATATTACGACAGCGGCCGGCGCAGCTTTCAAGAAACATTTGTCTCTACCATTCCATCATCTATGTAGCCCCGCCTTCTTTCTAATTATCTGACGAAGCCTTGGTATAAAACGTATCGTTCGAACATTTCACCCCATCAGTTTCACTACTAAACCGTACCGGATACATACGGACGCTCGGTGTTAGCAGCTAAAAGGAGGAAAAACAAAATAGTAACGGTCATCTCGTGCCGGTTTGACCCGTGATGCTGGTGGCTACTGCAAAATACTAAAATGGCTGGAATTCTGGACGGAAACCAGTAAACAAGAAATCGGCAACTGGCACCTTTTGGTGCCTCGCAGTTTTATAATAGAAGCGGTTAGTTGAATTTTATGTTTTACAATTGCTGCTGTTAGCGGAAAAAAACCTTCCAAAAATGCATGTTTATGTTGATGTTAATTTCACGACAGCGCTAGGTGTTAGCAGCTGAAAGGAGGAAAGACAAAATAGTACCGGTCATCTCGTGCCGGTTTCACCCGTTATGCTGGTGGCTTTAGTAGTAAATGGCTACTGCAAAACACTTAAATGGCTGGAATTCTGGACGGACTAACCAGGAAACTATAATCGGCAACTGGCACCTTTTGGTGCCTCGAAATTTTGGTACAGAAGCGGCTAATTGAATTTTCTGTTTTACCAAATGCTGCTGCTAGCGGAAAAAACCTTGCAAAAATGCATGTTTGTGTTGGTGTTAATATTACGACAGCGGCCGGCGCAGCTTTCAAGAAACATTTGTCTCTACCATTCCATCATCTATGTAGCCCCGCCTTCTTTCTAATTATCTGACGAAGCCTTGGTATAAAACGTATCGTTCGAACATTTCACCCCATCAGTTTCACTACTAAACCGTACCGGATACATACGGACACTCGGTGTTAGCAGCTGAAAGGAGGAAAAACAAAATAGTAACGGTCATCTCGTGCCGGTTTGACCCGTGATGCTGGTGGCTACTGCAAAATACTAAAATGGCTGGAATTCTGGACGGAAACCAGTAAACAAGAAATCGGCAACTGGCACCTTTTGGTGCCTCGCAGTTTTATAATAGAAGCGGTTAGTTGAATTTTATGTTTTACAATTGCTGCTGTTAGCGGAAAAAAACCTTGCTAAAATGCATGTTTATGTTGATGTCAATTTCACGACAGCGCTAGGTGTTAGCAGCTGAAAGGAGGAAAGACAAAATAGTAACGGTCATCTCGTGCCGGTTTCACCCGTTATGCTGGTGGCTTTAGTAGTAAATGGCTACTGCAAAACACTTAAATGGCTGGAATTCTGGACGGACTAACCAGGAAACTATAATCGGCAACTGGCACCTTTTGGTGCCTCGAAATTTTGGTACAGAAGCGGCTAATTGAATTTTCTGTTTTACCAAATGCTGCTGCTAGCGGAAAAAACCTTGCAAAAATGCATGTTTGTGTTGGTGTTAATATTACGACAGCGGCCGGCGCAGCTTTCAAGAAACATTTGTCTCTACCATTCCATCATCTATGTAGCCCCGCCTTCTTTCTAATTATCTGACGAAGCCTTGGTATAAAACGTATCATTCGAACATTTCACCCCATCAGTTTCACTACTAAACCGTACCGGATACATACGGACGCTCGGTGTTAGCAGCTAAAAGGAGGAAAAACAAAATAGTAACGGTCATCTCGTGCCGGTTTGACCCGTGATGCTGGTGGCTACTGCAAAATACTAAAATGGCTGGAATTCTGGACGGAAACCAGTAAACAAGAAATCGGCAACTGGCACCTTTTGGTGCCTCGCAGTTTTATAATAGAAGCGGTTAGTTGAATTTTATGTTTTACAATTGCTGCTGTTAGCGGAAAAAAACCTTGCTAAAATGCATGTTTATGTTGATGTTAATTTCACGACAGCGCTAGGTGTTAGCAGCTGAAAGGAGGAAAGACAAAATAGTACCGGTCATCTCGTGCCGGTTTCACCCGTTATGCTGGTGGCTTTAGTAGTAAATGGCTACTGCAAAACACTTAAATGGCTGGAATTCTGGACGGACTAACCAAAAACAAAAATATATTCGGCACCTGGCACCTTTTGTTGCCTCGAAATTTTGGTACAGAAGCGGCTAATTGAATTTTCTGTTTTACCAAATGCTGCTGCTAGCGGAGAAAACCTTGCAAAAATGCATGTTTGTGTTGGTGTTAATATTACGACAGCGGCCGGCGCAGCTTTCAAGAAACATTTGTCTCTACCATCCCATCATCTATGTAGCCCCGCCTTCTTTCTAATTATCTGACGAAGCCTTGGTATAAAACGTATCGTTCGAACATTTCACCCCATCAGTTTCACTACTAAACCGTACCGGATACATACGGACGCTCGGTGTTAGCAGCTAAAAGGAGGAAAAACAAAATAGTAAACGTCATCTCGTGCCGGTTTGACCCGTGATGCTGGTGGCTACTGCAAAATACTAAAATGGCTGGAATTCTGGACGGAAACCAGTAAACAAGAAATCGGCAACTGGCACCTTTTGGTGCCTCGCAGTTTTATGATAGAAGCGGTTAGTTGAATTTTATGTTTTACAATTGCTGCTGTTAGCGGAAAAAAAACCTTGCTAAAATGCATGTTTATGTTGATGTTAATTTCACGACAGCGCTAGGTGTTAGCAGCTGAAAGGAGGAAAGACAAAATAGTACCGGTCATCTCGTGCCGGTTTCACCCGTTATGCTGGTGGCTTTAGTAGTAAATGGCTACTGCAAAACACTTAAATGGCTGGAATTCTGGACGGACTAACCAGGAAACTATAATCGGCAACTGGCACCTTTTGGTGCCTCGAAATTTTGGTACAGAAGCGGCTAATTGAATTTTCTGTTTTACCAAATGCTGCTGCTAGCGGGAAAAACCTTGCAAAAATGCATGTTTGTGTTGGTGTTAATATTACGACAGCGGCCGGCGCAGCTTTCAAGAAACATTTGTCTCTACCATTCCATCATCTATGTAGCCCCGCCTTCTTTCTAATTATCTGACGAAGCCTTGGTATAAAACGTATCGTTCGAACATTTCACCCCATCAGTTTCACTACTAAACCGTACCGGATACATACGGACGCTCGGTGTTAGCAGCTAAAAGGAGGAAAAACAAAATAGTAACGGTCATCTCGTGCCGGTTTGACCCGTGATGCTGGTGGCTACTGCGAAATACTAAAATGGCTGGAATTCTGGACGGAAACCAGTAAACAAGAAATCGGCAACTGGCACCTTTTGGTGCCTCGCAGTTTTATAATAGAAGCGGTTAGTTGAATTTTATGTTTTACAATTGCTGCTGTTAGCGGAAAAAAACCTTGCTAAAATGCATGTTTATGTTGATGTTAATTTCACGACAGCGCTAGGTGTTAGCAGCTGAAAGGAGGAAAGACAAAATAGTACCGGTCATCTCGTGCCGGTTTCACCCGTTATGCTGGTGGCTTTAGTAGTAAATGGCTACTGCAAAACACTTGAATGGCTGGAATTCTGGACGGACTAACCAAAAACAAAAATATATTCGGCACCTGGCACCTTTTGTTGCCTCAAAATTTTGGTACAGAAGCGGCTAATTGAATTTTCTGTTTTACCAAATGCTGCTGCTAGCGGAGAAAACCTTGCAAAAATGCATGTTTGTGTTGGTGTTAATATTACGACAGCGGCCGGCGCAGCTTTCAAGAAACATTTGTCTCTACCATTCCATCATCTATGTAGCCCCGCCTTCTTTCTAATTATTTGACGAAGCCTTGGTATAAAACGTATCGTTCGAACATTTCACCCCATCAGTTTCACTACTAAACCGTACCGGATACATACGGACGCTCGGTGTTAGCAGCTAAAAGGAGGAAAAACAAAATAGTAACGGTCATCTCGTGCCGGTTTGACCCGTGATGCTGGTGGCTACTGCAAAATACTAAAATGGCTGGAATTCTGGACGGAAACCAGTAAACAAGAAATCGGCAACTGGCACCTTTTGGTGCCTCGCAGTTTTATAATAGAAGCGGTTAGTTGAATTTTATGTTTTACAATTGCTGCTGTTAGCGGAAAAAAACCTTGCTAAAATGCATGTTTATGTTGATGTCAATTTCACGACAGCGCTAGGTGTTAGCAGCTGAAAGGAGGAAAGACAAAATAGTACCGGTCATCTCGTGCCGGTTTCACCCGTTATGCTGGTGGCTTTAGTAGTAAATGGCTACTGCAAAACACTTAAATGGCTGGAATTCTGGACGGACTAACCAGGAAACTATAATCGGCAACTGGCACCTTTTGGTGCCTCGAAATTTTGGGTACAGAAGCGGCTAATTGAATTTTCTGTTTTACCAAATGCTGCTGCTAGCGGAAAAAACCTTGCAAAAATGCATGTTTGTGTTGGTGTTAATATTACGCAGCGGCCGGCGCAGCTTTCAAGAAACATTTGTCTCTACCATTCCATCATCTATGTAGCCCCGCCTTCTTTCTAATTATCTGACGAAGCCTTGGTATAAAACGTATCATTCGAACATTTCACCCCATCAGTTTCACTACTAAACCGTACCGGATACATACGGACGCTCGGTGTTAGCAGCTAAAAGGAGGAAAAACAAAATAGTAACGGTCATCTCGTGCCGGTTTGACCCGTGATGCTGGTGGCTACTGCAAAATACTAAAATGGCTGGAATTCTGGACGGAAACCAGTAAACAAGAAATCGGCAACTGGCACCTTTTGGTGCCTCGAAATTTTGGTACAGAAGCGGCTAATTGAATTTTCTGTTTTACCAAATGCTGCTGCTAGCGGTAAAAACCTTGCAAAAATGCATGTTTGTGTTGGTGTTAATATTACGACAGCGGCCGGCGCAGCTTTCAAGAAACATTTGTCTCTACCATTCCATCATCTATGTAGCCCCGCCTTCTTTCTAATTATCTGACGAAGCCTTGGTATAAAACGTATCGTTCGAACATTTCACCCCATCAGTTTCATTACTAAACCGTACCGGATACATACGGACGCTCGGTGTTAGCAGCTGAAAGGAGGAAAAACAAAATAGTAACGGTCATCTCGTGCCGGTTTGACCCGTGATGCTGGTGGCTACTGCAAAATACTAAAATGGCTGGAATTCTGGACGGAAACCAGTAAACAAGAAATCGGCAACTGGCACCTTTTGGTGCCTCGCAGTTTTATAATAGAAGCGGTTAGTTGAATTTTATGTTTTACAATTGCTGCTGTTAGCGGAAAAAAACCTTCCAAAAATGCATGTTTATGTTGATGTTAATTTCACGACAGCGCTAGGTGTTAGCAGCTGAAAGGAGGAAAGACAAAATAGTACCGGTCATCTAGTGCCGGTTTCACCCGTGATGCTGGTGGCTGTTAGTAATAAATAGCTACTGCAAAATACTTAAATGGCTGGAATTCTGGACGGACTACCAGTAAACGAGAATAATCGGCAACTGGTACCTTTTGGTGCCTCGCAGTTTTATAATAGAAGCGGTTAGTTGAATTTTCTGTTTTACAAAATGTTGCTGCTAGCGGAAAAAACCTTGCAAAAATGCATGTTTGTGTTGATGTTAATTTCACGACAGCGCTAGGTGTTAGCAGCTGAAGGGAGGAAAGACAAAATAGTACCGGTCATCTCGTGCCGGTTTCACCCGTTATGCTGGTGGCTCTTAGTAATAAATGGCTACTGCAAAATACTAAAATGGCTGGAATTCCGGACGGACTAACCAGTAAACGAGAATAATCGGCAACTGGTACCTTTTGGTGCCTCGAAATTTTGTTACAGAAGTTTTGTAAAAGAAGCGTTGCAATTTTCTCTACTATTTGCTTCAATGGAAGATTTTTTTTTCTTTTTTTTATAGAATACGGTAGTCAACGTCATGCGGTCGTGTCTTGAATACCACCCTCCCACTTTTATACCAGTTCAAATACCCTCAGTCGACTAATGTATTCCAGTGGTCGAACTAGACTGTTTGTGATTATCAGATCTGTTCGTTCGTATTTACTTTTAATATTGATTTCAATATTTTATGTATACAACTAGGAAAAAGTTACTTCCTAAATTAGTTATGTACAAATTATACCTAAGGTACAATAAGTGTACCTGTTACAGTTTGCTAGTCTTTCAGTCACGCGCACGACAAACGAAAGATACTCAAATTGCCTTTTTCTCAAGCAAACTCTGAACCTGAGGTACACTAAAAATGATATTTTTTTTTAGTGTAGCAACGCAAACACTCCTGTTCTGACTACAAGTTACCTTTGCTTTTAGCCCTCCACTCACCTCCTCTCGCCTGGTATGCAGAAAGACGCACAGATAAGCAGACAAATTTTATGCTCTATACTTCAATTAAGGTGAAACCTCATTGAATCCAAAAATGGTCGACTTCGAGTCACCACTTCGAATTTTCGAAAGCACAAGACTCGGAAATAGTTAATGCGTTCCCTGTAAAAATGCTATTTTATGTTTGCTGTGGTGAAGCAAACATAAAATAGAATTTTCATAGGGAACGCAATGAGTATTTCCGAGTCTTGTGCTTTCGAAAATTCGAAGTGGTGACTCGAAGTCGGCCATTTTTGGATTCAATGAGGTTTCATTCCAATATTTCTAGCATTTTACAGGGTCCGGTTGTTGAAGTATTTTATACCAGGCTGCCGCCAAATGTCACTTCAAAACTTGACCACCGTTTTACTTAAAATTCCGCAGTCCAGAGTCCGGGTTTTTTCGCTTGAGAACCAACGCGAGCTCTGTTGGTGCCAAAGTGACGAAGCGCTCACGGTTTGTCGATGTTCTGTAGAGCTAGTAGGTTGGTTTTCACTCTATCAGGGACAAAAACCAGCGGAGTCGCATAGGTTAGTGATCTTACTAGCACCCGAACTCCTGCTGGTTTGCTTATTCACGGTAATCACGATAGTTTCCAACCTTTTCTCCGCAACCCTATTTACCAGCGTATTCACTCTTTTTTCTCGTTCTTCTTCGTTGTTTCTGCCTTACCGAAAGATCTTCAACTTTCTGGATTGAAATGTACCGCCAATTTAGTGGCACTACGTCGAGGATTTCGCTTGAGACGCTTCTTGACAATCTTTACTATGCAGATGTCACCACAGTAGCTAAACGTCCTCCTCCATACCATTTTTTGGTATTCCCGGTCTTCAGATATCTTTTGACTGTTCGGTATACAAAACTTCTACACCCGAGTAAGAGCAAGCCCACCAGTGGCTAAATTGAAGTTTCTAAAGCTAGTTTGGCAACTCCCACCATAACGCGACAACCGCACCGGGCGTTGCTATGTTGGTTTGGGAAATAACAATCCTCACCTCGGGTAGTAGCGAGTTATTAAATTTGGCAACGCGATAGCAACGAGCCGAATCGTTGCTATTTGATGAAATGTCAAACTGTTGTTTTTTTTTCCACAAAATAGCAACGGCCAGCGTTGTGAAAATAGCAACTCAAATGGCAACTCACCGGTGCGCTTGCTCTAAGTAGGATAGTTTACAAACTATGACCTCCTGACGTTATCCTGCTCTGAACAATGCAACCACAGCAATACGTATCTGTTCGAGATCCATTTTTGCCGGATAGCACTTGATTACAAAAGTAACACATACATCCACTGTTAATAATGCAACGAGGAGTCGTCCAATGCAGTTTCGTGTGCAACCCTATAATGAGTGTAAAAGTAATGTAGCAGTTCAATTGCCGGACCCTGTAGATAGAAGTTAGTTCTCAGATAAAAGTAAAACTATTCACAATAATTATGAACATAACGACCTTACAATCGGTTGTAATGCGCTTAGGAAATATAATGTACATAAAACGTATAAAAATGCTTAACATCAAACGAACATTTTTGACCTAGAACTACGTCTCTCAGAAAGTTCGGTTAGATAGCTGTAAAATAAACTCTTAAAACGGAAAAAAGTGAAAAATATGTTCAATTTCAATTGCTTATAAATCGGATAGTTTTCGATGGATTTCCTTTGTTCTTGTAGCAATCGATTGTATAATCTTCTATGCATCCCTCCAAATGCAGAAAATTGTAATTTGATTATTCGAACTACTGTATTATTGAAAATTGTTAAAACGAAAATTCAACCTCTGATTGGTCGTAAAACGATTGCCTTCCCGAGCACGGTCCACGAAATCATAGACCTATCAAACTGGGAACGTGTTATTTGGCCCACATAAGAGCCTGTTTGTGCCTAAACTAGTCATATTAGTTCTAGACAGCGACTAGGACGGTCCTTACTTAGCAGCAGCAGTGGCAACTATTCCTTTGCACAAAATTTTAAACATTCAATACAAGTAATGTAACAAATTACCTTATGTAGCCCTACGTCAACCTCGCGGTCGTGGCTTTGCGTGCAACAAAATGTGATAATTCGTTTTATTTCAGCCAAGTTCAATTCTAGTTTCGATCACTATGAGCCCGTGACTCTCACTCAGTTCTCAACCTAATTGGTGAGTTAAAATTGGCTCGTGCGCTGTCCCATCATCGGTGATGATGTTCGGCGGGGCTGAGCTCACAACGAGTGTGCGTCAGTCGCTATCTTTTCGTTCTGTTCGACGCAATGCTGTATAAATGGCGACCACGTGCTCGCGTCAAATAGCGACATGCATATATTTCACCGGGCTGAGCAATGCGACGCAACGCGACGGAGAAGAAGCTCGCTTTTGGGGTCTATATTTTGAAATGCGCTTCTTTACCACTATCAATTCATTCACTGTTCGGGTGAAGGATGTCAAGGTCAAAGTAATTACCGCGTGGAATCGAAAACAAGGAAGCCGGGAGCGCTTTCGTGCTTTCGCAAAGCACATGAGTACGAAAGGAAATCTCTAACTATCAAAATGCATCAATTCACCTAGCGGAGTGATTTTTTATGTTACCATAAAATAGTTTTAACTTCACATGGAACTGTTCAAGAAGCAAGTAAACCAATTTGAACCTTGAATGAATGGTTCAGTACAGTCAACTTTGTTTTACATGAATACTTGGTAGGAAATTGTATTATTCTATAACATAAATTTTAAGCATGTTGTCCAAATTTGGTTATTTTCCACATGCTAAATAATCAATAAATCCCTGTGAAATTTGATGACGCTGAGCAACGGCTTATAGGATACAAACGCGAACCACCGTCAAGGCTTCGGCGAAGGAGTGTTTAAAAATAAGACCAACGAAAACACACAAATCATTCGGCCTGAGTTGCTCGCTTACGGTCGTCATCAACAGACGGCAACCGTAAGGAAAGCAGCGCACGATTTGAATCAGTTTGCTTAAATTATTCACTAAATTAAACTCTTGGCTTGTGTTTTGCTCCGAACGCCGTCTTGGTGCTCTAGCTGACCGTCAATGAGTAGGTACTCGGCTAGCTTGCGCTTGGTGTGTGCGCGACAGCAGCGCTGTCCGCTTGATTTGTAGACGCTCTACCCGCGGGTGAGTGTCTTCAGTAAATTTCGAATATGTGTATTAAGGGCTATTCCCACTGCTTCCGTTCCGGGACCGGGCCGTGGCTGTTCCGTGTGTCGTCCGGGCTCGTTTGAGATTGATTGCATGCGTTCTTATGAACGCATTCACACCGACGCGCCGTGCCCAGACCGGGGCAGCGTTGAGTTGCCGTCGTGCTGCCGCCGTACGAGAGGAAAACTATCGTTGCCGACGATACTTTGTGTTGGCCGGAGAGTGCACGGGAGGCACTCGGGTGGATGCGTGTATGTTGTAGTGACATATTTCGCGCGGAGTGAACTGCGATATGAAAAAATGAGGAAGACGTTCTTTCACATACACACATCAACATTTCTCAGCCAGAGTGCAGCGCAGGCACGGTTCGTACACGACGCAGTGTGAATGCACTAAAGTCCCGGACGGGACACGGACACGGCCCGGATCCGGCCCGGCCCCGGAACGGAAGCAGTGGGAATAGCCCTCTAGTGGTTCTACGAGTGGGTTCTGCGTCGTGAGTGTTGCCGGTCTTCGATTAACCTGAAATATGCATACAGTAAAGTTTGTACATTCCAAGATGGTTTATTACAAAATTGTTTGAATAAGAGTCGCCAGTTAAACATAATATACAAAGATTGTCTTTTTCAAAACCTAAAGTTTAACAAATTATTTTAAATTTCTATCGTAGCCGACACTCAAGTATACAACCGATCTGACTTTGTGACGATTTGTTGTTGTTGTTCAACTCGTTCTAGTACACCTGGTTTATCTGGCGTCTGTACTAGCTAGCTGCAAAAGTGTCAAAAATGGCTGGCCATGCTGTCGTGCCTTGGATACCACCCTACTACTATTTTGACGTAGAACTACGTCTTTCAGGAAGTTCGGCTAGATAGGGATGTAAAATGAAAATCTAAAACCAGAAAAAGAGTAAAATATGTGAATTATTATTTCGAATGCTAATAAATCGGTTAGTTTTCAATGGATTTCCTTCGTTCTTGCAGCAATCGATTGGAAAATACTTAAGAATTCTCTCAAATGCAGAAAATTGTAATTTGATTATTCGAACTATTGTACTATTGAAAATGGTCAAGCCTTGTCAAAACGCAAAACTCGACCTCCAATCAGGTCGTTCTATGATTGTTTTCTCAAGCACGGGTGGCTGTATTATAGACCTAGTAATTCGGAATATACTATTTGGCCTATATAAGAGCCTATTTCAACAGAAACTGCTCATATTAGTTCTAGGCAACGACTACAACAGTCCTTACTTAGCAGCAGCAGCGGCAGCAGTGTAGCGGATAGCACCCGCAGCTGAGGCAATGGATAGCAGCAGCTGACGCAACGGATAGCAGCAGCAGCAGCAGTTGCAGCGGAAATCAACATCGATAGAGGCAACGCCAGCTAATGCAGCGGCATTTCCTTTAGTAAAATGTGTCTTTGTGCGGTAGCGGGTAGCATCAGTAGTAGATGTACCCAATGAAAAGTTGCCTCATTTTGACAACACGCCAACGCTCTGGAAAGCCGGTGTTCAAAATACAAGAGCCATGAAGTTTTGAGCGTTAAAACAGCTTTTCACAGTGTTATCTATCACAAGGAATACCTTATCCGCACTGTTAGTGATAACGCAAAGATGTGATCAGCATCTTATCCGATATTGAATTTAACAGCAAAATGTCCTTTTCAGGATAAATTAAATGCCTAATTGAAGAGTTAAAACTTTCTTTTAAATTAATTACATCTTTAAATGATGGAACAGTTATAAATTTGACTGCATCTCAATGTCTCGAAAAATACTGAATTATCTTTTCCTTCAATTATATGCAACACCCGAACAGCTTTTAATAACTGCATAAAAATTAAGCCATCGCATAATATATCTTCTATGTAAACATATAAAAATGCAGCTCGGTCTGTCTGTCTGATCCTTATAGGCTTGGAAACTACTGAGCCGATCAGCGTGAAATTTTGTATATATTTTGTAAGTTTGACCAATGAAACACAAATTTCTGCACATCTCGAAAACTCACTAAATAAATGGAACCAAATTCGGCTGGTGAAAGTTTTTGGGGGTGAAAAATCTGTCCATAGTGTTTCGACACCCACACCTCTTGCGTAAGGGAGGGGTTCCATACAAACGAAACACAAATTTCGCACAACTCGAGAATCAATCAAGCAAATTCAACCAAATTTGGCATGTGGATGTTTTTAGGGGCAACACATATGTCCATAATGGCTGGACACCGCTCCCTCTTCTGAAAGAGTCCAAATTCCTACAAATATCGAGAAAGAATCAAGTAGATGGAACCAAATTCGATATGTTAAGGTTTTTGAGAGCAAAAATGTTTTATGGTGGTTTGACACCCCTCCCACTTCTGGATGGGAGGGTTTCTATACAAATCAAATACAAATTTCTATGGTGGTTTGACACTCCTCTGTACTCTGTAAGGTGAGAGATATTTTAACCAGTTTTTTTTTTCGAAAAACAGGCAAAAATGATAGGAGTGATGCACAGGAGCCAAAAACTGGCCCCAGGCGCCATTTTTAAATTAAAATGGACTTTCGATTTATAATCTGGGTGTTTCCGGAACCAGCATGACACCCAGATACCAGAAAATGTCTCCAAATGCCATTTTAAAATCCAAGGTGGCGATTACCGGTTTCTGAAAACCAGCGGAAAGTGACCATATCCCACCCAATAAGGGTATTTGCCGGAATCATAATGATGCACTGAAGCCACAAATCGACCTTAGATACCATTTTGAATTGTAGGATGGCAACTTCTGGTTTCTGGAAAACAGCCAAAAATGGCCGAATTCCACCCAATATGACAATCTCCGGAACCAATATGATGCACAGGAGCTCAAAATCGGTCACAGACACCATTTTGAATTCAAAGCTTGCGAATTTCGGTTTCTGGAAAACAGCCTGTAGTGACTAAATTTGTCTAAAAGTGTTTTCAGAACGGGAATGATGCAAGAAGCTAAAAATCGACCTCAGACACCATTTTTAATTTAAAAGATGGCAACTTTTAGGAAACAGCCGAAAATGAAAACTACTCAATATGGATATTTCCATAATCGAAATGATGCATAGAAGCCAAGCATTGACCCAGCAGACTATTTTGAATTCAAAGATGATTACTTTCAGTTTCTGGTAAACAGCCAAAATAAATGAATACCATCCAAAATGGGTATTTCCGGAATCAGATTGATGCCAGAAAAAAACAGCTGGATATGACCGAATACCACCCAATATGGATATTTACAAATAGGTGTGATGGTACAGTAACCAAAAGGCGAGGATTTTTTCATTCCGATAAAACCAATCATTTCAAACGATTTATCGTTTGGTTTTGATCATATCCTATGACCGATTCATCGTGCGTTTGCAGACTATAAACGAATCGCAAGGAATCAATCAGGGCCGGCGGTTCATGTGGGTAGTGTGGGTAGTAGTACCCACTCGGAAAATGTCTCTGTGGGTACTTACCCACACGGAACTATCCCCCTCCATTGCTTACTACCCACTCGGAAAAATAATGTGACGCCGGCCCTGGAATCAATCAATCTGGAATGTTTAAAATTATTTAATTAAACACAAAAATGGGCGAGACGAAGTTTGCCGAGTCAGCTAGTCAAACTTTAAAAATTGTCAAGCCCCAATATGGCAAGCAACTCTACTTTTGAAAATGGTCACCCGCATAATCAACAACCATGTTTGGAGAATATACTATATCGTCTATGAACGATATCCTTTGTTGTAAGGTGAACAATGCATGTACCATAACACAGATCGTATTAACAATCATAAATACGGTAATTTGTTAAAGTACCATATAGGGAATGGGCTGTTAAGTATAGTTACCATATAAAATGGGCGAGTTCCACGAACAACTTTTTCGTGATACAATAAGTGATACGGTTAAAATATTGTCCACTGTTTGCGAGCAGAACAATATATCCGATTGTTCCACCTGTGTTGGATTACAAAAACACGTTTTCATCAACTTCAATAGATATGGTTTGTTTAAAGTAATTTGCAGTAAAAATGACAATCAAGCATGTTTTCCGAATACAGTACAATATCTTTTTTTTCTCTGAATCATAGCCCAAATACAGTCAAACCTCCATGAGTCGATGTTCTATGAGTCGATATTTTCCTATACTCGATGATATTTTCAGTCCCTTCGATTTTCCATACAAACTCAATCCCAGTAGTCGATATTTCTGTTACTCGATGCCTCCTTCACTCGATGGTCCCGCATGGTAACTTTGCTAGTTGTTTGGTTTCTATGAGCCGATGTTGTTTTCCAATTCCAAGTTCTTCTGACGTGAAAGAGTAAATGACATCTCAATTCGCGCTGAGGACGAAGAAAACTAAGAAATGAAGGAATAATGTGCTGACTGTTGTCCAAATATGATAGGCTAGACCGGATTTTTATTGAATTTTGTTAGCGAAACTAGACGAAACAACAAACTCTAGAGCAATAATACCGGAAGCTTGACAGTTAGCAAAACATCTTGCTTCTTAGTGTCTAGCTGAATTTTTGATCCAGATAAAAAATCATTTAAAAGCAGAGGCGAACCAGCTGATAGCCTCTCAAATAAAGACATATCATTAGATGCTCACAACTCATTTTACAAATCTGCAAATTTTGACACACGATATCAAGAGATGCTAGATTTATAGTCTAAAAACCAACGGACATATAAAAATGCCCTCATTTCCTATAATTATTTTTAACTCTTGCTATCAAAGGAAAAGTCACTTTTACAGGGTGAATTTTTTCTCCAGAACTGCAGTTCAACTATCTATAACATTGCCGAATACAGTGTTTCAATGAAACATATTATTATTTAATACATTATATTTGACATATTATTGCCATTTTTGAATTATTTTCCTAGAATTGTGATTTTAAATGATCAATCAATATCATAAAATAAAACCTTTATCAATATCAAACAAATTGGCAGCTATATCGGAAACAATCGGTCCGGATCGATTCGCGAAGCAACATGAATTGACTCTAGACACCTGTTGCTAATAAAATTGATTAATATCTTGAGTTTACAATAACAAAAAATAGTGTACACTACTCCATGCAATCTATTGTATGATTAATTGACGTCTTTCAAAATTTATTCTATGAGTCGATATTTCCTTGAGTCGATGGTCCCTTCGATATCGACTCCTGTAGGTTTCACTGTAGTTCTGTTTCTTTTTTGTTCATGCATTAAGACATTATTTTATAAACAAAAATAGTTTTATTCAAGATAACGTACATGGAAGTAGTGCTTACGTGACGGTTTCAACCTTGCCATTCCTTGACCTTCTACCCCGATTTTTTAAGTAAATGGTTACTTTCCACTTTCCACTTTTTGTCCGATAGAGATTTTTGACTCTGGAAATCAGAAGTTTTATTAGTTTTATTTCACATTGTAATTGTACTGTACTTACCCTTTTACATGTTTTTCTCGGATTTCGTTTTTTATTTTAGTAATTTCGACGAAATTTTCATACACTCACCGATTTTAAAACTTCATAGTGCAACAATGGCGACTCGAACTTGATGAAAATGACTACGTGGACTTGACAATTAAGAATTTCCTAGAGTTCACAACTACCTTTTAACAATACTATTTGAGTTATCGTCTATGAGTGGTGAAATGTTAGCAGTTCGCCCATTTTATACACTGTTGCCTCAGTGTTTGTTATAAGCTTGCTTATGTTCACAACTACATTTCAAAATAACTGTCAATGTTAACGTACGAAATAGGTGGGACGATATACCGACTCCCCTAATCCATATATCCACAGGTCTTCACAAACACAAGAAAGCTGAACCATTTATGTTATCATTCATAACGAGTAATACCATATACTTAACTCTCTCAGTGTGTTAGTTCCTCGGTCAAATACTCGTGCACCTTCATTCTTTTATCGTACTACAGTAATTAATAGATATTTGATATTGTCACTGGAATATATATTGTCCAGTTATAATTGTATGAGGTAAAATAATTTTGTGCACTTATAATGTAATTTTACTTGGAAGATATTTGGTATTGTCACTGTTACGTATACAGTCCAGTCATAATTATGTGAGGAAACAAAATTTTTAACACGTATAATTTAATGATAGTTGGAAGATATTTCATATTGCAACTGCAACTATTATGTTGAGTTTATAGTTTATACTATATCCAGAATCGTTTTTGAATATGCGGGCAATCCTTGTTGAAACGCAAATTTCGATTGATTTGATTGGCCGTTATATGATTGCTCTCCCAAGCATCGTCAACAGAATTATAGACCTAGTAATTCGGAATGTGCTATTTAGCCTTTACAAGAGCCTGTTTCAGCCGAAACTGCTCATATTGGTTCTAGACAGCAGTCCTCAATTATCAGTAGCAGCAGCAGTGGTAGCGAAAAGAAGCAGCAGCGACAGTGGCAGGGCCAGCTGGTGCAGCGGCACTTTCTCTAGTTAAAAGCTGTCTTTGTGCAGTAGCGGGCAGCATCAGTAGTAGGTACGGTAGCCGGCAATTCCTCTAATGAAAAGTTGCCGTATTTTGACATCACACAAACGTTTTGAGATGCTTCTCAATGTGAAAACAGCTTTCCACTGTGTCATCAGTAAAATGCCTTCATCCCCTCGGTCGGAGTAGCATGCAGATGCAATCAACATTATAACCGATATGAAATTGAACAACAATTGTCTTTATAAGGACAGCAAACAAATTATTGTAGATTTAATATTTACTAGTTTTGCGCAAGAACTAAAAGAAAAATGTTATTTTAATCTGCATACACTTTGACTGTTGTAATTTGTTTGCGTTGTATATCAATACAAGTAATGTAACAGGTGTATACTGTTTTCACAAACCATCATCAGTTCCCTACAATTAATTCTCATATAGTTTTTCTATGTAACCGAAGCTTTCTCAGCTACAATGCTTTGAATAATGCCAAAATACATAGGTCCTCTTAGAAAATTACTCTTGAGTCTAAAAAAAATTTCACCTGCAAAGATTTGCAACGGTTAATTCAAATAGAAAATGGTCGATTAAATTTTTGCGTATACTTAGATCGGTTAATATGGTTTCGCTTTATAATAAATCTCCTTTTCCGACAAGAATTGCTCCCTAAACTTAATTTATCTCTTTTCGCGCAATAGGTAACGGACATATAGCCTTATACAACGTTTGACAACATTCACGATACCCGTAAAACCGGCAACACTGCCCATTCGTTAGTGTGTGTAGAAATGAGTTCCCTGAGCATCACATGCTATCACAGACAGTTTACTATATCTAGGGCAATAATAATCACATCAGTTTACGCATGGCTTAGGTCCTAAAGCCTCGAACTTTGTACTTCACTGGTGCATACAAACAAATCGTATCGTCATCATGTGATAAGCGAGAAAAATCGTGTCACTGAGCGCTGCAGTGCACATATTCATATGGGATGTGTTAAAACTGCAAACTAAGTTTTAGCTAACATTTATAATAGCCTAAAATTACTCAATTTACGAATACCACCAACAAGGTTGTAGGAGGACCGGCAGACAGGTGTGCTGAGTTACGGGGTACGGTGGGGGTGCTGTAACGATTTTGTCACGTGCTACTTGGGTTTGTTTTACCATACCTGTCCAGTTGCGGGGGAATTCAGTTTATTATGGAACCAGTACTATTGTTCTGAGAGTGTGTTGCCGCTGGAAATCAATTGCCTCAGCTTTGCGCGTGGTGATGGAGGAGGGTCACCAATGTTGGTTCTATTACCATAAATAATTTTTATACCTGAATTATTTATATTAAACTGATATGCCATCAAAGATTAGTTTTTATTGTGTTGTGTATTTTTTATTCGAATTGTGAACAATGCCAACGAGTTTTTTTAACGATACTAACTAATTCTTGGCATTACAAACAGATATAATTCAACAACGGAAAAGCTGTAATTTAAACACTGCTTGATTATGTGTCACTACCTTTGAGAATTCTTAGCTTGCATTTTTAATGAGCAGAAAGATTTAGCGTGAATGGTTGCATCAATCACGACGGGCTAATAAAATACCAACAGTAAACGAACCAGAAAAAACCGGCGAATGCGAATATAAAAGCAAGAGTTAATTCTGTAATTCGGAAGAGTGGTATTTTCCACTGTCAGTCGGCTCGTGTTTTGGTTGTTCCGTTTTGCGTATCTTGGTACGGGCTATTACGAGTTGTTTACGTATTTTTTGATAAATGAAGGCAAACTTTCAGTCGACCATTAAATTGTCGATGACAACAGAAAGAGAAAAATGTTGCTCGTTTGCTTTTTGTGCTTCCAAATTCTGGGGTTTCGAAACCAATCAAATTTATTAGGTTTATTTTTGAAGAAACATAAAATAACATGAACTTTTATTTCGTTTCTAAGTAAGGGGCCATCCACATACCACGTGGACAGCTTGGGGTTGGCTAATGTCCACGGTCCATACATTTTTTTTTTAGAATTTATATGGGCAGTTGTCCACGGAGGGGGAGGGGGGATGCCCAGGAGATTGATCGACTTCAGCTGTCATTTTTCCGGCTTCTAGCAAAACCCAGAAGCCATTTTGAAATTCAAGATGGCGACCTTCGGTTTCTGGAAAATGGCCCTTAACCCTTTATAAGGCAGTGGCAACTATAGTGCCACCAACAACTTTCGTTTTTTTTTCTGCTTTATGATTACGAGCTATGATCAGTGATCAGAAATAAACAATAAAATTTAATGAAATTTTTTTAGCCCCGGCCTGTTAAATGGTTAATGGTCAAATACAAAATGAACCTCAGACGTCATAAATTAATACAGCAAACAATCTTAAGTCAATCGTGCGGCCGTGTCTTGCTAATAACCCTTTTATATTTTTATAATCAAATTTTCACATGATTTTATTAACAAATGAATGAGGTTTGTGTAGCCTTTTGTTTTGCAAAGATGGTATGCATCGGCAAATATTTATTTAATTATCTCTTTGTATGTAGAAAAAATATTCTCGAGCTCACTAGTTTAAAGGCTAGTGATATAACAATCTACATTTCATCATGATAATATGGATCGAAATAGTTCGAATTCAATTGATTAAAACAATATTTGAAGTGAGCCAGATATTAGAAATAATATCGACGCTGTCGTTTAGTCCTGTAAATGTGTGAAAACATGCGCGACGCTCGAATATTTCAGACGCAACTGAATATGATTGACTGCTTGCTAAAAATATATCAAATTTAAAACACAAACATGCGAAAACGTGCAGCAAAAATCTCTCGAGAGAAGTATATAAAAGTTAAATAACAAGCAAACTTCTCCGAAAAAGTAGAATTATTTCACCACTGTTTCATCAGTTCGCCTAAAACAAGCATTAGACTGAATCAAAACTTGCACAACAATGAACCGGGTTTTATTCCATGGTTCGTGCAGGACAAGAGAAATGGTATCAATTGCGTAAAATGATTTAGGTTGATTTACTTTCAAATTTCTACATTTTCGCAATCGCAATAAAACAATTTTTCTATAACTATCTCTGCCAAAATTTAATCAGTTTTTATATTTTCCAAAAAAAAGAACTATATTTTGATTCTTCTAGCAATGTGAACCATTCTAACTCACAATGTACGTATCACGTCCAACCCATGCTGACGTCTAATGTTGACACATGGGACTGCCAGACGCATGGGTGGGAGACGAAGTAAATGTTATCAGAAAGTAAGGAAAAAAAAAACATGTGTAAGCAAAAAAAGGCCTGTCTGACCCGCTTCAAACCGGCTGCCGAGAACAGCCATGCCTTTCCCTGATAGAACCTAGTAAGATAACTTCTTTTCGTTGTAGTAACGGTACGTTTCTGAGAGAATTGGCTTCAAAAGAAAACCCTCATTTTTGTTTTCTTTTTAAAACATTTTCTGGCGCTCATCAATTGGATGACAAATACACTTCACACAAAAATTGTTTCGGTCCATTCAACGAATTCACGATGTCTAATAATTAATCATTAAATCTAATACATTTGGTTAGCATGCCGTCATGAAATGTTCTGCGTTAAAACATTCAAGTGTCATGTGATTGAGCAACTCATGCTACACCGCGTGTATTTGCATAGAACTGAGTTCCTGTCAGTTCTGTACTTGCGCGCCTCAGGTTGACTGTGTGAATGCGCTGGCGGTGCGCGATTGAGTGACTTCACAACAACTCACGACTCAAGCCATCAGAATAGATATTTTGATCGAAGGCGCTTTCGAAGATATATGTAGGTACACAGTGAGAAACGAATAGCTTTCTGTTATCACTCGTGCGCATGCCCATGCGATGCCCTAAAAGTTGTGTTGGTGATAGGAATGTTTGGCAACCGTAGAATGAAATTTGAATATGTTTTGACGAATTTGGGTATAAATGCTGATGGTGACGTCCGGTGGGCTGTGCGTGACTCGAATATTGTGTCTAAAAAGTTATGATTATTTTAGACCCCATTTTAATCGATTGTCGTAGATGAAATTTACGAGTAAATATTTATATTACAGTACTATGAAATCGTCGTTTGTTGTTAAGTGTCAATTTAACAATTTGTTATAGAAATGTTTTTAGTAACGAAGTAGCGGAAGATGAGCTAGGTCAAATAGGTCGAATCGTTTCAAAATTCTCTTGATGATGATAAACATGTTGGTATAACCTATTTTTTGAGAATGTTTTGCTGTTTCCAGATCACGATTACTGGCATATATTTAGAATTATAAATTCGATACGAAAGGTTACTTCTGATGGAAATCCTACTGACACCGGTACACTGGTAGTGTGGGCAGAAAAAATGATTTTCAGCCTTTAATTCGACATACTCTACTTTGAACAGCTAAAACTTTTTTTTAAAGACATCCTAGCTCTTAAGTATCTTTGGCAAAGTTGTTCAGCTTCTACAAAACCGACTATACTTCAACGCAATGTGGTGAATTAATAAAGCATTACTGAGTTCTCTACATAGGGAAATGCAAAAAATAGTTTTTTCCATAAAAGTTTTCATACAAATTTGAAATGCAATTTTTGATAAGTTCTGGATTGTTTGAGGCCCATATAGAACGTGTGAGTTGCAAGGAGATAAGTACATTACATATTTAAAAATGCAATTTCTTTAAAAAAAATTGGTGAAAGGTCATTACGGTGTTAACACATCGACAAACACCAGAATTTGGGTTTTAATATTTCTTTATTTGTTGAGGAAAAAAACGGAAAAAATGACGCACTGTTGACGCAGACTATCTTTCCAGGGTTCAAATGTCTATTCAAAATGGTTCAAAGGCTGGTTTTTACCAGATTTATTAGCACAAAATAATTAAAGCATGTTTGATGTTTGAAATGTCCTGCTGAACGTTGTTGCTGAGGAGGTTGAAGACATGATCTGTTCAATTTGTTCACCTGGTTTAGGTTCAAACAGTCCCAAGCCTTGGTGTGGCCTTTGCTGCACGTAAGACTCCATTCCACTCGCTCCATGGCTGCAGTTCTCCAGCTCTGCAGTCTGCGTAGGGTCGTCTTCCACCTGATCGAACCACCTTGCCGGCTGTGCATCTCTTTGTCTCGTCCCTGAAAGATTGGTTTCAAGAGTCATCTTCACCGGGCTGTCCGACATTCTTACGACATGCCTAGCTCACCAAAACCAGCCAAACTTAGCGGTGTGGACGATAGATGGCTTTCCAAGCAGTTCCGTTCTCCATCTGCAGTCCACCGAAGATGGTACGCAATTGTTTTTTGTATGAACCCCACAGCGATCTTTTTTGATCTTTTGTAGCATTGTCCGGACGTTTTTGCAGTTCGCACATTTTTATTTTTTTTTACCCTTTTGCAGTGCTACTTATTGAGAAGTAACCTGCTCCGTGTTATAGTGCTTTTTGTCTTCTCCTTCAGACATAGTAACCTACTTCCTTCCTCATCGATTCTATCATATCCTCCTGCAAGCTATCACTCTAACAGCGTATAACGTGCTATAGTCTATGATATGATCGATGCTTTAGACCAGTGGTTTTTAAGTCTGGGGAGAAGATTTTGCGTGGAAGAGCCTGAGAATAAACCTATACTTTATTTTGCCAACGAATGGCTTGGTTTTTCTACTAATATTCGAACCTATCACCATTCGCTTGTTAAAGCGGACTCTGTATCCTTGCGGCTACGAAGCTCGATAATGGTACGCAGTACTTTCCGCTCAAAGACCGCAAGGACGCATCTGTCCTCCACAAGCATAGTCCATGTCTCAGCCCATAGAGGACTACCGGTCTGATCAGCGTCTTGTAGATGGTTAACTTGGTGCGACGACGAATTCTACTCGACCGGAGCGTCCCCCGGAGACCAAAGCATGCACGATATCGTGCCATAATGCACTGATGAGTTTCTCTGCTGGTATCGTTGTCGGCAGTTACCAGTGAGCCAGGGTACACGAACTCATCGACCACCTCGATTTCATCACCACCAACTTGAATTCAAAGTGGGAGGTTAGCACTGTCTTCTCGTGAACCCCTTCCTTTCATGTGGTTCGTCTTCGTTGAATCGATGACCAGTCCAATCCGTTTGGCTTCGGGCTTTAGTCCGATGTACGCATCCGCCATCTTCATAAGGGTCCGATCCACAATGTCGATATTGTCGGCGAAGCCAAACAGTTGAACCAACTTTTGGAATATTGTGTCACCCGTGTTAATCCTCTCTCTTCTAATGACACCTTCAAGGGTAATCTTAAACAGTAGGCACGAGAGACCATCACTTTGCCTTAAACCTCTTCGGATTTCGAAGGGGCTCGAGAATGCCCCCGATACTTGAACTACACACAGCACTCAATCCATCGTCGCTTGGAGCAACCGCTTTAGTTTGTCTGGAAATCCATAGTCGTGCATAATTCATAACAGCTGGTCTCGATCGATTGTGTCGTATGCCGATTTGAAATTGATGAAACTGGTGTGTGGGCACGTAGTATTCGCGGCATTTCTGCATAACCTGCCGAACCGCGAATATCTGATCCGTGGAGGCGCGGGCACCCATAAATCCCGCCTGATAGTGCCCCACGAACTGCTTCGCAAATGGTGATAATCGACGGCAGAGTATAAGGGGAAAGTACCTTGTAGGCGGCGTTCAACAAAGTGATTGCCCGGTAATTGCAGCACTCAAGCTTGTAGCCCTTTTTGTAGATGGAACACACAATACCTTCCATCCACTCCTCCGGTACTTGTTCTTCCTCCAAAATCTTGACAATGACCCAGTACACGGTTCTAACCAGTGTTTCTCCGCCGTTTTTAAACTGCTCGCTGGGAGGTTGGTCCACTCCAGCAGCTTTATTGTTTTTTTTCCGGCCGATCTTCTCCTCCACCTCCAGGAAAAAGGAGGCTGGAATCATGTTGTCTTCTGTTCGTGCACCAAGATCAGTTGCCATTCCGTCCTCGCGCTCTACTGCATCCCCGATCAGAAAGACAAAACAAAAATGTAACAGAGGCTGTTAGTTTGTTATGTGAAAAACCTTTCAGGTTGTGTTTTAATTTTGATCCCGTTAGGTGTTAAAATAACAGAAATCACAACAAAAAATATTCTACTAATATCAAACCCATATCAAACTTTGTTACTAACGTATCAACTTTCTAACAAAATTAGATAGCACATAGATCAGTATAATAACAACCATTGTTATAAACAACAGGTTTGGATAAAGACGGAAAAATTGTTAGATTTGTTTCAGGACAACTTCATTTCAGGATTTGTTATTACAACTCATTCAGATTCAATTTTGTTATCAGAAGCAAATGGGAAAATACAAAATCGTATCAAAAAATGTTATTTGTATCTCCCGTTGATAGAATTTTGTATTTTTTTAGTTATGCTCTTTTGATCGGGTCACCGTTCAAATGCTCATCGTGCTTAGATTGCTTAGATTTTGATCACCTCACACTCGTCCGTAAGGAGGTTGCCGTCCAAGCTCCTGCACATATCGGCTTGCGGCACGTAGCCTTTACAAAAGCTGTTCAGCTTCTCGTAGAACTTCAGAGTGTCGTTAGCTTGGAACAGCTCTTCCATCGCTACTTGATCTCGGTTCTCTTGCTAGCGCTTCTTCCTTGGGAGGACTGAGTTTTGACTATTCCGTGCCTTTCGGTATCGTTCCACGTTCGCTCTCGTACGGTGTTGCAGCCTTCTCGCCCGTGCGCTCTCGTGGGTAACGCTGCCTCCAGCTGCTGCTCAATATTACACCGTCGACAGTTTTGAGCGCATACACACAGCTACTAGGTAGTGGTCCGAATCTATGTTCGCACTGCGGAAAATGCGAACGTTGATGATGTCGGAGAAGAACCTGCCGTTGATTAGAACGTGGTCAATTTGATTCTCTGTCTGTTGGTTGGGTGATCTCCAGGTGGATTTGTGGATATATTTGCGGGAGAAAAAGGTACTTCGGACTACCATACCACAAGAGGCCGCAAAGTTTACGCACCGATGGCCGTTATTATTAGACACGGCATGCAGGCTATCTGCAGGCTATACCTTAGCATTCATGTCCCCAATGACGACTTTCACGTCCCATCGCGGGCATCTATCGTAGACCTCCTCCAGCTGCGTATAGGACGCTTCCTTCTCGTCATCGGGTCTTCCTCCATGTGGGCAGTGCACGTTAATGATACTGCAGTTGAAGAATCGGCCCTTTATCATCAACTGACATATCCTTGCGTTGATCGGTTGCCACCCCATCACGCGTTAGCGCATCTTGGCCAGTACTATGAAGCCGGTTCCCAGCTCGCTGGGTGTACCACAACTATGGTAGAAAGTAGTCGCCTGGTGCCCGCTTTTCTATACCTTCTGTCTTGTCCAACAAGGTTCCTGCAGTGCTACGACTTCGAGGTTGCGTGGATGTAGCTCGTCGTAGATTATCCTGTCGCATTTTGGAAAGCAGAGCGATTTTGGGGCAGAGGATTTTGGGGAATCTCCACGGTCCTTACAAAAAAAAAAAAAAAAGAATTAATATGGGCATTTGTCCACGGGGGGGTAATAATCGTTAAAAATCTGTCCACGTGGTATGTGGATGGCTCCTTATGTATTCGGCAATGTTGTCACCTTTAAGTGCTCGGCAGGGTTCCGGGTACCCACCAAAATGAAATGCGTCTAACTTTTTCAATTATTGACCGATTTTTGGTATTGAGCTGTCAAAACATTGGAAAATTTGTAAGCGTCTGCTTTGATGCACGTCCCGTCGTCCGTTATGATGTAATACGGCTGCACCAACCACTTGCGGTACAGTTTTCTGGCACAGGACTTGGCAGCCGTATTCTACTTATCGGTTCCGTAAGGCGTCTGCAGAACGAACCAAATTGAAGAATAGACCTTCTTGACCACGTCCCTAATTGAAAGGTTCGGATTGCGCTTGAGGTAATCCCTCACCTTTCTTGGCCCCACGGAGTTGGTCGTTTTCGCTTGTCTTCCGCTGTAGGTTCTCTGCTGGGTCGCTGGGGTCTCCTTGAATGATTTTATCACACGGGACATCTGTGAGACTGGTCTGGATTTTTCATGATCGCGCCCATAATTTTTCGTCCAAGCACTTCTGGCCTGAAAGCCATCTTGATAACCAATTGATTGTGATGAAAATTTGTACACTCAAAATTAGTTTTACCCATAATTTCATCAGTTTTTAGCTATGCTATAAATATTTATACACCAAAATAGTTGTATATTTTTCTAGTAAAAGTGTTGCATTTTTTCGAATATAATGTCATGTTTCGAGTTAGAAAAGATGTCAAGGTTTCAAGGAACCTGACCATTTCAAAACGGGATCTAGTAAAAAAACTTTTTCCAACAATTGATAAGAAAAATCACAAAATTAAGAAACAAGATATGTTAATTTCAGTTATTCGCAGCTAAGTATAAACCATTTTTTTTGTCATTATTTCTCCATGTCAACTGATAAACCCAGTTTCTTTGTACCTGTTAATTTTCTTTGTGAACTTTCAGGTATCATTATATTTTCACTAGGACAATATATTTTTACCTTTGTTTTTAAAAATTAATACATTGCGGGAAACTTTCCTGTTGGTCTTGAGGTACGATGCTGCTCTAACAAGCTAGACGTCGTATGTTTGAGTCCCCGTTCGCAAGAGACTGGACCGCAATACTTACTTACTTTACTCACTTTGTTGGCTAACGGACCGTTAACTGGTCTAGTGCCGAACGAATTAGAGATGTCCAGCTTCTTCTGTCTTGGGCAGCCGCTCTCCAATCTCCTCGTACACCAGCAGATCGTCCATCTTCTTCCACCGTGCACATCCACCGCGTGCGAGGCCTACCACTGAGTCGACAGCCTCTTCCTGGTTCTCTACTGAAGATAGTTTTGGCGGCTCTCTCGTCAGGCATCCTGGCTACATGTCCAGCCCACTGAAGCCTGCCCCGCTGTATTACCTTCACTATATCAGCATGTTTGTATACCTGGTACAACTCGTGGTTCATGCGTCTGCGCCACACTCCATCTTCTAGTTTAGCGCCAAGTATCGATCGCAGAACTTTACGCTCAAAAACTCCGAGCACTCGTCGATCAGCTTCCTTTAGCGTCCATGCTTCATGTCCGTAAAGGGCCACCGGGAGTATCAGCGTCCTATACAGCACTCGTCTTTTCACTTCCCGGCTCATATCGTTGTCACATGTCACAAGCGTACCAAGATAAACGAATTCGTCAACCACTTCAAATCGTTCCCCATCTATCTTCACCTCCGTACCAACACCACGGGGACTCCCACGCTCTCTGCCAGCTACCATGTACTTCGTTTTGGCAGAGTTAATGACTAACCCCAATCTCGCTGTCTCTCTCTTAAAAGGTACGTTGGCCTCCTCCACGGCCTTACGGTTGAAACCGATGATATCGATGTCGTCAAAAGAAACATTTGAGATTTCGTGATGATCGTACCGTTTCTTTCCACATTTGCTTTCGTACTGCACCCTCAAGAGCGATGTTAAACAGTAAGTTTGAGAGCGCATCCCCCTGCTTCAGTCCATCCAACGTTACGAACGCGGCTGATGTCTCGCCTGCTATCCGCACGCACGAGTTTGGTCCCTCCAGTGTCATACGACTCAGCTTAATCGACTCGTAGGGAAACCATGTTCCAGCATGATCTGCCACAGCTCGTTTCTTTTCACTGAGTCGTATGCTGCCCTGAAGTACACAAATAGATGGTGACTCGGTAAGTTGTACTCCCGGAACTTATCGAGGATCTGTCGCAGGATGAAAATTTGATCCGTCGTGGAACGCCCCTGTCGAAAACCAGCCTGGTATTCGCCAATAAAGGATTCCGTTAACAGTCTCAATCTGAAGAACAGGATACGGGAGAGCACTTTATATGCGGAGTTGAGCAACGTTATGCTTCGATAGTTGCCACAATCCAATCGATGGCCCTTCTTATAGATAAGGCATATGAGGCCTTCCTACCAGTCGTTCGGCATTTTTTCATCCGCCCAGATCCTTAATATTATCTGGTGGATCGCATAGTACAGCCGCTCGCTTCCCGCTTTTAGAAGTTCGGCCGGGATATCGTCCTTCCCAGCGGCCTTGCCATTTTTACGCTCACTAATCGCCTTTTCACCTCCTGGACTGGACCGCAATACTAGCCCCGTAATTGTGCTGTATTCTAGCAGTTGTTCACGAAATCTTTGTACAATAATTAGAAGATCAAGTTCCGATAGCGGCATGTAGCACCAAGGCTTTGCTCTTTTCTCAACAATACCGCAAAATTATTAATGAAGACTAGTGTTTCGATTGAACAAATCAACTCAGACGCATTCAGTGTTTAGGATATTCTGTTACAATTTATTTAGTGATCACACCACTTTTCCCGTTCATCACGGCAAACATTAGACGCAGTCCGGCACATGTAAGCATACTGTGCCACTCACGGCGCGGCGGCGCTGAAATGAGTTGTACTTGTACGAGGAAAATAAAACACTGTCATCACGGCACACCTACAGCGCCAGGCACTCAAACGCTATACCCTTCTTCGTTCGCAAAGCGCGACTCTTTGGAACGGCGGCGCACACGGTATACACTGGGCGGACCGTGTGAGATGTATGCGAAGCGGACCGACGACCGCCGCGGCTGTTTCTAAGTCAGTCGGAGAGAAAATCGAGCGCCGAATAGTAGGAAGATTCCTCTTCTCCTCTTTTCGCCAAGTAAATCGGAATCAAAATCGGATCGAGGTTCTTTTGACAAAGTGCCGTGTCCTCCTGCTTCTCTAGGCAATAGGTGCGACACTTGCGTTGGAAAAACCGGAAAATATCGTTTTGGCTTTCAACCTCAGTTCGTTTTGTTCGTTCGTGCCTTGACCCGAACGCAAAAAAGGTTCGGCGTATTCGCAACGCGGCGGCGGTGTCCGGTTCTGGCGAGAAATTAGTGTGTGCATCGATTCTTTATCCTCTGATCTCACCACCCTTCCTACTACTGTTTGGCAACGGATCCCTTTTCCCGTGTTGAAGAGGATCCTCGCTGAAAGCAGCAGCAGGATTTCGCAAATATTCCTTCCTCGAAGAGTGTAAGTGACGAAGAAGAGAGCAAAAGGACTGAAATGACTACCACATGGTTGCCTGCACGGGTTGGGATTTTTTTTTACCGATGAGTGCATACCGTAGCTGGCTGAGAAATCACTCTTTTAGACCTTATATGTTTTCATCGCCTGCTCAGTTTTCGCGACGTCATTGTTGTCCGTTTCGATAGCCAGGTGTTGCTAGCGGTAGCATGGTGGTTTTGCAGGCGGGAAAAGCTATTGATAGGAATTGGGAGAGTGTTATGGTGGAGACAGTTTTCCCGGAAGCTTTCTCTGTATTTCCACGACCGCTGTAGCATAAACTAGAAGGCCATAAAAATCAATGTGAGTGGGTTGACCGGACGAAAAGCTTTTTCCCGCTTGGCACGTGTATTGGTGCGTGAATGTGTTAGTGAAAAGGATACGCGTGGTTTTTCACGCCATTCACCAACATTTTGTCCCGCAAGACGGTGAGCTGTCAAGAGCTTTTGCCACACGTGAACAGAGTGGATTTCGAGCTGGACCTTCGCTGCAGGAGCTGCGTAAACGAAAAGCAATATTAGCAATACATTTCTCTTATCAGTGTCGAGAAAAGCTCTCGTTAATATTGTGATTTAAGTTTAGCAATTGATTTCATATTGGATATGTGTTGTTGGATAGCTTCGACTGAGATCGATTCTGCAATCTGTGACAGAAAAAAATCTTCCAGGACTCCACGTCCCCTAGATCGGTGCAAGTGAGAAAAGGTTGTAAGCCTTGCCATATATAGCAAATAATTGTTTTGTTACATACTACCACAGCGGTAGTTTGATCCTGTGCAAGAGCACTCACACACTGGTTTGTGAATCGCAACCAAAACAGGCGAAGTAGGACACTCCGGAGAGTACGAAGGAGTCCACCACCTATCCAGGCGGATAAAAGGCAGACTCATTTTTATCACGTTTTCTTTTAATGTTGTACTAAAGGCTATCGAGAAAAATAAGACAAATTTAATTGGAGCAATCTATAATCTGTGGTCGTTTCTTGTTAGCCCGCGGGTGAGAAGAATAGCGATACCTGTACATCCGTGCGAAAACTAGCACCGAGCAGGCGACGAAAAATAATATAGGTATTGACAGATGACAGTGCGCGACGAATGCCAATCCGCAGTGCCAGTCAAACGATCGGTAAAGTGAAAAATTTGAAACTTTCGACATTCAAGTGTCTCCCCAACCCAAGCGTGTCGGTTTTCGAGCCGAATCAAACCCGAGAAAAAAGTGTTTTGTAAATAGAAATCGGATTTGGTTGTACCAATAGTGTTTCATTTCCTGTATTTTTTCTCCCCTTTACCACTGTCGATTCTGCAGATGTTCGTGATTTTTCCACTTGGTGATCCTTTCCGCTAATGGAACGCAAAAGTTGACAGCCTAGCGCAAAGTTGTTGAAGTTTGAAGCAAAAATAAGTGTTGATAAGTTGCAAAGCAAGCTTGAGCGAAATAGAAAAGTTGTTACACAAAATTATAGAATATCCACATAGCAACTAAGTGTTGAATATTGTTTATTTAGTGTAGAAGTTAAAGTTACCTGAATACAAATCATTGCTAAATATTGCCCTATTATTGTGCAGTACTGTCACGAATAACCAAAAAAAAGAGTTGTGATTGATTCGGATGAAAATTTTGCCGTGCTATAATAACCCCCTACAATTCAGCTAAGGCAGACAGCCACTCAGTGATTGATACCATAATAAGCGCGGAAGTAAACAGCCAAGCTTTGCGAGAGCCTAATTGAACACGCCCCTTAGCAGTGCACTAATTCGACTAAACAACAACAGTCACTACTGAAGCATCAACTAAATCCAGCAACCATGAGCGACAGGGACCGAGCATCTCCAACTCTGATCGAGTCCGGATTAAAAACGCTGATAGGAGGCCGCGATAGCAACTATCCGCTGATAAGCGGAACGAATGGTAAGTTAAACATTCGAGGAAATTGATTTGTAAACAAGACTCTGTAAAAGAAACTTTAATGTAGGAGACCACCATGTAGGTATGTTCGAAAAAAATCCATTCAACGAAAGCGCAGGAAATGATAAGAGAAAAAAAAACTCCATACCCTTATTTTTCTTGCTCGAAAGTACTTTCTCATGGCGCCCAGTGGGTGGTTCCATTCTGAACCGGTACACTACACTTACACATTACATTAGAAATGTGCGAACTGTCGGTATAGTTGTAGTGATGGATTAGACAACCGATAAGGTACTTTTCACACTTACACTAATGTCTCGTCTTTCGACGGTGGTGCGTTGGTTCACGGCGGGGCCTGGAATATCTGAACGGGGCTTAGTCAGTGAATGGCTTCAATGGTGATGTGCGTTTGAAAGTGCACATGAATCACCCTAACAGCTACCTTGTACGGGAATTATGATTTTTGTAGCTATATGAAGAGGTAAGCAGAAGGTGAGGTGCTCGGCCAGGCTACAGTCGGACTTGTGCTACTTGTGAGTGAAGGCACAAGTCGGCGAAGGCCAAAGGGTGATGTTTCCAGGATCGATCAGCGTTGAAGACTGGGGCAGGCTTGCTGCCAAGTATGATGACAGTTCTACAAGGTATGCTACATTTTTGTCTATCCACGCACACAAACAAATCTCGTTATGAAAAATTTTTCGTTTTGTATGGAATTCAGAACATTTTTGGAAATTTCTTATCTGATTTTTTTGGCTGGAGAGTGAATCTCCAGTTGAAACACACTAGAAATTGATATTAATTTAGATTTAGTGTGAAAAATTGTGACAATATGGCGAAATAAAATATATAAAAATGCTATATTTCTAATAGTTGGAGCATAATCTTAGTCATTGTCATAGCTCATGACTTTTATCACTGTATGTAACATAAGCGACTCTATTTAGGAGCGCTATTAGAGTACAAGGAAAAAACGAAAAGTGAAAAAAGGTTACCGGCAAAAGGATGAAGAACAGCATATTTTACCTAAACCGCAGCATGTTTATGTATTCCCTACAAATAAAACATGTTTCAACATCATTTCTATAACTTTTCAGGAAAGTATGTTTTATAAGTTTAGTTTAAAATGCAAAATCATTTCAAATTTCATACAAAATTGGAAAAAGTTCATAACGATCACTAATACTAATGCATCGACGTGAATAGCATACCTTGTAGAACTGTCATCATACTTGGGGCTTGCTGCCTCGCGGTCGGTCGGTAAATCAATATTGATTTGTTTATATGATGGTACTTATCTTGGGTCAGCAAATTGGACTGCTGAAATGTGAGTTCATTCTAAATAGTGTTCACTGACTAAAATGATGGTACAATTGCGTCCTTTAATCGGTTGGGTCTAACGAGAACATGTTTTAAATAATTGTATGCTACCTATGTATAAACGGGATAGCGTAAGCTGAGAAGGAAATACATTATAGAGTTAAACGTATAATAACGTAGGATAATAGAATGGGCATTCACTCGAAATGATCATGAGCAGCGTACTTTGAGGTTTGAAAGACAGCTGATTGTCATACTGTTACATTTTAAATTAGTACACACGCATATGCTCAAAATAGTCTGTGCGTTATTCTCGTATATCTTCTCCCTTTCGGTTTTTGTTTTTGAACATTGCGGTTGAGTCCATAGCCAAATGAACAAATGATAGATTTCTCCGAGATTGATGAAGTATTTCTGAATATCAGTAATTCCATACGAAATAGGTAAATGACAAAATATGAGACTTTCTGGTTCGTATAAAACTTTATTAACTTCCGATTAGAGTAGGTGACTATCTCGTATATTATTAAACCATTCTAAATCGAGCTATCTCTCTCTCTCAAAAAAGCGTGTACGTTTTATTAGGTGAAATTTTTGAGGAATTGTATCTCGAAGAACTTTTGGTCTCTACTGAAATGTTGTGTGATGGGGAGTTGCAGAAAATTGATTTCTAGACTTGAAAATACCACTATTTGTTTTTTCTCCGATAGCGAACAAAAATGTAAATTTGCGAATTGCATTTGAAATGATTAGTGACGACAACATCCTCGCCGTTTGGCTTCTGTACATCACCTCGATTGTGGAAATACACTAAAGTCGCTTTTTACGCGGGGGATACGTGCCGCGTAAAAAAAAAACCGCGTAAATTCCGGAGTCCGCGTGAAAAAAAACCGCGTAAATTCCGGAATCCGCCTAAAACAAAGCCGCGTAAATTCCGGAATCCGCGTAAAAAAACCATCGTTAATTTTGCATTCCGAGCGAAGGGAAACCGAAATCCGGGCAAATAAAAAAAAGTAGGAGGCTGTATCCAAGACACGACCGCATAAATGACGTAGAACTACGTACACTATTAACAAATGCATTGAGTGTTTCATTACCCTTGTAACACGACTGGTTTTATCAAAGTTGTTTTGAGCGCTATGAAACTTTGATAAAACCAATATTTTTACTTGGGTAATGAGTTATAATGTCTACTAATGAAGGGTCGTGAATTTCGTGAACCGGATTCAGCAGTTAGCAGAGCGTGCCGAGTTAAAAACCATACACAGCACACACACACAAATCATACCATATCATAGACACACACACATCATAGCATATCATACAGACACACACACATCATATCATATCATACACACACACATCATACCATACACACATCATACCATATCATACACACATCACACCATATCATACACACATAGCAAGCAAGCGACCAATCAGAGGACGTTATTTCTATTTCAACAAGGCTTAACAATTTTCAATAGTGCAATAGTTCGTAGATTCAAACAACATTTTTCTGCATTTGGGCAGATGCGTGTATAATTTTCCAATCGATTGCTGCAAAAATGAAGAAAATTGGTTGAAAACCAACCGACCTATAAGCATTTGAAAAGGGACAAATTTCGTCCCAGTTTTTCAGTTTGCATCCCTGTGTGGTATGTTAAAGTAAAACATAGTTCTACGTCAAAAAATACCGCGTAAATTCCAAAATCCGCGTAAACAATGAAACTGAATATCTCGCGCTGTCTTTTCGATTCGAACAGTTTCATTTTCACTTGATTCCTTTCGGCTACTGTCATCGAATCACTTCTTTCTCTCTTTCCCGTCTGTTTTTGATTGGATCATTTCAAATGAAACTGATGACTTTTTCAATTGACGGAGAGAGAGACTCTTTCCTTTCCTTCAGCGTCTCAATTGAAATTAGCACCGCATCGCGTCGTTTGATAATAGTTTTCTTATACCGCAAGCGTAGCTAGAACGGCAATGCCATCCAAAAAATACGTCACGTAAGTTCCGATCAAAATGTCCTCCCTTTTTTCTATATATGCGGCCTCCTGTCTCCGTCAGCGCTTATTGTCATTTTCAATTGAGAATCGTCATGTGAGAGTGATGGTGATAATCTCCGCTTTCAATTGAAAAGCATTTGTATCAATTTCAGGCCCTTCAGTTGTCAAAATCAAATCAAGAACTTTCGACTGGGTTTCATGTGACTCACGAAGTGCTCGAAAATGATACAAAAGCTTTTCGATTGAAAGCGACGGGTCAAAGCGTCACTATAACCTGATAATTGTCAATTGAAAATGACTTTGTTAGGCTCTGGTATAAGAGCCCTTTCTTTGAGAAGAGGGAGGGAGGTCAAATCACCACGGAAGTATGTTTTAATTGTATGGGAGCCTCCCTTCCAGAAGAGGGAGTATATCGAACCACCATGGAAATATTTTATGGCTTTAAAAACTTTTGCATGCCAAATTTGGTTCTATTTACTTGATTAGTTATCGAGATGTGCAGAAATTCTTGTTTCATTTGTATGGGACCCTCCCTTACAGAATAGGGAAGTAATCTTAGTAACCGGCCTCCCGGGCCGACCCCTAAAACTCCAATATACAAAATTTAACGCCGATCGGTGCAGTAGTTGCCGCATTTATATGGATCAGACAGACAAACATTTCTATATGTTTAGATTGAAAAAAAATTAGAATCTTTTAAAACTTGTTCCAAGATGGTAAAAAAATAATTTTATATTTCTTAGAAGAACAAGTTTTTTGTACATTTTTGAAATTTTTATATATTGTATGAAATCTATTGCGATTCAAAGCAAATAACGATTTCTGATGTAATTCCAATCAAAAATGCTCTTAGTAAACATATCCACAGTTCAGCCGTGTCCGAGATATGCCATTTCACTTCTTTCTTATATAACACACGCCATTTTTACATGTTTTAGTTTTTTACCATGAATTTTCAAAAATACAATCCAATTTTCGCCAACTAGCTTAAATAGATCTTTATAATTCAACGCGTTCCGGAGTTAAAGATGCAACAATATTAACGCATGAACCAAAATTTCACCTAATAAAACACATATTTCCATTTGAAAAATAACGCTTGCGTCAGAATAGTCCAAATCAGGGCTGATATTTTTAGCGCCTCTATATGAATGTGAAAAAACCACCAGAAACGTTAGTGTTCCTTCTACAATGACAGAGAAATATTTCACTTTCATGCAATGTACAGTCTCTCTTCCTTTGTTTTTATTATTCGTAAATAAAAGAGAGTAAGTCAAGTCATCCGTCAGTCGCAGTTTTCTGAAAATTACTACTCTGAGTTTTGTTGTGTGAACTGTAATTCGGCTTGTGTATTGTACAGTTGCATTACGCGAGTAGTGATTGATGAGGAATATATCACCCCAAAAGAAACTGGCTCTGGGAATCAATTGGATCAATTTTGCCGTTTCATTTTGATAACGCTTGTTGTTTGATTTTCATTGTCGTTTTATCAAAACAACGGTGAAGATTATTTGGTTGGATTTCAGTGAAATATTTCCTCAGAGTATGGCAGCTGAACATTTTAAACGCCCATTTTTTATCAGGTTGAAGGTTTGCACAAACGTTCACAGCCTATAACCTATAATTACAGTACAGCCTATAATTGGCTGCTCGAATAAACGACACGTTTTTATATTTTGATCTTAACTGCATTGTTTCATATATATCTTGCAGAAGAAGAGTTCAACTAATTCAGTATTGTGAGGAAAGCACTACTTTATACTATGTATACATTGAACATCAATTTTAAAGTTGACGTTTTCTATGACGTTATTTTGAAGTAAAGTTTTTCTTGGATTCAACGAGTGTGAGCTGAACATCATAAACGTATCGCCGGTGGTTAGTTACCGGACTAGAATAACTTCCGAGTTCTAGTGGATGCTGATGTGCATTCAGATGGCAGCTTTTTGAAGTAGAATACTTCTCTCAGGAAGTTCGGCTACATAGGGATGTGAAATGAAAATCTAAAACCGAAAAAAGTGAAAAATATGTCCAATTTCAAATGCTAATAAATCGGTTAGTATTTGATAGATTTCCTTCGTTCTTGCAGCAATAGATTGGAAAATCTTCTAAGATTCTTCCCAAAATAAGATTATTGTAATTTTATTATTCACACTATTGTACTATTGAAAATAGTCAAGCCTTGTCAAAACGAAAAATTCGACCTCTGATTGGTCGTTATATGCTTGCTTCCCAAGCACGGTCGACAGGATCATATACCTTGCAATTGAAAACATGCTATTTGGCCTATATAAGAGCCTGCTTCAGCCGGAGCCGCTCATAATAGTTCTAGACAGCGACTAGCACTAGCGCTGTGGTTGGTCACCACGTCTCAGGAGCAGCGCGGTTTTTCTCAGCGTGTGTCGCCAGACAGCCATTATTCCCCCCGTGTTGGGGCAGCATGATGATTGCCATCGGGAAATCCAATTTCGGAAATCAAAATGCCTTTTTTAAGGCAAATAAACAAGTCATTGAAAGTTAATAATTTTTGTCAACGAAAGCAAGCATTCTGTGTTGCATCCTAGCAATTCAAATTTGTCGCACCCGTCTAATTTACTGAATGTGAAATAGCTTCCACAGTGCATGTTGTCCGTGTATCTTAATTCCCCCAATGTTAGGGCAGCTCAAAGGTTGTAATTAGCAACCGATTTTGAACCGCAACATGCTTTTTTCAAGGCAAATAAAAAAATAATTGAAGGTTAATAATTTTCTGGCATCAACACAAGCAGACATTCTGTGCGGGATGCAATCAAATTCTGTTGTAGTTGTCTAATTTTTACTTTCACTTTATTTAGTAAACCCCCCACTGTAGGGGCAGTGCAAAGGCTGCGATCAGCATAACCGACATTGAATAATTAACTGCCCTGTTAGTACGCATTCACAAAAGCAGTTAGTTCGACTATGCAGAGCTAATATGTAGTCGATTCAATTAATCAGCATAAACAGAATTTCGTCGTCTCCCAGCTGCCAAGTTGCAACATGATGCAACACGCAACAGCGAGCAAACGAAATCGCTTGATGTTACAAACCGCAATAAAATACGGGTTAAAACCGTTGCGTGTGTGAGAGCACCATCGTTGTTTATTCGCTGGATACACTATCTACTGTCTACTGAACGCAATAATCTGCTTACATGCGACACGGGGACGGGAACATTTTCTTCAACCAAGCTGCACAACACGACACAAAACATGTTATTTTGTTGCTTCAATGAGAGTGCTATCGGTCCGGCTCGACAAGAAATCAGTTTTGTGCATCCGTGCTACGAAACTGAGGAAAAACTTTAGAAACTGAAAAAAGAGGTGGAGCTTATCAAATGATCGCTCTGAGCCGGAATGAAGTCACACATATTTTTCAAGTTATATCATTCCACCACGTACGTAAAATAATTCATTCCTATTTTCATCCCTATATAAGAGCCTGTTTTAGTCGAAGCCGCTCAAAATAGTTCTGAACAGCGACGACAGCAGTCTTCCCTTAGCAGCAGCGGGAGCGAGCAGTGGGTACCATCGATAGCGGATAGCGGCCACAACTGTGGCATGGCTGTGGATAGCGTTGCAGTTGCTCAGCAGTTAGGCCAGCGTATAGCGGCCACAACTGTGGCATGGCTATGCATAGCGTAGCTGTTGCAGCGGGTATATCAGCATCGATAGTAGCAGGGTCAGCTGATGCAACGACACTCCCTTCACTAAAAAGCTGTTTCAGCGCGGTAGCGGGAAGCATCAGCAGCAAGCTTGCATGAAGTGAATACATCAGCCAGCAACTTTCTCTAAGGCCTCTGCCATAGTAGACGCGAAAAGCGGCGCGAACCGATACGCTCGGCCGTAGGGTAATGTACAGCTCTACTGATGGCTGTACATGGCAGTACCTACAGCCGAGCGAATCGATTCGCGTCGCTTTTCGCGTCTATTATGGCAGAGGCCTAATGGGAAAGTTGTATCATTTTGTTCAGAAGAATATTATTGTCGGTAATATTACAGAGATGCGATTGCGTAAATCCGATTTTGAATTGAACAATTGTTCTTTTGAGAACAAATAAAACACTTATTTGAAGAGTTAATAGCTTTTGGTACCAATAGCAGTATAGTGACAGCCTCATCGGTAGATGCAGATGCAGCCGGTACTTCCCTGAGGCCGATGTAAAGGTAAATGGGAGCAGCACGGCGAAACAGTTCGGGTTATGCTTAGACGCGCGTCATTTTTCGTTGTTGATATTCCCCATGTGAAACGACGCGCTTTCGTATGGTGGTATTAGCGGTAGATGCATTTGCCAACAAGCCGTGTCTAGTTTTCAATGTGAAAACACCTTTCGCACTGTGTTGACCGTGCGCCTTAGTCCTCACTATCAAGGTAACACAGAGATGTAAGATAAACACTACATCCTATGATAAATTGAACAATTGTCCTTATAAGGACAACAAATGAATTAATGAAGATTTAATTTTGAATTAGAATACTTCTCTCAGGAAGTTCGGCTACATAGGGAAGTGAAATGAAAATCTAAAACTGAAAAAAGTGAGAAAAATTTCAAATGCTAATAAATCGGTTAGTTTTCGATGGATTTCCTTCGTTTTTGCAGCAATCGATTAGAAAATTTTCTAAGATTCCTACCAAATGCATGAAATTGCAATTTTATCATTCGAACTATTGTACTATTGAAAACTCTTAAGCCTTGTCAAAACACAAAATTCGACCTCTGATTGGTCGTTATACCGCGCTTTCCCAAGCACGGTCGGCAGAGTTATGGACCTAGTAAATTGGGAATGCATCATTCGGCCTATATAAGAGCTTCATCAGATAATAAACAAACATTTTATCGGATATTAAATTGAACAACTGAAATTTGAAGAACACAAATGATTATTTGAAGAGTTAATATTTTCTCGTTTTGCGCTATAATCCAAAGTTAATTATCTTCATCTACATGCATGCTCTGATTATTATTGCGTGTTTGCGTCGCTTAGTGTTTGGCTACGGTCATGCAGAACGCAAATAACGGCGCGATGCGATTCGGAAAGACGAAATCTGTTGAAATGTATAGCTCTACTTCGCCTTAAAAAGAGCTGTACATTTCACCACGGTAAGGCGAATCGCATCGCGCCGGCATTCGCGTTCTGCATAACCGTAGCCTTTGTTCCGTTCCCGTTTAATGATGTCGTATTAAATGTGCATATTACAATTCGGCAGCACTTCAACGTCTCATTTGCACAAAATTTAAAAATATTCAATGAACTTCATTCAAAATATCAGACAAAAAGAAATTACAATACTGCCAACTGACACGCAAGCAGCCGGGTTATCTTCCTTGTAAAAGTATTCTACTTCAACCTTGCGGTCGTGGCTTTGCATACAACCTTCTTGTGATTTTTTTGACGAAAAAAGCGAAAAAAGTAAAGTAGTGTGAACATTTTATGTGACAAAACAATTTGGTGTATTCCACCACATTTTTCGAACAAACAAGCATATTATTTTAACCTTTTTCCCATAAAAACACGCCATTAGTATTGTTTTTGTTTAATCATGATTAAATTTTGCGAAATGGTTCATGCAAAAATATTTTTGGAACCAAAACGGTTTGTTTGATCAGTGTAACATTTTAGGCGAAGTAGTAGATAGTAATTTTGTCCTTCCGAAAAATTAAAAGAAATTCAATAATTATTTTTCTCAAACATGAGAAAAAAAAATTTTTTTTCCAAAGAAAAGAAAAAAAAACAAAATAGAACAGTTTCTCTGACTTGTATGATGTCTTCGGCAAAGTTAATGACAGTAATTAAATCCGTTTAAAAAGATATACATAAGAAGACAGAAAACAAACTATGATAAAACCACAAAAATACAATTTTAAAATACACGCAAAAGTTGAAGCTTCAATCATCCAATGTGTTCTTCAATTCGCACAGAAATTGCTCTGACTTCGCACAGCAAATGCGTGGAACGCATAACGCAAAATTTGTACAAGAAATACATTGACAGAGATCAAAATCAGAATATGTATCATATACACAAAAATCGTATTGTTTCGGTAAACTTCGGTTTCGGGCGAACGATCAGTTTCGAGGCGCTCAAAAAATCGCTCTTTACTTTCGCAAGCCGGTGCGCATCAACGGATCGTGCATCCCTAAAACTCGTCAGCAACCGAAACAGCCAATAGCGAGCCTTGTTGCCGCAGAAGTTATTGGCGCTGGTGACAATAACGCGAAACCGAATGCGTAGGAAACCAGAGTCATAGTTACATGCAAAATGTTTTGAACAAATCTAATGTTTTTGTTTATTTTTAATTATTGAATGATGTTTTCAAATGGCCTGATTTATGAAAGTGAATCGACCAGACAATAATTTCTATTTTTTGTCAGTACCCAACTTATCAGTATTGGTTGCTAGTTACACTGTTTGAACGATGCCAGCCTTCTGAACGTCGGTTGATGCTTTATAAATGTAGTTGTTTGGAGCTGCGTAATTTGATGCTAGAGCATCAAATGCGTTATGCCAAACGCACATGCGTTGTACTGGCTCTAAATTTAATCAGTAAATGCGCCAATTTCGCTCGTAAATGATCTGGTTACGCACACTCCAACTTTTGCGTGTACTAATTTCGAAAAACCTACTATTTAAAAATCTTTTTTCTAAAAAACATTGCTAAAGGAACGGTGTTTTTTAGTGTACATTTATCTTAGGCGTAGAATATTTTTGTTCAAAGAAGTTTTTTTAACACGGCACAAAGCAGGGTTGTGCAAACTTAACTGAAACTAATCATAATGTAGTAGTAAAGCTTATTCTAAATTTCCATCAAAACTGAAAACATTGAAATGACAATAAACTTTCGAAATGTTCCCTCACATTAAGAAATATTAAACTTGGCAAAAAGTAAGAACTCAGAATGCTGAAATATGTTAAAGGTGCACGAGATTTTTCCGGAAATTTTAGCGCTTTAGCAGTTTGGAATGCTCTGGTATGCTAAATTTATAGCAAGGATAACAACCCTACATGTCCCTTATATACATTCACCTAAAATCCATCCATGCCCCAGTCTAGTCCCGTTCCCCTACGCCTACACCCAACAAAACGACAAGAACACGTCTGAACCTTAAGCACAGATCCAGCATTTAGACCCCGCACAATACCTTCGGCCAGGACCCGAGGACTACAAATCCCTGTCCCGGCTCATGACATCGTGGCTCAACAGAACATACCATACATACTGCATACTCATGGCCATTCGAAGATCATCCGACGCCTATTTAACAACAAAACACCGATTTGAAAATCCATGTTGGTTTTACGCTAGACTTAATTTCAGCTCGTAGTCGGCAGAGAGGATAAAAAGTTTGCTTTCAGTTTTCAAGATACTTTAGAAAGTAAGTCACCAGATATAAATGGCGCCGTTAAACATTACATTTTATTTGTGCCGTGTCAAATAAATGATATGTGAAGAAGAAAAAACAGCTAAAAATGACTCGACAAATTGACTTGTTTCGAAAACTGAGCCAGTATATGTATGTGATCGTATCTCCACTTTCAGCTTTTCAAACCCAAAGAGCTCAAGTAATGACAAAACTGTTTAATTTTTGATTAAAAATCACATATCGCAGAATAATGAACGAATCTATGAGTACAATGTGTATTATCGGATTATCATATAAGAAATCGGTGATAAATGATAGTAGTATGTGGGATATAAAATGCTGATTAGAATGGATCTAGTATGTATTTTTAAACAAAAGTAAATATCTGAGCAAAACGGAACATGCGACTTGGTTCTGAATCGGGAGCCAATTTTCCAATTACGAATCGTGTCCTAAACAATGGAATACGCGCATTGTTTAGGTTTAAATTTTTCTGCAAATGCTAGAGATATTATAGCTAGCCCGTTTGAAAATTTGACGTCAGCAACTGTCAAAACTGCTGTATAATGTTTTGCTACCCACCAAGCAACGTGATTTCAGCTCCATGTCGGTAAATTTGATTTCATTCAAGGATGTTGAGTGAATTACCGCATGTTTACTCACTCCAAGCGGCGCTCGTTCTTTTTGATTTAAATAACACATTATGACCCTTTGTTCTGTTATGTAGTTTCGTTCCATATTAGATACTGATAGTGCTATCGATGCCAAACCAATCAACTTAATATAGGGATGGACTCGAAGCACTCATTCGTGCATGTGTACTCTAGAAGAGTTGTTTATCGAGAATAACGTTAAAAAAAAATCGAACATTTTTTGTTTAATTAAATGATATCTGAGAAAAGTTGTAAAAATAGATGGTCAAAAGTTTCTCTCTTTTTTAAAAAATCACATGTTTTCTAAATTATTGTTGATTTCATTACAAGATAACAATGTTTCAGTAGTATTATGATTGATAGTTTATCATGAATTACTTATTTTCACAATGTAGGTAAGCCGACTCCCAGATCAGCATCGTACCTGAAGGCTACCTGAGAAACACTAGTTATTGTTGTGTGCATTTTTTCGATATCCTATGGATATCTGAATATTCAATCGGGGCCCTAAAAAATACGGCATTTCATTTTTCCAATTTAGGATTAAACTGTACGGTTTTGCTCTGCACAGCTTAGTCCACTCCACCAGGCCGACTCCCATGAATCTCTGCCTCTCAATCCTAAATCGTGACAACCGGCAAATGTTCTTCTTCCTACATAGCACCGTGTTTGAAACAATGCTCATAACTGCATGCATATAGCAGCGATACCAATTGGATATCGTGTTTAAACAAGAGTGCTGAGCTTTCCGTCCGCTGGTAGAACCTTTACGAAGTTTCATCAAGAGCTGTTTCGGTTCCGCTATCGACGGGTTTTTGCGACAGAACCGTCATGGCAAGCGTGCTAGGACAAAAAATAGCTCCAGTTTTGTGTTTGTTTCCGATAGCCTTTTTCTGCTATGTCATGTTGCCGAAAAGTCATCGATTTTTGCTAGCCCTGTGGCTCGGCTTAGAACGTTTAGAACCTACTTTTGCTGGGATGGCGATACCAATGGCGGTCGCTTTTCCGGCTGAATATGGAGGAAACTTCCGGGTTGCGGTCGGCCCCATTGCTGGTAACCACAGCAGAAACGGGTATTTGTAGCACTGTATAGCTGTCAATGTGACAATTACTATAAGAGGTGAAATGAAACACTTTGTCATGACTTGAGTAACACTGAGGGAGAGTGAAGGAATTGCACGTGGATTTTTAGGTTCGCTTTCACCGTAGGATGTTATACATTAAATGTGAGTTTCCATAATGTAAATATGCAAAAGGACTTACGCGGGGTGATGGTGCACAGTGGTTTGTTTTCAAAAGAAATATGGTTATAATTTGGCGTTTTGCTTACATGCTAAACCAATTATGATCAGATTAGTTTCGAATGCGTTATGCGTTACTGTCAAATTGAATATTTAGAGAGAAGGGGCGTGTAAAATAATTAGGTGAAAACCTACTTGAAACTGTGTTTGCATCAACTGGATCAATTTCGTGCTCTAAGTATTGAGTAAAAATCGAATTAGTAGTAAAATAATACAAATAAAAATGCTCCTAAGAAAAGTAGAAATACGAATTACGAATCTACGAATGGTACGCAATAGACGTGTGCCGTGTATTACTAAAAAACTTTTTCAACCCCACATCCATATTTGAAAAATTATCAAATCAGATGGCTTTGCTCTGGTGATTTCACTCTGAAAAACGCATTGAGTGCGTTTAACAACGAACAACTCATTCGCTCGGTTTGTAATAACAGAGTAGCGCAAATATTTAACCTCTTCATGGAAACAGTTCTTCTATCCTTTCCACGAAAACCAGTCTCAGTGTGGTTCTCCTATGGGTGAGGAAACCCGTAGATAAGAAGCTCACACCGAGTTTGCGAGCGAGAATAATGAAGCGCTTTCTTTGGATGACTTGACAGTCAATGCAGCACCGCTGCAACAGCAGTGGTGCATATTATGTTCCAGGATGTGCTTGCAGCAAAGGTTGACCTGTAATTTCTTTTCCCTTCGTTTGTCACCGCCACCGTTCGCATTATCGTCGATTCTCTGGCTTAGGTACTGTTAACCCTGGTCAACCGGACGACAAACCGATGATGAAACGGACGGTGTTGTACCGGCAACAGGATATGGCTGCCATTTCTGCTGGCTATGTGTGCTGTGGCTGCACCGATTCGAGTGTCTATTTTGGAATACAAGCGGTCTGTCGGGAATGGGACGGGTGAATCGTGGTGTGGAAACTTATTTTCTTCATTATGTGTGCTCATGTGACTGGAATTGGTGCACCCTAATAAGCTTCGCCTTGCTGTCGCAGAAAACTTCTGCTGCCCCTGCAGGGATGTATCTGGCCACTGTTGAAGGCTTTCGAGATCTTGTTAGCATTAAGTAGCCTTCGTGCGAACATTGCTGATGAGGGATTTGCTATCATAAATTACAATCGGTGAATGATTTGTGTAGTGTCACGGCTTTTTTGAATATTCTCTGAAGACTCTGAAGACTCTCAAAGAGTACTGTTATCATTTTTGAATTATTATCTCACCATAGTAACCAAAACTGATCACACAGTGATGATGGCAAGTCCCAGCTATTCACATTCGTGGAAAGAATGTTTACTTTAGATTTTAAATTCTAGCTATTGTGTTTCACAGCGATAGCGCCAATAAGCTAGCCTTGTTATTACACCCTTTTATCTAGTCGAAAAACATGTGTGATTTGTGTGCTTCAAGAGACGATTAATTTTGAGAAGTGATAGGAAGTTCGAAACTGAATATCATGTGATAGTTTCGTCCCATTATGTTTTTTGGTAAATTTGGAAATGTCAATGATGCATATTTTTTACTCTGCTGCCAGGCTGAATAATGAATTCGTAGTGTTGATAGATTTGTTTTGAAAACAACTATGCAAAAGAGCAAAAAGCAAAGCCTTGGTGCTACTCTCCATATCGAAACTCGAACTTCTGTTTATTATACACAAACTTCGCGGCTGTTAAAGTATACAGGATAATTTTGGGGCTAGTGCTACGATCTTACTGACACTAACAGTCTCTCCTAAGCCCGGATTCAAATATACGGCGACTTGTTAGGGCAGCATCGTAACACGAGCTGTGACCGAAAATGACCGATTACCACCTAATATAAATACCTATTTCCGGAACCATAAGGATGCACATAAGCAAAAAATTGATGCCATCAAGGATGATGATTTTGACTTGTGTAGTCTAAGAAACAGTCAAAAATGACCACACAATTAAAATGTTTTTGGAATCAGAAGGAAGCTCAGAGGCCAGAAATTTACTCCACATGCCATTTTGAAATCCAAGATGACGACTTCCTGTTTCTGGAAATCAGCTGAAAATGACCGACTACTAGCCATAATAAATATTTCCGGAATCAAGGTGATGTACAGAAGCAAAAAGGCGAGGATGTTCTCATTCCGATGAAACCAATTATTTAAAATGTCTTCTGAGTTTTAAAGTATCCAATATCCGATTCGTCATGCGTTTGCAGGCTATTGATGAACCGCAAGGTCAATCTTTGTAAGTATGTTCAATCAATTTAGAATGTTCCAAAGTAATCCGATAAAAAAAGGGCGGTACGAAGTTTTTCGGGTCTGCTAGTGCTTCATATGTATTCAATTATTTTAACACAGTAGTTTCTTGATTGAAGATGCTGAATATTTCACTACCATCTTTTTCAAAACTGACACATTACATTAAATTAGATAAGATCAAATCAAATCAATTACTCAAAAAATGCCGAGCGTTTTATTCAATTCCATTTGAATACATACGCTTACTAAACTACGCTTTTGTAGGACAGTTCCTTCCATATAGAAACAAGTACCAGTGTTTAATCGCTCAGCGCGAAACCTTGATCTCAGCAAGGTTATGAACAATTCCCGCTGATAGTGGAGGTTTTTTAGCAAAACAAATATTCAGAGCCTTTGTGATTGCGAGAGATTGTTCTTCGATCGGGAGGTGAAGGTTTTCAGGTTAGTTTGATGAACAGACAGTGATAAGCCCTGTTTGCTAATAGTGCGAAAATTGCTAAACAAACGATTGTTTAGTAATGTTTCCTCACTGTCTCTAAGGATTCAGGTAGTGACCAGTGGAATAATGAATGTTTATTGTTGGGTGAGTAACTGACAAAAGATTAAAGTAGATCAAAGTAAATTATTAACTGAAGATAGGTCTAACCAGAAAAGTAAATTGAAAAAAAAAAAAAAAAAACAACTAAGATGTAATATTCGGATATCAGCGGTTCCTTGAGGTTTGTATTATTCACCTAATGAAAAAATTCGATTAACAATTGTCATTTCTCGTAAGTAGACTGGAAAATAATCACGACACTAATTATAACCTGCATTTCTGGGGACCATATTCGATAAGATTGCTCTGCAACCTTCGTCTAGTTGTTGATAAAATAATCAAGGAAGCGATAAGGGTTGATGCGTTGTTTGAACTTTGCTCCGAAGAGAATTCAACGGAGCTACTTTAGAATGGTTTATTGTCCATTAATTTGTTGCAGTTTAAACTTATTAAATATTATTCACGCAAAAAAACACAACTCCGTCTAATCATGCGGAGAATTACTCTGCAAACAAGGTGAAGTACCCGTTAACGTTGGCTCGTGACAAACCGGCTGCGTAATCGGTTGTGATAGCTACTGATACCCAATGTGACCACATGGTCTGCCGCGTCGAAACGTGTGAGCAAATAGAAGTGTTAATTAAATTCAGAAACGACTACTACACATTGCGCCGCTCACTAAAGGCGAATGTTCACATCTGCATAGAAGTAGTAGTATAGCGGCGACAGCAGTAATGACTGCGCTATTCCGACAATGAAACGCTTGATTAAATGCACCATACGTGTTGTAGGTTGCATCATTCTAGTCATCAGGCTAAGGAAAGAGAGAGAGAGACAAAACACACATACACACATTTGTTATCAAAAGCGGTCCATCGTGTTAACACAGCTCTCTGTGATTCTGTGTGATGAGATTAGCTCAGGGTACCGAGCTGTACACGGAGCAGATCATACTGGTTCATCGTTTTGTATAGATGTGTAATTGGAATTGTGTGTAGTAATTCGTTATCTCCACGTTGTTTGTAACATGCACAAACTGTAAGAAGCTCACTCAGAATGAAACTACAACATTTCTATTACTAAAAATTTTTTAGTCGTTTTACCAATGATAATTCCTCGAATTTAGAACCGGAAACCAAAACGAAGACCAGATAATTTACTTTCCACTGACAAAACGCATGTTACTGGAGCCTAGGTTTCAAGTTTTAGCACCAATACACTTCAACATAACTGACGGCTGTGTGAGAAGGAAAGTGCTAACCACTTGAGCACCAAATTGACACATAAATCAATTATTATCTGAAGACGAGACCTCCTATTGATTGCTCTACAGCCACAGCGCAGTGAGAAATACCCGGCAGATAAAGCATATCATGGACGGCAACGATAGGAAGGAAAAAAAATTATGCATAGACAAACAAATCGCTTACTGCTGGAGTGTTAATTAGTTCTAGAAGAAACAACAAACACTTTTCAACCGCTCTTTTAGTGCAAACGTTTCCTATGCATCAGATGGTGAAGTATTCACTAGAGATGGTCGGGTATGGGAAATTTGTTACCCGTACCCGACCCGTACCCGACTAATCGAAAATTTTCAAACCCTAACCCGACCCGAACCCGAAGTCTGGTTTGTTTAAAATACCCGTACCCGACCCGAACCCGAAAAATATCTATTCCAACAACCCGTACCCGACCCGTACCCGAAAGAAAAAAAACGCTGAAATTGCTTGAACCCGACCCGTACCCGACCCGTCCTGGAAAAATACCTGGGTACCTCGCACGTAATATGCGCTGATTGTCATATGTGGTTTCTCGAGATAATGGCCGGAGTTAGACAAGAACCGAGTGTGAATGTGAACGAATGTTAATAAACCCAGAGTTCCAGGCGGATGGTCCACTATAAGGAAGGGGTCCACTATTAAAAGTGCATGTCTGATAAAGTTAAAAAAAAACGACGAGTTTTATGTGAACATCGCAGCAAACTGAAATCTAAATATTATAAGAAGGTCAAAGTTAATATTGTTTATAACTTGAGAAAAATTTAATAATTCATTTGCATTTGCCAAAAACCTTTAATTTTTGAGTACAGATTCGATGTCATCGATTCAATCTAAAAACCGGTATAATACAGATATTTCTGTGCATGCGGCATCCCTGGTCACAGTGCAAACCAAGACTATGCTATCGCTGTCATATCTCATATACATATTTGCTTCGTACCAAACATCTCAATGCACAGTGGGGAATCGCCTAAAATTTTTTTTACGTCAGCTGTTTCATAATATTTTTCCATTGTTGCTATAACATTCAAGGGCTTCAATCCAAAATATGGGTGCAATATCATGAGTTCTGATTTTTTTATGACTTTTCGAAGTTTGGCATACTGACGTTTTTTGACATATGTTTAAAAAAAAATCATTACTTCAAAACGCTCTGCAGCTTCAATGATGGCTTGGATTTTTTTTAGCGTCAAAGAAAAATTGATTTGTAGTTAGTGTGTATTACCTATTTTGTTTTAATTTAAAAAAAACCTTTTTTTTCGCAAAATTTGGTTGTGCCAAAGCTACGTAATTTGTTTCTGTGAGGAGGACGCCCTGTTGCGTTGCTTGTGGTTAAAGATTAAATTCTATTTAATAAAAAATTAGGGGGAACAGTGCAAAAATCAACAAAAATTAGGTCACGTGCTTTATGGACGGCCTCAAATAAACAATGGAATGGAGATTGGTGTTCAGCACCCCAAAATTAAGTGAATACCATATTTTTGTCGCATTTATCCACACTTTTTTTGCTAAGCCAGCCTTTGTATTAAGTTTCCTTACTGTACAATGCTCCGCGGTTTCCCTGACAGATATAAAAAAAGCCAGGCAAAAATTCCAATTATCTCGGTTGCAGGAGTAATTATTCACTTTCGCATTAGAAAAAGATAGCACGATGTCATTACCTTGGTGCAAAGACTGCCGACAACTGTCAGAATAGGTATTGGCCGATCTCTCGTTGAGTGAGAATGGGCAATTTCTTCTCCGATCTTTCCGATAATAGACACTAAGAAAACACCTAGGTTTGACATGTTAAAAATTAAATTCTCATAATGCACGAAAACCGAATTACCCGTACCCGACCAATTGAGAATTTTTCAAACCCGTACCCGACCCGAACCCGACGCCTTGGTTTTTAAATTACCCGTACCCGACCCGAACCCGTAAAATATTTTTTGGCGTTACCCGAAACCCGACCCGAACCCGTCGGGTACGGGTCGGGTCCGGGTTTCGGGTAAAAATACCCGTACCCGACCATCTCTAGTATTCACCTGCGTTCACTTATACCCGTGGTTCTGCTTTATCACTGCCAACCACGTGGGCTATCATTACCGCTAGCCTCGTCTCTCCGAGCGCCGTTGTTCGCTCCGAATGATCTGATAAATGAACGAGGGACAGCATGGTGTATATACACTCGCAGTCCAGTGCCAGTCTATACAGACTGCTCCCCCGAGATTGTCATTTAAGGGATAAACTGTATCGATTCTCAAAATGATGGATGACCGAAAAGGAGTTGTTTATTACCGCGGCCAGTCAAGGGCTGGCGATTTGTAAATGCTTTTTATGTTCGGGGCAAGTATTTCAACTTATAGATTGTACCGAATTGATGTTAATAGAGAGACAATAGTATTGATGGTAGAGGTATTGGTTTTTGTGTGTTGGAGTCGAAAAAAAAAAATAATCGAAAATTAAAAACTGGTCATTGATTTCGTTACGCAACTTGTACTAATTATTCAACAACGTTTGATATGAAATAAATTACACCGATTATTTTCGTAATGGAATAACTTTTTTGTGCGAATTAAATTATGTATACATTGTTTGATAGTACGGTATTCGGTTTCATCAATTTCAGAAAGAAAATCAAAATTGATTTCTCTATTTAAATTAGTAGAGTGTTAAGAGTGTTGAGTTGAAACGAAGAGCCACGACTTTGTATTCTTATTCTTTTTTGAATGAAATTATACCTATTTGTAAGTTTGTAGTTGAATTTTTTTTTCTGGGGGTGTATGTGCAGCTCAACAATGTTTGAAAGTAATCAAAAAAATAAAGGTTTGGGAAAAACTTAGTAGTGTGAAAGACTTTTTACTAATTTTGTGGTAAAATTTCAGTTTTCTTTCAACGACAAAAGTAGAATACCAAGTGATTTTTTGCGAAGATCAACAATGTTGTAATACATATTTATAAATAAAAATAATGCTGAGAATTTATGCTCATTTTATATATTTGTTAAAAGTGTGCTGGAACAGAGTTTTCATCATAGCATGATAAAATCTTTTTTAATTGACAATCGTCAGGTCATAATGGCATTTGTTCAATATCCGAGCACTTTGGAAGTCACATGAAAACTGCTCGAATGCTCTTGCATTGAGTTTGAGAGCTAAAGGGTACGAAAAGGAATGAAAGCGTTCGACAGTGTTTGGCATTAAGGTTTGATTGCGAAACTGCCAACTTTTATTTTCCAATTTTTCTAATCAAAATTCTTAAAAATTATCTAACTGATCGAACTCTGTAGGTTGTCAACCAGAATTCAAAATCAGATAGATTTTCTGTCAGGGCAGGTGTGCCTCAAGGTTCAGTCTTAGGTCCAGTCTTAGGTCCAGTCCGGTACAACATATTTACTTCAGATCTTCCTGATTCACCTGCACAAAGTCACTGTTCTGCGATGACACAAGCATTTCCGCAAAAGGATATTTGCAGTCGGTTGCAGAAAAGACATTTTCTCTTCCCATTTATAAAAATGGGAAATTGCCCCCAATCCTTCTAAAACTCGATTGATATTTTTTATATTTATATTTTTTCATGTTTTCATTATCAAGATGAAGGGAGTTATTTTGAATTGGTCTGAGAAGTACTTGAGCCTGATTCACGATGAAAAACTTATGTTCAAAGAGCACATTGAGAGTCTACAAGCAAAGTGAATTAAATATACGAAATGTTTATATACTCTCATTAGTAGAAATTACAAACTTTTTTTTTTTTTTGGGAATTGAAGTTCAAACTGAACTTGGGATTTTATTTATTGCCGCAGCATATTTACCATTTCAATGCACACGCGAGCTCAAAAATTATTTTAAAGGTGATTTACAAAAACTCACCAGAAATCGTTCGAAATTTTTCATAATCGGCGATTTTAACGCTAAACATCGTTCATGGAATAATTCTCAAAGTAATTCCAATGGCAAAATTTTATTCAACGATTGTTCTTCAGGATACTATTCTATTTTGTCTCCGAATAGTCAACAATTGATTTGGTGCTTACAGATCAAAGTCATGTATGTAGTGATTTGATCACACATGCTGACTTTGATTCTGATCATCTTCCAATAACTTTTTCTTTATCACATGAATCAGTTTTAAACCCTATGAGCTCTGTTTTTAATTATAACAAGGCTAATTGGGAAAGATACAAAACTCATATTGAGAGAAATTTCAATAATGAGCTTGATTTGCAAAACGAAGTGAATATTGATTCCGCTTTGGACGCATTAAAATGTGCAATTGTTGATGCCAGGAATTATTCTGTTCCAAAGGCTCAAGTGAAATTTGATTCACCAATAATTGACGAAAATCTTCAACTTCTAATTCGTTTGAAAAATGTCCGCAGACGTCAACGTTCTCGTGACCCTGTTCTTAAAACTATTTATAAAGATTTACAGAAAGAGATTAAACATAGATTTACTCTTCTGAGAAATCAAAATTTTGAGACTAAAGTTGAAAAATTGAAACCATATTCAAAACCATTTTGGAAGCTGTCGAAGATTCTTAAGAAACCTTCAAAGCCTATTCCAGTTTTAAAAGATGGTGAACGTTTTCTTGTATCCAATGAACAAAAGGCTCAAAGACTTGCTCAGCAGTGTGAGAGTGTTCATAACTCAAATTTGAATTTTGTGAGTCCAATTGAAAATGAAGTCACACGTCAATTTGATTTAATTTCTTCCCAGAATTTTTTACCTGCAGAAATAATTGAAACTAACTTGAATGAGATTAAATCAATTATTAAAAATTTCAAAAATATGAAAGCACCTGGTGACGATGGAATCTTTATTATACTAATCAAACATCTCCCTGAGAGCAAAATGGAATTTTTAGTAAAAATTTTGAATTGCTGCTTCAAAATTGCATATTTTCCCAAATTATGGAAAAATGCAAAAATTACTCCCATTTTAAAACCGGATAAGAACCCAGCTGAAGTTTTAAGTTATCGACCAATCAGTTTGCTTTCTTCAATAAGTAAACTGTTTGAGAGAATTATTCTTAACAGAATGATGTCACACATCAACGAAAATTCAATTTTTGCAAATGAACAGTTTGGATTTCGCCATGGGCATTCCACAACTCATCAATTGCTCAGAGTTACTAATATGATACGAGCTAACAAATCTGAAGGTTATTCCACTGGAGCTGCTCTTTTAGACATAGAAAAAGCATTCGACAGTGTTTGGCATAAAGGTTTGATTGCGAAATTGCAAACTTTTAATTTTCCAATTTTCCTAATCAAAATTTTAAAAAATTATCTTACTGATCGAACTCTGCAGGTTGTCTATCAGAATTCAAAATCTGATAGATTTCCTGTCAGAGCAGGTGTACCTCAAGGTTCAGTCTTGGGTCCAGTCCTGTACAACATATTCACTTCAGATCTTCCTGATTTGCCTCCAGGATGCACAAAGTCATTGTTCTGCGATGACACAAGCATTTCCGTAAAAGGAAAAAGTCTTCGTGTCATATGCAGTCGATTGCAGAAAAGTTTAGATATTTTTTCTTCCTACTTGCAAAAGTGGAAAATCTCTCCCAATGCTTCTAAAACTCAAATGATAATTTTTCCGCATAAGCCTAGGGCTTCTTTCCTCAAGCCAAACAATAATCACGTTGTCAAGATGAATGGGGTTATTTTAAGTTGGTCTGACAAGGTTAAGTACTTGGGACTAATTTATGATAAAAAACTTATTTTCAAAGAGCACATTGAGAGTATACAAGCCAAGTGCATCAAATATACGAGATGTTTATATCCTCTCATTAACAGGAATTCTAAACTTTGTTTAAAGAACAAACTTTTGATTTACAAACAAATTTTTAGACCAGCAATGCTTTATGCTGTACCGATCTGGTCAAGTTGCTGTTCAACAAGGAAGAAAACGCTTCAAAGGATTCAGAATAAAATTCTGAAAATGATTTTGAAGCGTCCTCCTTGGTTTGGTACACTCGAATTACATAGACTTACTGGTGTTGAACCATTAGAAGCTATGTCAAATAAAATTATTAACAATTTTCGACAAAAATCGTTGCAATCCTCAATTGCTACGATAAGCTCTCTTTATAGCCAATAAGTTAGCAATTAAGTTAGTTGTAAGTTTACTTCCCCTTTTCTGACAAGTAGGTTTAAATCCCTACGAATGATAAGTCCTAATTGCGAAAGCAAACAAATCCTAACAATTAAAATTACAAATTTCTAACAGTGTTGAGAAGTCACCATTTGTGATTGGACACACATACTCATTATTTACTAATATTTATAAAAAAAAAAAAAAAAAAAAAAAAAACAAACTTTTTTCAAATAATAAACTTTAGATTTATAGAATTACTTTGAGACCACCTTTCCTGCAAGCATGAGATGAAAATTTAATGGCTGATAAACAGGGAGGTGACTTGCAAATGAGAGAACGTTATATTAGATTGGAATACTCTTCGTTTTCTCTCACCAATATTTGCAAGTTTTCGCTTTTTAGCTATGTATGTAACAGATAAATTATACATTCTTGAATATGTCAATAACTAGAGCTTCACCCAAATTAGATTCACTTGCCCTACCATCAAAAAACCAAATAATTGTACCGCCGTTTACTTGAAAAAAAAAACATCGATCGAAACTACACGAGAGAATGACTCGACTTAGCGACGACACGGTGAACAGTGCCGAAGCCATGAACCCTCGAAGCACCTGTCAATCAACTGTCGTTTTACGAGGTTGTTCAAAAATGGCGTCCGTACCCGAAGCGTGTTACTTTAAGTGTAATTGGTGGTCACAATCGACTCGTGTCACAAGATTTCTCGATCGCATGGAAATAAAGGATTATAAAAATTATCTCAGTTTCATAAAATTTAGAGTCAAACTAATCAGTTTATCAATAAATATTAAATCAAAGCACTTGATTGAAATGCAATAAGGCTCATTCAGAGTTAATTAAAAAAAAACTTTTTTGTGCGAATGTTCATCTGAAGAGTCTCTCTAGAATGGCTGCTGATCAGACAAATGTACGTCACCGATAAAAAAAAGTTTGTACAGTAGCCAACACACAAAAGCCTGCTGTAGCACAGAAATCTCTTCCGCTTTGTTCAATCTTCAGCGAGTAACGAGAGCCAAAATCGATCGGACGAACTAATACAAATACTAGTGCAATTAGATTCGATTCTTTTCGACTAATTATCGATAAGCGGTTTGCGTGCTGCGGTATAAAAATTTGGTGTTGCAGTGACAACGGTTGGGCTAAAAATAGGGAACTTTTAGTTTTTTTCTTCTCCTATTGCGCACATATGGGAAGAGGTGGAAGCGTTTCTACAACATAGATGACGAGTGGGGCGCTCGAATGGTAACACAGCCTTGGCGATAAATCGCAATCGACAACTACATGAACCTTTGGCATCCAGTATGGTGCCATAAATTTAATAACAGTTGACGCTTCATGCATTTCGTACTGCAATTGTAAAATGTGTTCATTATTCTGCATAAATTAATTGAATTATTGCTCAAGGTTTGTTAGAATTCAGTGGATTGCGATATTTTATTATTATCTTGTGGATTTTGTTTTGAAAACTTGGGTTGTATAGCCAATTGTTAAAAACTATAGGAGTAGTTTGCTAAACTTTATCATTATACTCTGAATGATATCCTCTTTACCCACTTGAATTCCTCTAACGTGGTCAAATTATAACAATAATCGTCACAAATCCTTATACGATTTGCGCTGCAGCATCAACTACAAAATTTTATCCCGAATCAAGCGACCGCCAAACTAAGCGCTACCCGCATCACGAGGCACGACCAATGCAGCTAAATTTTAACACGTTTTAATGGCCAGACCGGATCATAAAAACCCTCTTTGAAAGTAATTATACTTTGTAAGAATACACAGCGCGTGACGCCACCGTTCACAGCCATTCTAGAAGCACGGTGCATCAGAGTTTACCGTTAACTAACGTGAATTAATCATACAAAAAATACCAACATACGAATATCAGTGGGATATTCAGAATACAGTTAAAATATCGTAACTTAACATTCAAACGCGCTATTCCTCCGCTCGAAATAAACTTCGACAATGCTCGATTGCCAAACAAACATAAGTTTATCAAAAAAATGTGAATCAACAGTACCATGTTATTCCGCAAAAGTGGTCTATAACCTTGGCATAGCACATCTTTATTATTCTGTCAAAAGTCCTATAAAACAAAAAAAAAAGGTCGGTCTTTTTAAATTGAAATCCATTCATTGATAGCACATAATGTTCTTGCCTGAGTTTTTAAATAATTAGACTGCATGAAATAAAATTAAAATTTTCACAATGAGTACTTTTTCGTTCAATTTTCTCGCGAGCTGGGGAACAAATGATGCCTTTTTAGCTGCTTTTCATTTATGCGGTATAGGATGCTTCCGTACGTGAAAACTCATAAGCTCCATACTATACAGGTCCCGAGGCCAAAACGAGTGTATTCCGTTTAACAAGCAATACGTATCAGTCAAATCACTGTGTGTGGTGGAAAATAACTTAACACGAAGGTTAATTTGCAACCATTTGCTTGAGGCACGTGGTTGCAAGTGAAAAACACGTAGTGACATTTATTTTCTGTTTTTTAGATCGTGTAACAGAAATCTAAAACACCGCTTCATAACTTCGCAATAAAATACGCCCCTGATATCCGCCCAGAACCGCTTCATAAATGTAACCCTTTTTGTCGTATTTGGTGGGACATTAGTCACGACCAGCAAACATTACCAGACGGTACCTCCTGTAGCAGGTTAACGAAAAAACAATATTTGTTAATTCGTGAATTTCCACACCACCCACCGCCTTACTGTCATAGCAATCTTTATCGGTAGCAGCCGCAATTGCATTGAACTTAAATCTATCCATTTATGTGTGATGACTCAACAATTCTTTCAGTTTTTTCACTCACAGAATTAAAATTTTTTTTTTGAGAGCGCCCAGCTCGGACTCCGGGACGATCGTCAAGCGTTTCGAGATTACGAAATATTTTGACAACCTGCTGAGTCAAGTGGTTGCTGGCTACTTCTTCAGAATCTAATTAAAACCTAGCGTATTGATTGCTTTCTGATAAATCAGTCTAGCTGAGTGAGTGGTCGTCGTTTAAGGGGATGGAATTCGGATTGACGATTGCAGTATAGATTCACATACAAACCCGAATTGATGTACGCCAGTAGTATTCTCGCCAAGTTTGAAGAGATAATCGGATCGGAGGGTTTACTTGGCAGCACTGACGGTCCGTTGTTGATGAACGTGCCAGTGTAATAATTTCACCGTTTAATGGCGATTGCGATGCCGAACTGCACCTGCGCAAGGTTGTTTACCTAGACCACTTGACATTTGCTGTTCGCGTATGATGCGCTCTCAATGCGCGCGAATATTTTATTCCCTCGCATTTTTAGATGGACTAGTTTAATCCGGTGTCGCACAAAGACGGTAGAAAATAATAATACGCGAGGAGACACAACACGGTATGATATGTTCAGCGCGCGTTCTATGAGTATGGTAGCCAAACACTGTTTTGGCGCCTGCTTAAAGTTTAATCATGCGAAGTAATTCTTCATGGTCCATTTTCACGGCGGCACTCGTTCAGTTTGACCAAGTGTCAAACTTTATATTTGAGCGTAAAACAATCGCAAAAAAACAGATGATAATCTCAAGATATGTACACGGTGTAGAGTTTTTGCTTTCGATATATTAATGTAACATAGTTTAACATTCAAGTTTGGAACGTCTTGTTAAAATAAAATACTCTTCTGCGTAAAATTTGTGGTGACGAAGAATTAGTAAATAGTATTCCAGTGCATAATCGAATTAGACCGACATGCAATTGCTTAAAATATTATTACTATATAGTAAAATTTTAAAGCTGTTTATAGTTAAATTCCAAGTGAAGCGCGTTTAAATGGTTAAGTAAGTAAAATAATTTAAAAATAGAAAAATAAATTGATGACTGTTGACAGTTTTTCTAAAGAACCAGTCGAAAGTTAGTAAAAAATAGAAAAATAACAAACAGACATATTACCCATGAGGGGCTTAATAAGGGGCAACACTATTATACTTTATATGGGAACTATAATGAGAAATGTTGCCTTAGAGCTCAAACTGGAAAAAAAAAAGATTAACCATTTCTATGAATTTTAGTGCTCCTAGCGAAGATATTTTTTCAGAGACTTTAACAATTACTTTGCGGTCTTTTGACGCACTTATGCATTCACTATGGGCAACTTTTTTTCTTTATTAGAGAGACTTTCAGCTTTTGGTTGGTTTGCCTCTACAATAGGGGCAACTTATTTTTCGCTTTTGTCATCCAGTGTTTTTTAGCTGGCTTTCGTTTCTGAGTTTATTGTTTTTAGTATATTTTGGTTATAAATTTAAAGATATTCGATATTTGTTAAAAAATAGATATTATATCTAGAACTCAGAAACAGAAACTATCCTTTTTGCAATTTTTCGGAAATGACCGAGAACTGTAGAAAGTAACAAAGGCACTTAGGCTTAGAAAAAATATACATTATTCAGACGGGACACGAATCCGTGACGTTGCACAAATAATCACACAGATAACTTTTTTTTTAAATTGTCATCAATTTTCTAAGGTCACATAATTGGAAATGTTACGACCTCATAGTCGGTATTGTGGAAAGATTCCTGTTGTCCTGTTTGCGCTGCTTTTATATACGGATTCTGATATTTACGTGCTTTTGTTACTTGGATTTCCAAGAAAAGTCGATTCCTACGCTATGAGTTTCAATTGATTTTCTCGCCAATTCAAATCAAATCGCTCATATTTATTGGTTTTCCATGACGGAAAATTTTTTTTTGGTTTTTGTTTTGATTCGCAGGTGAGAATTTTTTTAATTTTTGACGGTATTACGTGTGAATTAACTCTGCTATTTATTTGTACGAAAGTTCTGTAATTTCGAATATCTAAATTTAAGAAGTTTTTTTTTCGCGGATTGTGAAATTAACGCGAATTTGAAAATTTAGGCAATTTTCGGAATTTACGAAGGTTTTGGATTTGCAGAGGCTTTGATTTTACACGGCATTTTTTGCGATTTCCAGATTCTCGGATGAGAAAGACGTTGTAATACTACTAGAGGACGTTAAATTCATTACACAAAGTTACAAAAAATTGTACGTTTCAAAGGAGCTGCCGGCCTATGAAAAAATGAGCCTAAATTATCATATATAGCCTTGAATGAAAGTGAACTAATCGATCATCTGATAATAAGTGTAGCAAGTAATCAATTAAATTTTTTTCTACCGGAAATTGATTGAGAAGTAATCGGACATTAGCACCACCCTACACTGTTTTCTTAGGAAAACTTACGAATAATTTATGTAAAATTTATGATATGATTCGAATTCTGATATATTTTTTATTGATATTGTAATGTTTTGTCTGCATGAAAATACATGTTATGCCGTACCGTTTTATTTCGGTTAACTAAATTCTAGAAAATTTAAATGCTACATTCAAGAGTTTTAGATTTTTTTTTCTCAACACCTTACTATTATTCGAACTAAATTTCTATTTCTAACAACGGCTTTCACCCGTTAACTTTCAAGTTCATTAAGCAGACAATGTGTGCAGCAGGGAAAGCGATAAATAAGCGAACTAGATATATGATACAGATTTGGAAAAATATACCGCATCCCGACGGGATTTGAATCCGCAATCTCCCTGTCTCCGGTATGGTGTTTTGACCAATTAAACTACGGGAGACGGTGGTACTGTTCCACAATCTATATGCGTATCACATTCCACTGCCGACTTATTCTATTGCTCATCCCTAACTACACACACAGCTGTGCAAGCGTTATTTATACGACTGAAAGGAATGTCTCATCACACACAGAAGAGACAGCTGATGCTGATAACTTTTATAGACCTGTGTGATCGAGACCAAAGTCAGCAGTGTGTGTAGTTAGGGATGAGCAATAGAATAAGTCGGCAAAGGAATGTGATACGCATAGAGATTGTGGAACAATATCACCGTCCCCCGTAGTTTAATTGGTCAAAACACCATGCAGGAGACAGGGCGATTGCGGGTTCAAGTCCCGTCGGAATGCGGTATATTTTTCTAAATCTGAATCATATTTCCAGTTCGCTTATTTTTCGCTTTTCCTGTTGCAAACATTGTCTGCTTAATGAACCTTACTATTAATTTATTTTCTGACTCTAACATTGAGCAACTAGAAAAATTCTGAATTTATGCTATGATGTAACTTCTTGCACTAAAAAATCAATGAAAAATAAATTTTCTCGTCAGTCTCAAGGTTTAGCATGTTGACTTTCGCTTCTGAGGCATTTCATGGAAAATAAATAAAAATAAACATTTTTTTGGGATGTTTTTTTCCGATTTCGCTGAAACTTTGCACAGTTGTTCCCAGTTGATAAAGAGGTCATTCTACACTATCAGTTCTTGATGTAGAATCACGACTGCTGTTTCAGAAGGGCCAATCCAAAAATGTGACTGACGAATAAAATATTTTGTATCAGAAAAACGACTTGTTTGATTGAAGTGGTGTATTCAGCAAAGTTGTAAGTAATAAAATTGCCATTTAAAAAAATATATATACACTGTAAAATTTTTTTTTCTGGGCCAAACATTCCAAATTGTCACAAAATCTAAAATGTCTTAAAAAGTACCTTTTTTAAAAATCTTTTTTACGCTGTTTATTTTTTTACGCATTGAAGACGACAATATGTATTACTATCTGTCAAAATTTGGTGATGGCAAGATGAAAAACAAAAAAGTTATGAACGTTTGAATATTTTATAATTTTCACTCAGAACTTATTTTTGAGGATTTTTTCTGTTGATGTCATAAACTATTGCAAAGAGCATGATACAAATCCAACGCGCTGTTTTTGTGGTATAATTAACTATTTAATCGATTATACCTGCCATGCTATCATACCTACCTATATTATTTCCTAGCCAAATACCTGCTATAACTACACGCAAAAGTTTAACTTATTATTCGAACTATATTTCTATTTTTAACAACGGCTTTTACCCGTTAACATTCAAGTTTATTTAGCAGACAATGAGTGCAATAGGGAAAGCGAAAAATAAGCGAACTGGAAATATGATACAGATTTGGAAAAATATACCGCATCCCGGCGAGATTTGAACCCATAATCTCCCAACTTGAACTCGCAAATCCGCATTCCCGGAGATTGCGGGTTCAAGTCCCGTCGGGATGCGGTATATTTTTCAAAATCTGTATCATATTTCCAGTTCGCTTATTTTTCGCTTTCCCTACTGCACACATTGTCTTTTCAATGACTTTAACTTATTACTTGGAGAGTAGTTAAAGAATATTTTCCTTCGAGTAACAAATCTATTACTTTACAAGTAATAAAATTCTTCTCCTGTTGAGTAACAACCCTTACTGTCATATAATTCGCACATGTTGCATGATCATGAGTATCTGAAAATAACCGTTACAACTACAGGTCAGACTCGATTATATACAGACTCAATTATAAATTGACTCGATTATATATGATTCGATATATAAAATTGTATATAATCGAATCATAATTTTTTTTTCAATTTTAAATATAACTTACCTAAAGCAGCAATGTCGTATAGGGATCGTCCAAAAATACGTAACGCTTAGGGGGAGGTAGAGATCTGACAAAACGTCGCAATCAATACTAAAAATTTTGAAGATCTATACTTCTACCTAGAGGAAAGAAGGGGTTGAAAATAGTTTTTATTTACGGTACGTAATTAATGGACGTTCCCTTCAGTCGAATGTGACGTAACGCAACATTTTTTTGACCCTAAACGTTGATTTTTGAGCCATAATGTATCAAGTAAAGTAAAACTGATCTAAAACAGAAATATCGCGAGGGAACGTTTACAAATAATGTAACGCTCAGGAAACGGGAAAGAGTGTTGGGTTGGCAAAGTGTTGCAACCCATACGGAAAATTTAAACAAAAAGCATTGCAAAAGGGGGATTTTACGAAGCTAAATCTCTCAGCTTGTGTGTAGGCCGAAGCTTCATGCACGGGGTAGGGGATTAGCATTGCACACGCGCACCGGTGAATTTGCTTACACAGTCAAAAAAATCCTACTTATTTATTCAAAAACAACAAAATCTTTATGCAAAATAAACAAAAAAAAATTGATTATATATAGGATTCGATTATATATAGTGAAAATTTTTCGGAGACTGTATATAATCGAGTCCGACCTGTACTTACAAAACTTTTACTCACTACTTGAAAAGGTAAATGAAAAATTATCCTCATCCCTAGTCGATTTATAACACACACTGTTGTGATTTAAATGAATTAGATCGCTGCATCAATACAAACACAGCAGATGATGTCTCGCTTACACATGCAATGCGCGTAACTTTATTACTTTTTGGTTATTGGCATCTTAGCAGTAGCAACAACTATACATAAAACAGTTTTGAAGTGAATAAATAAGTGGTTAAGTGAAAAAACTGGTGGTGTTAAGGTCCAGCAAATAACATGAATAACACTACGTACAAATTTAGATGTATTCGATCTCTCCATAGTAAAAAGTGTTCGAAGCAGCTGCGGAAACTATCGGATAATAATATCCAAAACTTGAAAGCGATAAAGTATTCCAAGTCATCGCAACTAACTAACGAGTTTCGTATTTGTACGTCATGTCGTCTGCACGTAGAGAAACTAGCTCTCTCTACGCGTCCTATTTTTAAAACCGTCTGATAGCGGTGATTGTCGCTTGGATTTTTATCACACTCTTAGCGATAATTTATAACAATAACAGAAAAAACACCAAAAAAAATTTGAGTGAAAATGACAAATTCAAACGTCTATAACTTTTTGTTTTTCATTTTACCATCACCAAATTTTGACAGATAGTAATAAATATAATCGTTTTCAATGTGTAAAAAAATAGATTTTTTAAAAAAGATACTTTTTGAGATATTTCAGATTTTGTGAAAATTCGAAATATTTGGCCCAGAAAAAAATATTTTTACAGTGTATATATAAAAATATATACACTGTAAAAATATTTTTTTTAGAATCACAATTTTATTACCTACAACTTTGCTGAAGACACCATTTCAATCAAACAAGTCATTTTTCTGATACAAAATATTTCATTCATTAGTCACATTTTAGGATAGGCCCTTTTGAAACAGCAGTCGTGAGTCTACATATTATTTTCCAGGATTCCCTCAAGTACTGACTGTGTTAGTGTAGACTAGACTAGACTAGAACTTTTTTTTTGTCGATCAGTCTAATCAAAGGTATCTATAATAGAAGCAAAAAAAAAAAAAAAGCTATCCAGAATTATTTATTAATTATACACCATGAATCGCTTATATCGACTCCTAGCATTTTAACACATTTGTCGCGCAGTAAAAAAATCCAAACAAATTACAGGTGGGACTCGATTATTCGGAGTTTTTAAAAATATTTCACTCCGGAAAACCGTATTCTTCGGATAATCGAACCGAATAATTGGATACATTTTTTTATGTTTCTTTATATAAAGAATATTGTACTCGGTGAATATGCCGACAAAGGATATAAAAATCTTCTAGCGTCTGTATGTCGATGGTTGTCAAATTTGATGGTAATGAGATAAACCAATCGTGTCACTTCTCTTAATTCATTCAATTAAATACGCAACATATAGTGCAGAAACTACATCAAATTTGTATTACTAGATAGAATTGCCAAAAACACAAACGTCACTAATGTAAACAAAATCGGAAACGAAGGAAAAATATATGACTCCGGATAAACGATCCATTTTCTCCGTTTAATCAAGCCCCGGATAATCGAAATGGGATTAATCACCAGAACGGCATTAGTACAAGCTACACAATGTACATTGCTGCTGATTTGATTTTTATTGCTAATTCACGATCAATGATATCACCTTCGTGTGCCCAACCTATAAATCTACCATCAAGCACTACTTAAAAGTTTCATACTCCCATCGTTATCAATGTAATTTATGACCATCATTCGACACAAAAGTTTCATCATCAAGGGTATGCAGAGTATTGTTATTCTACAATACAATTTATTACCACTTAGGTAAAGCACTTACATTAGTTTATTTACATTTAACTGATCTACATTACCAAAATAAAGGTATTACTATGGTTCGTGTCAGGAGAAATATGCGTGTGAAAACATTTAACATTTCTTAAACGTGAACGCAATTTTCAAGAGACTAGCAATGACATACATCACCACTTCAAGACAAAAGCGAGAAACGATGTACACGATAAAAACACTTGATTTTCTTGTATACTGTACCCGGCCTGCACTGGTGGCTTTTGGACTACGCAAATACGTAGTTGAAATCACCACATGCAACTGGGTGGGTCAATACTGCACATGCATGCTAGACGATAACGCACTGATTGCTGGTCGGAAACAAGCCGGCAACAGACAACAGACGCAGTCGTGCAGTGACAGGCAACAGCAACCAGCCAGCCGATATACGTATAGCAAGCACAATAGATCATTGCAAACTCTTCCCTCGGTCGTCGAAGCTAATGGCTGATGAAATAATGGATGTTAATTGAGCATTAGTTGTACTGGTAGCGTAATGAATTGCTGCCGTTGGGGATGAGATACGATACGACGCTGTTCATGGGAACTTGGCTTCTACACATGTACCAAGGGATATCAACCAACATAAACGGTAGTCGGCTCGAAATTATATTTATATTGTGCGATTGATATTATCCGTTCTCAAAATTTAATAACTCTCCACAGTTCGAAGAGAATCGCAACTGCATTGTCACACTAACAAAATGCGATTTAATATGAACATCGTTTTAAATCCGTGTGGGATTCGGGGATATCTCTACGAAATTCAATATTACTCAATAGATTTCCCTTATATTATCTCTAGTGAAAATTGGCTTTACTATTGATGCTGTACACTTAACTCAAACCTGCCGACCTTCGATCCGTTTTCCTTCCCCAATTGCCGGCTTATTCACCCCGAAGCGTTCGGGCGACGAAAAATTGCGTTCCCGACTGGTTGTCAATCTGGTCGCTCCGGAGACGTTCATGTGTTTCCTCCGCTCAGGGTTTTGGTGGTTAAAAATAATCATAAATCACCAAAAGCCAAATCACCGAACGCAAATAGGTATTGGTAGCAGCAGCAATGGCGTAATGTATGACTGCAGAGAGCACGCTCAGATGCCGCTGCTGTGGATTCTATTTTCTCATCTCCATGCCTATGCGGGGAACGATTTAGTCGTCCATCATCAACGCCTCCTGTCGAATGACGACCGGGAAAGCTGATTTTCCCTCGACGAACACGAACCGTCGCGTCGTCCAACAACGGTCTTCATCAATCAATCCAGCACCTCAAAACAAGGCAAGCCGGCTGTGCAGAAAAGAAAAGAAAAGGGGCAACATGCAGGGTCAAAGTGTCGAACCGACACAGCGAGATTAGATCTTCACTAATGAGAATTACTCGATAGGATAGGATCGCTTTTGGTTGGAACGCTTCGGTCTAGAGTTTCCGTCCAACATGCATTGGTGTCTGTCATCGCACGTTTCTGAACTTTCCGAACATATTTGGGCTGTTTACCACCGCCCGGAAGTGATTGACAAGTGCAAATTTGTTGAAGGAAAAACACGTCGGTGGTGATTTTAAGTGCGCCACAAAATTTGCACTTGTTTTGTTAGTTTTGTTTGTGAGTTCTGTTATTTGATAACTATATTGAAACTCACCTGAATAATAAATATTGTGCATTTAACTAAAAATGATCAAATCGTCGCTGATGATCTGGCAGTCAGGCTCACTTCCGATGTTTATTTTTGTTGTTCCCGCAACACTGCAACCATCTCAGCCGCCACTGCGCTGTCAGTTCGGCTTACAAAAACAAATACATTGAAATCATTCCCGCAGTTCATGTTGTGTGAACACCGTGAACACGCAGTTATTCTATGTGTTTGTAAAGCCGGAAGAAAGTTCGGAAGTCGGAAGTCCGACTTCCGAACTTTAATTTAGTGCTGGCGCCACAATAGTTTATTGGAGTATCCCAAACATTTGACTGGGCTGTTGGCTTTTTGTTTTAAAAATAATGATAAAAAGTAAACCCCATTGGAATTTTGAAGTTGCTTCCGAATCAGAATTTAACGTTTTAAATAACAAATCTTGATCGTCGTCGTTTGACCGAAATATAAAACAGTGGTCAGTGACAAAAGTGACAAAAGTCAAAACTTGATCCAATAGTAATGTAGTTTCGATTTTTTATTTGGATTATTCATAATTGAATAATGAATAATTTTCAGGTTTTTCTGTTTGAGCTCTATAACTAGAGTTTTTTTTCTACGAAATACCTCTAGCATCACATTTTTGTGGTTATTCATCCAGCATTTTGTCCCATTCCTTCTGGCATGAATAGCAGCATCGCAAACTTTCTGTGACGTTATTTACGCAACAGTAAATGCGCTCGACTGTAAAAGTAACTTCTCATTCTGAACAAGCAAGGTAAATATCAATTTTTGCTTCCTTGTTTCGAAGCACTCAGCTTGAGTCATCACAAAGTTATCGATGAAAATGTTTCTGAATAAGGTATGATCGCTAAGATTGACATTTCACTATCACCTACTAACTAGAAATGCTTGTATTGTTATTTTGGTTTACTTTTGTCCACAAGTGTCCTCTAACTTTACCCCTCTAAAAGCAACAGCTATACCGTTGAGAAAACAGCAAGGCAGGCCACTCCTTTTAGAACAGGTTGTTAACATGAAGACTGAATGCTAATGATAGTAGATATGGCAGGTGCACTTCACTACATCGCACATTGATCAATGATAATGAATTTCCCTACCAGTATGAAATTTGTATTCTGTCTGTATCACAAACTCCTCAAAGTTTGCAAACTTAAATTCTAAGTTAAAGCGTTTATTGTTTTATTTTGTCTTTTTGCTAAGTGTACGGTACGAATCTTGTGACTTTCGGAAATTCCGGTAGATCGCAATTGGTGCAACCACCTTACCGTTGGCGCAAAATGAAGCGCCATAGCAATGCGAAGTAATGTTTTGCTAGGTTGTTTGGAACGTCAAGGCGCAGTACAAAACGTTGCGGGCGTGTTCATGAATCACTTGCTCACAGTACATGCAGCTACATAGCTGTGGAGCTCAAAAAACGAATGACATGCCCGTCACTCGCGTTTATGGGTATCTCGCGACTGAGCTAGCAGCCACGCTGATGTACGGTACAATGTGTGATATAATGATGTAATAATAGTGGGTAATAATTACGTGTAACCTGTTCGCCGCTCACACATACCGTTCTAAGTACGACTGTATCGGGACAGGAGAAAACTAGCAGTAGAACGGTTCCACGGGTGCCAGATATGCGAAGTTTTTACCGTCATTTCATATTTCTTGAATATAAATTTGTTTGAAATTTAAATTGACAAGAACTAGACTGGTTTGAGTGATACATAGTTTTTCGTTGGCCGGTATATCTGGCACCAATGGACGACGGTTATTTATATGCCAATTCGAACGTGGACATGCGAGACGGTACGTTCTGGCTGCGCGAGGGGGTACCACGTGGTGACAGAGACAAATGGCGAAATGACGCACATGAATGGGTCGCTGTTGTGTGTAACCGTTGTATATTGTGGGAACTGTTGGCGACGCACGGGACTTTTTACCCCGTTAGTAATATGTGCCGATTTTTCCTTCCATGACAGCCGTATTGTCTCCAATTGCACGAGTTGTTTTTGTCATAAAAGTTTGTGTGCCTCACAGGTTATTTTGCTGTTATGTTATAGGTATTTAGGGTCACAATCGTCAGATAAAATCAAAATGTTGAAAGTGAAATATTTTTTCTGCAAATACGTATTTTTTATATTTATCTTTGTTGAATAAACGAAAATTTATTAATATAAAAACAAATAAGACGATTGGAAACAGAGGTTTGTCATTATTTTCAACGTTCCGAAACATGGTCTTTTTTAAGCAGATACTTTTTTAAAACAAATAGTTTCTAGTAAACTGTAAATTTCACCCTATTGACCTGCAACATTGTGCTTGAAATTAAGCTCTGATGTATTTTTCGACCGTAAACTTCTCGGAAAAATTATATTTAGCGATGGTGTGTCGGTGAAAATAAAAAAAAACATTCATGCACTGTCAGGTTCTTCAAAATTCAATAGTAAATTCAAAAATTAAAGAAAAAATCGTATTTTGATACTAAAATTATCAGAATTCAAGTACAGTTAATAATTTAAAAAAAAGAGGATATTTTATATCTCGAGATTGGCTCATATTACCACGGGGTGATCAGTGCGTCTTATGTAACATTTTCTGAGAAATACGATGAAACTTTCAAAGTCGAAATAAAATTAGCTGCATTTGCCGAAAAATGCAAGCTTAAATTAAAAATAATCTATCTCGCAACAGTTCCGGTCAAAAATAATATTTTTCTGGATTCCTTGGTTTATTTTCATCAAAAATCATCTATAAAAAAAAATAATTACGAAATTTACAACTTTTTTCGTGAAAATGTTATATCTAGAGATTGGCTCATATTACTTTGGGATGATAGTTGTTTCTTATGTGAAATTTTCCAAGGAACACGATGAAATTATCAAATTTAAAATAAAAATGGCTGCATTTGCCGAAAAATGTAAATTTAGTTTTCAAATACAAATATAATTTATCTGGCAACACTTCCGGCCAAAACTTATATTTTTTCTGGATTCCTTGGTTTATTTTCTTCAAAAATCATCTATCAGTATTTTTCGGACATCTTACGTCTATGAATTGTAAGAAAAAGAAAAAAGAGATTTTTGACAAAAATTGCGCGACTTGTGTGTCCAAGTGGCATGAACACGTCTTATGGAATGACCCATAAACAGAAATTGTGCGCGTGATGGGTGCCACGTTTCTTAACAATTGATTAACGAGACTAACATGTGTACCGTGGTGGAGCTCGAAGTTGGAGCGTCTAAGCAAAACATCCCGGAAAAAGTTCAACGAAGCGAAAGGTACTTCGGATTGGGCGCAGTACAGGAAAGCTCTCACCGAGTACATGAAAGAAATAAGAAAATCCAAGATATCTAAAAATATTTTTACAATCAAAACGGTTTGTTTGATTGGCGTAGTCTTTTTGGCAAAATTGTAGATAATAATTGTGTCCTTCCATAAAAAATGTATACCCTGTGAAAAAGAATTATTTTTTTTTCAAAATATTAATTTTTTTTCAAAAAATTGATAAACTAAATTTTTTTTTCAAAAAATTGATAAACTAAATTTTTTTTCAAAAAATTATATATTTTTCAAAAAATTATATTTTTTCCTGATTTCTCCATGATCGGACCGATAAAACTGGGACATTTTTTGGGGAAATGCTCTAAAATTACAGCACTTCACACGCTGGTAACAAAAATTGAAAGATCTCTTTTAGTAAATGAAGTAGCATTATGCTCTTTCCTGGATATTGAAGGTGCTTTCGATAACACGACCTTCTCTTTCCTGGCGAATGCGATGAAGAAGAGGATGTTTCACACATGCATAGTTACTGGATTCATATCATGCTTGCACAAAGAATAATCTCTTCATCTATAACTGTGAGAGCTACGAAAGGATGCCCTCAAGGCGGTGTACTTTCAGCACTTCTGTGGTCTTTTGTTGTGGATGACCTTCTCAGAAGCTTAAAAAATAAAAGTTTTAAAGTTGTAGGCTTCGCAGACGACATTGTCTCGGAAAGAATGAAAAGAGAGTATGATCTAATATCTATACACCCGAAAATAACATACGCTTCATTAGTGTGGTGGCCTAAAACAAAAGAGGCTACTGCAAAAATAAAGTTAGCAAAGCTTCAGAGACTGGCGTGTATTACCATAACCGGAGCAATGCGCAGCACTCCATCGGAAGCTTTGGATGCAATCCTTCACCTGCTGCCTCTGCATAAATTTGTGCAATTAAAAAGGTCTTGTTGGTTATCTGAGTATTATGAAAAATTTTAAAACAGGGCCATTGTTGAGTATGTGCAGAGACTGGATGAAACCTTTCCCTAAAAGGTGCGTGAAACATCGCGCTCCGACTGGCGGTGCGGAGGTAATATGGTTCGTCAGGGGTCAACGGTATTCTTCGCGGGTGGCTCAAAAATCGGTTCGAAAACTGGTGCGGTAATCTCTGGTTTGGTGCTTACAAGAGGAAGTCAATGATTGTCTGGGAGTATATTCTCTCACTGCGAAGGCTGTGTCGTATGAACCCTGTCAATTTGTACCGGGCTTCAGGGCACTGCGGCATAGACGGCAATGAAAAAGCAGACGAACTGGCCAAACAAGGCTCCAACTTGCAATTTGTTGGTCCGGAACCCTTTTGCGAAATCTCCAATTGCACTATAAAAATGGAACTGGGAAGAACAACGGGTGGCAGCTAACTGGAGAGCTGTCAGAGGATCTCAACAGTCGAAAAGAGTATTAACGCCAAATGGAAAAAAATACTAAAAAGCGCCTAGAGCTCAACATGTGAGCTCTTTGTTCTAACACAGGACTAATAACTGGGCACTGCCCCAGTAAGTATTGTTTGAATAGCTCAGGATGACACTTGTCGCTTCTGTAATATGGAAAGCGAAACCTTGGAACATCTGCTATGCAGCTGTGGTGCATTATACATGAGCAGAATCAAATTTCTTAGCAAAGGCTGCTTGCAGCCGAGTGAGATTTGGTCTGTTAATCCTGCAAACGTAAAGCAAGCCTTGGTGCTACATTCCGATTTGTAATTCGACCTCCTGTTTTATTTACACAGATTTCGCAGCCAACTGTTTTAGTGTACTAGACAATGGGACACCCGAAACAATGTTCATTACTAAGAGATGGCGCTGTATTGGTAGTGGTAGTAAAATCGAAATTTCTACGAGCATTTTGCTTAATGACCGGAAAAACTGCTATTAGTTACCCTGTTTTATGCTATTCTAACTTTCTAGAAATTTCGATTTTACTACCACTACCACTACAGCGTCATCTCTTAGCATTGAACATTGTTTCGGGCTAGCGACTTTGCGAGGTTAGCGCTACGACGCTACTGACACTACCAGTCTTTCCCGAGCCGGGACTCGAACCTACGACGGCTGGCTTGTTAGGCCAGCATCGTACCTCAAGACTAGCTGGAAAGGTAGTTGGCGTTATAAAGCACATTCTACCTGACTGGGAGCGAGGCAACCGGTCATTCACTCGATCAATAGTGGGTGACTGGTTATCCTACATTGTACGTATAGTTATAGTTATTCTGATTCCAATGGGCAGCTGGTTTTTACCAGGTAAGGGGCGTCCAAAGCGCCCGAAAACGCAATAATTAACCGGCAAAGTCAGCATTTTTTGGGATTCACGAGGTATAATATTCATCGACTAGTTTAAAAATGGTAAAATAGGCAAATAGACATTTGAATCACGCAAAACGGCCGCATAAGACGAAGCAAAAAGTGTTCTCTCTCCAAGACAATGCTTCCGCTCATTCTGCTCGCGATACAACCGATAATTGAAGGAATCGCGTTACGAACTGGTACCCTTTCCTCCGTATTCGCCAGATTAAACCTCGAGTAACTATCTCTTATATCCCTGGTAGAAAATGTGGCTCTCTGGCAATCAATTCCACTCGTATGAAGAAATATTATGATTATGAAGCTCACGTTTGTTACCCAAACTGCATAATTTAATGATCACATCTTTAATACACATATTTTAATGATAAATTTCCTTTACTCGGAACGAATCGACCACTAACTAGTTCATCGCTATTACAAACCTTAACCACGGGGATGTTCTAACAGTTGAAACTGAGTGTGCATAATTTAATATTTAGTCACTAATGTTTGATGGGTTTGCTCACATGCAGTTTCACAAGCATTAAATATTTATCATGCGGCAAAATGACAACCCTGAACCACACGAAGACACACGCAAAAGTTTATCTACGTGCCCATTTAGTCAAGTTAGCTGGTTACATTTTACAGTACAATTTTAGAGTGTTGACTTGTACAGGTGAGACGAATACTTGCCTACATTTAACGATGTCCTGCCGATTGTCTGCTTTGCCTGCTAACCTTTCGTATTACAAACAGCTACAGTACATTTAGCAGTCCGTTTAACAAGAAAATATAATGAGTTTTTTCACAGCTGTTTTTTTTGTCATGTGCAATTTTCGAACTGGAACGATAACGATTATCGGACACTTAGTGGGGGGCGACAAATAAGCGTAGCAGAAGCAATTTGCACATAAATAATAACTCGCTCGTTTTCGTGATCCTGATGTTAGAACTATCAGAATAGTTAATTTTGTCATCCGCATGTACATCAATCAACGACCACTTTGAGCGACCAAATATTTTAATCTATTTTTACATACTTTACTAGTGACTAACTGAACGAACCTCGAGAAAACAAACATTTCAATGCAATCCAATGACAACGTAAAGAAGCAAACCAGAATAACTCATCGACGGCCGTGAATTTCAGGGATTAAGTACCGCAAGGCAGTAGTCCGTCAAAATGGGGAACATGTATTAAATTTCTCCTGCCGACTGTCCGTGATGCAGGGTGGCACCAGGCTCATACGAAAAACTAAAGATGAGCGACATCATTCACAACAGAATTAGAGTTAATGTAGTCGACTTACAATATACAAAGAACAACCCCAATGTTTGTCGTTCCTGCTGCGTGCCGTCATTTATCACTCATTAGCAAAAGTGATTCTTTCTCGGTTGTCTCTTATTTTATTTTTGTTGTCGTTAAGTTCCAATTTCAGTTGGAAGATGCTGGGGCCCCTCTGCTTCCTTCAGAGCTGTAGAAGAGATTTATAAATATTTGTCGGAAAATATTGCGGCGAATAAAAGAGCACAGCCACCATATAGTTTCAACGGTGATGGTGTTGATGGTCGATAATTGCCAAAACGGTAGAACAAGCGAGTATATGAATGTGTGAGCTCCGACCAACAAGAACTATAAGATGGATTGCTAAAAGATTAACATGTACGATTTTGGCACCTTCTGTCTTCGCGTCTATTAGAGCATTGTTTATGCATGAAAAATGCGCCGCTAAGAATTTTTTAATGGAGCTGCCTGGTAGTTATTCGACGCAAAAGTGACTTTGTGTCTCCAGGGAAAAGGTTAATTTTTTATATTATTAACTCTAAAGCTTTATATTGAACTCTGTGCAATTCGATGCATTACAGATCAATTGACCTGGAAGTTCAAAGCGAATAGTGTAAAATTTTAGAGAAGTTCGTATATTAACTACGGTAGGGCCCCTCGATATCCTGCTGCCAATAATTTAGCAAATCTTACTAACGATTTGCTTCTCAAAATGCAATCCCGACCGTGCTTTTATGCTCTTGTGTAGAAACTCTGGCCGCTCAACTTCGCAGCGAATGCTCATATGAAACGTTCGGCACAAGAAATGCTCGAAATTACCACCATCTCTGTTGTTCTGAATTCTACAAATAACTACATTTTAGGTTGTATTTGTTTATGCATGAAGCATAAGTTGTAAAATGATTTTACCGGCATTGATTTGAAAATATTTTTCAACGGTACCTTAATTTTCAGCAGTTATTGTTCGTTGCCAACATTCGAATTAATGTTTTGTGTTTGTATGTATATGAATTAAATATATAAATAAATATCTTGTTGTGTTTTGGAGATTGCTAGTGCCTAACATATTTTCTTTATTTCTTCTCTTTTTGCAGGTGAGTTTGCATTGTTCGGAATATACGTCTACAATTAGTGTGGAGTAAAAATGTTATCTAGCTATACAAAACACACACATTGTTTTAAGTTCTTTGGTACGTATGATTGAATATGGTATAGACAGTGTGAGTTTGAACCTAAAAACACTACTTTGGTATTCTTAACAAAGAAAAAGCTTTTCAGAAGCGTGTTATGGTTTGCAACTTTTTTTTCAAAGTATTTTCTCAGAAAAAAAGTTTTTCTTTATATTGTTTAACCCTATCTCTGCGGAGAGAAATCAGTTTTTATAGCGAAAAATGACATTCAAACTCTTATTACTCATCAACCGCTTGCATAATTGGCACATACTATATTGCATGTTGAAAATCAATCTATTCTCTAACTGCTTAGAATATTTTCACTGTTAGAAATTTCAAGTATAGTTGTTAAACTGTTATTAAAGTTTATATGTCAGGTGATGCCATATGGCATCACCCGCGGGGAATGGATCAAGCAAACATAGATGTTTTTGTAATTATTTGTACAGTGTTTGGAAACCTGTTTTATATTCAGAATACGTGCTCAGAGTGTTGAAAGAAATGTCGTCAGAGCTTCTCGGTAAAAAACCAGAAGCCAACAAAGCGTTCACAGTCAGATAAATAAAAAACTTGTTTAGATGTGGCGAGCAAAAATATTGTAAATCGCAAGAAGTTTAGTTAGAAAAACCCTAAAATTGGGGTAAGTTGGGAATAAAAAAAATTAACGAACCTAAGCGAATGAAGACAATAGCAAAAATAAAACATAGTTACCAAAATCTTTGAGTTATGTACAGTGTGATAACAGTTTCAAGTTAATAAAAGTGATCGGTTTACCAAAATCAATAGAAAGTACAGTATTATGGTTTTTCCGCGTTTGACATTTTGAATAAAGTGTATTGAACATTTCTAAGATTTTGTACTACTGAAGAGTTGAAGTGTTACTGAATTTTGATTAACGCTAATAAATAGGACATAACTAAACAGGAATTGAACAAACACTGTGCGTACAAAAAAGTTATGAAAGTCAGAGTGCATGCAGAATAAAAAAAACCTAAATTGATCCACCTAGCGGTCAGACCCAGCCTTTCTCATTCAAACCTTTATTTGTATAAATAGATTTACAAGAACGCTTCACTCCAATAAATAAAATACATTTATTACACTCTTGAGGTTTTAAAATATTGAATATATGATAGTTTGAGACCCCTCCCTCTTCTGGAAGGGTGGGGTCCCATACAAATGAAACCTAAATTTCTGCGCAAATCAAGCACAAACCAAGCAAATGAAACCGAATTCGGCATGTGGATGTTTTAAGGGGTAACAAACATGTCTAAAATAATTGGATGCCCCTCCCTTTTCTGGAATAGAAGGGTTCCATACAAATGAAACACAAATTTCTGCACATCTCGCGAACTAATCAACTAAATGGAACCATATTTGGCAGGTGAATGTTTTTAGTGGTAACAAATATGTTTCATAATCGACCTCAAGCAACATTTTGGATTGTAAGATGGCAACTTCCGGTTTCTGAAAAACAGCCAAAAATGGCCGATATCCACCCAATATAATAATATCCGGATCTAGAATGATACACAGGAGCTAAAATCGACCACAGATACCATTTTGAATTCTAAGATGGCGACTTCCGGTTTCTGAAAAACAGCTGAAAATGACCAAATACCACCCAATATGAGTGTTTCCTCAAGCAGTATGACGTTCAAAATCCAGAAATTGTCTCCAAATGCCAATATGAAATCCAAAATGGTGACTTCCGGTTTAGGAAAAACAGCGGCAAACGACCAAATACCACCCAATATGGGTATTTCGGGAATCGTAATGCAAGAAGCTAAATATTGACCTCAGACACCATTATGAATTATAGGATGACAACTTATGGTTTCTGGAAAACAGCCAAAAATGGCCGATTTCCGTCTAACATGAGTATCTCCGGATCTGGAATGATACACAGCAGCTGAAATCGACTACAGACCCCATTTTGGATTCTAAGTTGGCGGTTCCTGGGAAACAGCCGAAAATGATCGAATAACACCCAATATGGGTTCCAATATGAGTTCAGTATTTTTTCAACCAGAATAACCCTCAAAGGCCAGAAATTATCTTAAATACCATTTTGAAATCCAAGATGGCGACTTCCGGTTTGTGAAAAACAGCACAAAATAACCAAATACTATCCAATATGAGTATCTCTGGAAGTAGAATGATGCAATGAGCTAACAATTGACCTCAGGCACCATTTTGAATTGCTAAATGGCAACTTCTAGGAAACAGTCGAAAATGACCGAATAATACTCAATATGGATATTTCCGTAATCGAGATGATGCATAGAAACCTAACATTGACACTGGACACCATTTTGAATTTAAAGACGACCACTTTTAGTTTCTGGAAAACAACCAAAATAACTAAATACCTTCCAATATGGGTATTCCCGGTGTCAGATTGATGCCAGAAAATCTGCTGAAAATGACCGAATACCACTCAATATGAATATATTCAGAATTAAGGCGATGTACAGAAGCCAAAAGTCGAGGATAACAATTTCGATAAAACCAATCATTTCAAACGATTTGTCTTTTGACTTTGATCATATCCTATGGCCAATTCGTCGTGCATTTAAACACATCGCAACGAATCAATGAATTCGGAACGTTCAAATAGTACGATACCACATTTAGATTATGTTGATTATCGATCAAAGCAAGTATAGTTTTAAATAGTCTTTGAGCCACATATCAAATTGTTATGAAGTTTGTTATTTGTAAGTTTGAGAGATGACTCGTTCGTATGACATTAGTTATGTTCAAATAAGTCATGTAATCTTTGAGATAATAGACTTTCGTTGTTTTGTTAACAATTTAATACATAACGGTGGCTTAATTTCGATTATAATCAAATGAAATGGGAACGTATAGGGCAGCCAAACTTTGAAACCAAGTGTTCAATCAAATTTCATCAGTTAACCCTTAACTAGCCCGCTCATCTGATAATAATATTGATCAAGTCGGTTGTGTAGTTTCTGAGATTATGAAGTTTCGTGATTTTTTTTCGGTACATTACAGACGAAGTTACAGTCCGATTACAGAAAAATTCAATAGGGTGTTATGAGGCATCTAGACTTATTAATTGACACTAATTTTGTGGAAATCGGGTCAGCCATCTCTGAGAAAAGTGAGTGAGTCCAAGTAGTCTTCGGAATATGTTCCTTTTCATAGCTGGTTTTCACATTTTTAAACATAACAGGCAAAGTAATAGTCCGATTGCAAAAAAAATCAATAGGGTCTTATGGGGCAACTAGACCTTCCGTTTGACACTGATTTTATGAAAATCGGTTCAGCCATCTCTGAGAAACATGAGTGAGATTAAGCAGTCTTCAGAACACGTTTCTTTCCATAACTTTTGAACCATATGTTCAATCTTTATAAAATTCGAAAGTTAAGGGTTTTCTAGGTAGCCCGTTCATTTGAAATCAATTTTGTTCAAATCGGTTGTGTAGTTTTCATGATAATGATGTTTAATGATTTTTACATTTTGATACATAACCTCTAAACTAAAAATCCGTTACAATGAAATTTAATACGGTCTTATGGGACAACAAGACCTTTCATTTGCAATCAATTTCATGAAAATCGGTCCAGTCATCTCTGAGAAAAGTGAGTGAGAATAAAAATCTGCACATATACACACATACACACACACACACACACACATACAAAAAATGCTCAGCTCGTCGAGGTGAGTCGAGTGATATATGCCATTCGGCCCTTTGGAGCACTTTTTTATTTTCGGTTGTGCAAGTGATTGCTATTCCTTTCTAGGAGAAAGGCAAAACCTGAAATCAATGACCACTACTACTAGTAGTTAGATTTATTGTGGCAAGTGTTGGTTTGCTATTATCTGCAACCTTCGGAGAAATATGGACTCAGAATATGGCTATTTTTAGCAAAAAACTAGAAATATCTTTACAACAAATAAAAATATCAAACCAATATATTCTACAAAAATGCGAGGTTTAGCAGAATGAAAAAAATCTTAGAACATCTTGAATTGTTTCGACGATTGCAGAAAATGTTATGGACGAAAAACTAATTTTGAGGAGTGTTCCTCGTAAAATTTTATTTCGTCATATCAGACGTACAGATAGAAGACTACAGTGTTTAGCAATTCTTTTTCTTATAGATTTTCCTACAACTTTGCTGAAGAAAGCAATCTGGTGTTTTGAAAATTAGAAAAAATTGTTTTTATATCCAACTACTAGGGGTATTGATCAAAAAACCGAAAACACCAAAAGAAAGGCCTTGTTATGTGGAATAAACTTGCTGAAGACACTGGGTACATAAAATTAATATTTCACAGTCAAATCTAAAACGATCACGATTTTTTGAGTTTAGACCACTGTGTACTGGTCAAAACATATAGAATTAATATACTAAACACTTCAGAATTATTTATCGTGCAACACCTCATTTTCGAAAGGAAAACACTTTTAATTCTCGTGTTATGACATATAGACATAAAGTGTTTGGATTTTCAATCTCAAATGAATGTTTACCCAGCTTCGAACAAATTTTATTCAATTTTAAAATGAAAACAGTTTTACATGGAAATGGTTGCATATAATGTAAAGTTTGTTTTATTTATAAAATTTCAATTTTACTTTGATAATTCATCACCAAATATAAACTTTTCTTCTCTGTTGAAGAAGCCTGTAAAGCAAACAAAGAATTTAATTTAATTTAATTAATTGATGTTTTAATAAACAAATACTTGCCTCTAGCGTAAAGATGCTTTCATCGGAATCTCTGTGATCTTGTACTAGAAGGACGAAATTAGACTAGAATTCGTTTTTTTACATGACATAAATCACTTACCATGCAAAAATTTACAGATGTAGCCCAGAAAATCATCGAACTTCTAAGCCGTATGACGCTCGCTGACTTTTCATCTGTCGCCATTTTTCTACTTTTCAGCACAACCGGCACTTCATTTGACATATAACAAATCAACTGAAAGTGTTTCGCACATGATAATCACTGTGATGAAACAGTGGGGCAGATTCAAGTGCAACTCACTTGAAAGGGATGTGGAATCATACGTAAATGAAGTGTGGCTCATAGATGTAAGTTGATGTTTGTGACAATTTGAAACGAAAGTGAAAAATGATGGATTCGATAAAAAAAAATTCTTCAAATAACAATGCAGAGTCATTTTTATATCCAATTGATGAAACACTTGGATGGAGCGTGCGCAGTTTTTTCAGTGTACCGTTATGCTGCCGGTACTTGGTGTACCAGCTGCTACTAAGTTGGGACCGTCCTCCCTGCCATCCTCTAGTAAAATGATTAGTTTGAGTAGAAGCTTGCCCGAAGAGTGCATTCGAGGTTAACTAGGTATAATATTCTGTCGACCGTGTTAGAAAAAGCAAGCATTAGGCAACCAAACATAGGTCGAAATCTGCGTTTCAACAAGGTTTGAAAATTTTCAATAGTACAATTGAATAATGAAATTAGATTTTTTTGTATTTAGACGGATGCGTGGATAATCTTCCAATCGATTGCTGCAAGAACAAAAAAAGCCGCTGCAGTCAGAACCTTCCTGAGTGTTGAAGATTTTTTTGAGTTTGACGAATCATCCCGCAAGTTTGTGTATAAATTGAAGCAAGCAAACATTTTGTAGACTTGACCCTGATTCATGTTATTTATTAAGACTTTTGTCAGATAAATTGAAGTAAAATAAACAAATAAACAAAACTATTTACACTGTTTTATTTTTAATTTAATTGAATTTTAAAATAATTTTTAATTCTATGCACCACACTTCTTTCTTCTGCTTTGTGCTGTGCTTCAGCTGATCGCAGAAAAAATTCGCTCACTTGTTGTTGATCGAGACCGCTATTAGCCCCACTGGCTAGCGAGTGGTGAATCACTCTAGTGAGAATACACAGAAGTACACCGCAGTGCGCACTGCTAAAATAATACAACAGAGACGAATTTTCTTGTAGAAGAATTTGACGCGGAGTAGCCCCTGGATTTCTTTTTTTTTAGTTTCGAAGTGCAAAGCAAACGCAATATACTTTCCTACCCAGATGCTCTCTTTTTTTAATATATGCTTAAGAGACTCACTGTAAAAGCACTGCTGTGACGTCTGTTGTGCAGTTATTGTGTGTACTGTCCTTTCGTGTGGGAAAGCTCACCTCGATTTATCAACTCTCAGGAGAGATATTTCAGATTCCACCCCGGTGTTTTTTTTTGCAAGCTTCCCAGATACACACGTTCCGCTGTGTGAGAGCAGTTATTTTCGCAGTCCTGTAGGATAGTAATTCTCTGAGGAGAAACGACAAGCTTGGGGACTGTTTACTCTTTGCGTATTACATCTTTTTTGAAAGCTACCATTGACAAAAAATTCCATTCCAAATTTATTAACATATACAACGCGACTCTAAAAAGATAAAGGTGAAGTGGTTCATCCTAGCTTTCGTAGAGCATACAATAAAAATTTATTTGTTACTGATTCGATACGGTTTATATATGTACCATGATATGGCGTCCAGACTATGCTACAATAAAAAGCTTGACGTGTGCAACGTATACTGTTTTGATTGTGATTGTGTGATCATTGAAGTGCAAACAAAAACTTTAAATAAATCCGAGCATATTACTTGTCTCATATTCAATGTTAATATTATAGTCAACAAAGGTTAATTTAAAATCGAGCGTAATTTCTAGATCTTTAACTCGATTGCACCTTCCAACTGTTTCCATGCCTATTGCTTTTTGTCACATGCAATGTTTCCTGGTAAACGAAACAAAATTACATTTGTTCACGATAAGTTCCAACAGACTTTTCATGCACCATGCGTGCAAATTTTCAACTTCACGTTGAAATACTTCGAGGTCAAAATCTATACGTATTTCAAGTAAAAGTGTCATGTCGTCTGCGTATATCAAAACGTTCAGTACTTGTAAAATATACTCTATATTGTTTACAAATAAGATAAACAGCAGCGGACCTAGATGAGATCCTTGTGAAACACCGGAAATCACTTTCACCACTTACGATAATCTGCTTTTGAACTATACACCCACAATAAGCAAAGAAGATTTTGTTACTTTCGGGTAACATTTTATTACTTTTTGTGTCTTATGACCGCCCATTAGACATAAATGTAATAACCAAAAAGTAACAAAATATATGACGGCCACACGCTTGTATATGTTTCTGCATGGGAACATACAATCAAGAGCCGTAATGCGTTACTCAAAGATACAATATCAATTTATCTTTACATGATCCTCCCCCTTTTGCGGGGAGGGGGTTGCATTTTTGGCTAGGACCGGTCAAAACATAAAAATCTCGCTTCGGCTAAGAGACAGAATCATCGCGTCACATGATCAAGGGGAAGATCATGTGAAGATTAATTGATATCGTATCTTTGAGTAACGCTTACACTCTTGATGTTACAATAAACAGATTTCAAATAAGTTAATTTAACGTCGAGATAAACCTATTTTAGTATTGCAAGGGAATTGGGGAAAAATTGATATATTGCTGACATTTTAGGTGGATCAGACACCTACTAATCGATTCCTGAGACTTTTTTACTCTATATAAGACATAATTTGACTACCTCTTTTGGATATTAGCGCATTACCATCAATGCTCAGACAACTCGATATTATTTTGCTTTGTGAAATATACTTAAATCATGCCAAAACCGTTTCCGTAGAATCACCGTTTTGAGCTCAGTTTTTGTCCGATTTAAGATCTTTTTTTTAAAGATGGGTAAGAAGATACTAATATGTGGACCAACTCTTAGAATTTTGATATTTGGTCTTAAAACAAAATGGCGTCGAAAAAACATCGAAAATTTTCCATTTCTCAAAAATTTAAAAAGGTGCCATTGTTGCCCCTTAAGTAGAAATATGTTCAAACTCGGCGAAATTTGTTTTCGCATCAAACTTCATCAAAAAATCATACATAGAAGCCAAGGCAAAAAAACTGTTGCACACTCGCACAGCAGTTTGTTTAAAGCTCTGGGGATGCAAAACGAGCACGAGCAATACCAACGTGTACTACCGCGTTCGGGATTGCCTCACAGAGTACTGGTTCTATATTTAATTGAAAAAATGTATCTTAATAATTGACAATAATTTGTTTATTTTATTATTGATATTGTAGTAAAAAGTCTGACCGTAGGCTGCATCGACAGTCCGTGACCGACATGTAAACTCATTTAATAAATTTAATATGGATCGTTGAACGTTTCGTTTCACGTTAGTAAAATTTCGTGCATATATTTTCAATAGCAGAACCGACTGTTTTCAATAGATTTATTTCCAATTGTTTCTAAGGAATAATGAAAATAAAAACAGTCTAATAATGTCTTTTAGTTGGTAAATGGCAAACTTCTGAAAATGATTGCTTCGTGTATCATGAAAGGTCTGTTTTCTTTGGTATGGGATGTGCGTTCCGTACGCACGAAAGCGAACAACAATCCAACTAGAGTGAGCTGATGGATCTCAAGTTTTCCCAGTTGGCAGTCGGCAGCACATTAGGCGGTGGCAAAACAACTCCCCTTCCCCAAGCCGTACGATACGCTTTCAACTTGTTGTCAATTTTCGGCTTCTTTCTCGTGCACAAGAAATGGCTGCTTGTTGGTGGTACGTTTCATTTGAGCGGAACTATTGCAATTTTTCACCCATCGTTGGGATATTTTTGAAGTAGAAATTCCTTCGTAGGTACATCTGTCGGAAAATTAGCGCATCAATCGTGTTCGTGATGAAATACGGTACGTGAACGTGAGTCGTTTGGATTGTATTTGACAGGAGCACGCCCAGATCGTTATTATTAACATTTTGCGTAATGGTTCACATCATCGATGGCCCGTTGGTGGTAACGGAAAATGCGTCACTTTTCGGTTTCACTCTAGAGAAACAGATGTTGTTTCCTGATTAGCGCACTGTCAACCGGGATTATTATTCACCAGATTTACGTCATTCATATACAGCACGCAACATAGATCCGTTTTCCAACTGCTGTCTCTTCTCGGGAAACGAACGTTAGAGAACAAGACGGTAAAGAACATGCCTATCGCTGGGATATTTTTTATTTGCATACATTTATTGCTTCTATTAGTTTCGAATATGCTTATTTGTCGCGATGGTTTTTGCCTGTATCCTAAGCAGTGAAAACCGAAGTTTCAAATGAATAACATAAACCAGTTGGTTTAGTTCAACGATAAGATCGACTAATAACGTTTTAGTGTGCAATGAAAATTACCCTAAAGGCACTTTAGATTTTTAGTTCAAACAACTTGTTTTTTTATATGTGAAAATATCGAAATTTTATTGTCTCAGGGATTCAGTAACGGTTTGAACGGAATAAGGATCAAATGAATAATCTATCTTGAAGGTCCTTTACTAATGAATTTTGTTACATAAAGAAACATAGAAGAAAGAATTTGTACAATTTTTTTAAGTTCTGAAATTTTCTTATATATTCTACAAAATTAGCTGTGAATATTATTTACATACCCTTGTGAAATTTTCTGAGTGTTTAAATACCAATCAAATTTGAAATTAAAATAAATGGCGTAGTGGGTATCAGTCTCCAAAAAATATTTTCAAAAGTAAATATGTTCACTGTTTGTTCCAATAAAAACTAAACACCGTGACGGAGAGCGGCTTAATCTAACCGGGTGGATGATTTCGTGTTTTTTATATTCAAAACTCTTTTATCTCGGTCGTTATAGTAACAACAGCATCTCTGTTAGGTACGAACAACATTAATAATAATATTAATCAATGCTACCGGCAACTTCCCGGGTAGAGAAAAAGAGTCGGAAAAAAATATCACCCCTGTTGTTAGCTTTGCAAAAATGATTCCGCTCCGAGCATTTCATTGCCGTCTACATCTGAAATGTGAAAGGTAGCGGGGAACCACAAGACTCATGCTGTGCCCTTGTCCTGACTGGGTGGTTTTGCGAGGACTGAAAGAAAACTCACTCCGTCACAAAAGTGGCAAATTGCTTAATGGATTGAAAATGACAAAAATAAATTATCCGTATGGAATCAATAGCATAGCTCAAACTCGCGAAAAACTTCCTCGGATGAAAAAAAAAACCTGGAAAGTGGATTCCAATATAATTTAAATCCAATAAGTGAAAAGTTATTGCACTACCATTTCCCGCATCCGATGATGATGGCGCCACCACCTAGTCGCCACTACATGTTTTGACAGTTTTCCAACCTAATTTAAATTTAAAACACATTAGAATCACAGAGAAACGACGACTGGCAATGATAAGAAAGGCAAGAAAAATTCGTATTTTAGATTCATTTGAACACGAAATACTAGTTACGCTCTTTCGTTCGTGCCTTACTGAAGACGGGAATAGGAGAAGTGTCCTGATAAATGGCCATAAATATCCTTTGTGTGACTTATGTTTCACCCGAATGTCTAATGGCAGTTTCTGGCGGGTGGAATATTGCAGACGATCGGCGGCGAAAATATTTTGGTACCTTGTTTCGTTTGTCTGGGCTGGATTCTATGCGCCGTATAGACGTTGCGTCAAGCAGCTTTCAAACAAGTACCGTTGAGGGAAGATTCAATGGAATCGGGTTTGACAGGGGGAGTTTAACATATTTGTTAGGAAATTTTCAGGTATTTAGAGAAAGTGAACGTTTGATTACCGGCGAATTTCTAATCAATTTCAGTTTGCAAACTTTTTGAAAAAAATATCCTAACAATGCACACTGGGGAAAAATGAAGCCGCTGGGCTGGCAACCTGTAATATAGCATTTCTTATTCAGCTTCTGGTCTTCGCGGATGACTTTGACATCATAACCCGTAATTTTGCGAAGGCGGAGGAAACTTACCCCCGACTGAAAGCCGAAGCCGGACGAATCGGACTGCGAATGAATGCGTCGAAAACGAAATACATGCGAGCGAGAGGCTCCAAGGAGAACCACGAGCTGCACGCGCTACTTGGAGAAAATCCCATTGCACACCTGGCGAATGTTAATACGTTGCGGTGAGCCGGTCACGTCGTAATGATGCCGGACGTCAACCCTGCGAAATCACTTTTTAGCAACCTCATTTTAGCAATGTGGAAATACATTTTTTTAAATAAGTTGAATTCAATTGACTTTTGACCATAAAAAATGTCGTAATTATCAAAATTGGCAAAAATGTGAAAAACGTTATGCATGTCGAAATTTTCAAAAACAATGAAAAAACCATTTACACGATATATTTGTTTGACATGGCATAAAAATGTCAAATGTCAATGTCAAAATCATACAACAAAAACTCTTAAGATACGTTTTTGTCATAAAACTAATTTTGGAATAACATGTAATAATTATAATGTAAACTTAGTTAGATGCACAAAGTTTGCTAACACTATCAACAGGTGACCTGTAAAATTTTTACTTTTGATGTCTTTTGATTGAATTAAAATTTTCTTATTTCATTTCATTTCACCCTTTCCTTCAAAACTGTTGAAAATAGGAAGGAAAAAATTCAATGCCAACCGTTTTGTTGATATTATTGGTTTTTCGACAGCGTACTTATGTTGACATTTCTCTCATTGCACGATGACGTCACAAAAAAGAAGAAGAAAGATATTTGACCGTTGTCCCGGGTTTGTTTACATAGTAAAATTTTTGGCTCGAATACAAATGCGGAAATTTCTTGTTGAAAATTGCGTTTCCAAGAATAAACCAAAAGATTACAGTAACGAATTCGCATAGGCGGAGAGTTCTCCCTTCTTTTTCGGATTCGTATCATTCATTTTCACTGCCATCACTAAATAGTAAATAGAAAAAAATTCCAACACCTTGTAAACAAACCCGTGGGAAGTGTCAGAAAAGTGAGGTTATTTTTCGTGTGCAATGATCTATTACGAAAATACAATGTTGTTATTTCCTGCAGTATTATCTGTGTCTAGCAACATTCACTACGTTGCAGAATACATAAAATGTGAAACCAGTAACTTAAAAGACTAAAGTTTTAGTCCTTAAAAATATCCAAAGCAAGCAAAATATAGCTTTCACTTCTATGTGGATAGGATGTAATAAAATAGTGGTATTCTTCCACATTTTTTATGTTTTTATATTTGTAGGTTACTAATTGGTAAAACTAGTTTGAAAAATATACACGCATAAGTTGAATGGTGCGAAACCACATCAAAATTGTGCGCAATCAGCACAACTGATGATTTGGATTGAAACCTGTACAACAAATGTGTGTTGTACATGGCACATTTGATACTTTAGCGTACTAAACGTAAAAACATTAGATTTGTTAAAAAACATTTTGCATACAACTATCACTCTGGTTTTATTTATACGCATTTGGTTCTATGTTGCTGGCACCAGCGTCAGTTAATTCTGTGACAAAAAACTGCAGACCGTGTTTTTGGTGATGGCCCACCGTTAATATAGACCAGCTTACAGGCCTTAGACGCGCCTATGCTTTTGCACTGGGTTGTATGTGACTTTTTTGTGGCTCTATTTCCATTTCGAACCCACCGTGGTTCCAATATTCTGCTTGTTTTTTTTCGGTTATATAAAAATGGCGTCTTTTCATAGGCCTGCCGGCTTACGAAAGTGAATCACGGTTCTTTGAGCGCCCCAAAATTGATCGTTTGTTCGCTCGAAAATGAAGTTTACCGAAACATCACGAGTTTTGTGTGTATGATACATATTTTAATTTCGATCTCTTTCACTTTATTCTGTTGCGTTATGCATTTCCCAAATTTTTTGTGCGATGTCCGAGCAATTGTTGTGCGTTGTGAGAGGACACATTGGTTGGTTAAGTTTTGAACTTTTGCGTATTGCTACTGCGCGCACAGTGGTTCGCCCATAGGCCAAAAAGAAAAAATTTTTTTTTTGTTTGTTGGTTATTATCGGTTTAATGGATTGGTTATGAACCTGAGAATGAAGAACAGCTGTTTTTGTTGGCCTATTTCATGAACAGTTTACTTTTGAGCACGAGATGAGTAAAAGTGTTTGACACTTGCAAAATCAGATTAAGCAGTACGTGTATTATACATTGTGTACATATCCGCTGTGGAACGAATTCAATTGCTTCATCAGCTTATTTTCATCATGAAACTTCAGAATACAGGTATGTTTCGCTATTGCGGTGTTGTTTGGATAGGTATGTGCTAAACTGTAACCATACTTAGTCGTAAGAGGGAACGTAGTAATAAAGTCAAAGAGCACTACTCGTACTAAAGTTCATGTAAACTTTCAAACATGTTCCGCGCGATATACTATAACCAAATTACCGCCAAATGAAAGATTCAGGATTCAAAAAAGATTTGTTAAAAGTTCCAGCTGCATATATTTGCATCTAAGTCGATTTGAAGCGGCTAAAGATGTTTACTTTTAAGTTTGAATTTTATACTTTATACATAGCTTCTTAGATGGATTATGGTACATTCAGCTCAAATTTACGAATTTGCTCTTGAGTATTTTTTTACATTCAAAATTTAATATTTCGTGTTGAAATACGGGGGGTTTCTGAGACAATATCAAATTTGTTTGAAGTTTTTCCAAGGGTAAAAAAGTCAAACTTAAATTGCTTTGAGGATTCACTTCACGATACCCGATTGTGCCTTAATTTTGCATAGGGACTTTTTTCGAGAAGGCAAAACTTTTGAAAGCTATTGCGTTTTAAAATTCGATGGTCAAACTTTTCCCTATATTCTATTATGTATGCATAATAATGGAAATAACAGAAAATTGGAACAAGTTGGATGATGGCAGTCCCAAAAAAGCTTGTTATAGTCATGAAACACCTTATTCTGACGATTTCAGTAGTTTTCAAGAACAATACTGTACGAAAATAATTTATGACCGCCTTTGCCATATAATTCGAACCACTGTGCATTGCAAAGAAAAACTTAATAATCTTAATAATTTTACTGATTATACTACTTCTAGATACCGCAATGGGCGAATCGCACTCCGCATTTGTATCGATTTTTTTTGACGGTGCAAGAAACATGCATTTGAATCGTGCATGAAATGTTTGGTAGTGAAGAAGCCACGAACGATAGAAATTATTTTGCCAATTGCACACTGGGAAAAAATGAACCCACACTCCCACTTATTAGAAGCCACTGGGCTGGCAACCTGAAATATAGCATTTCTTATGTAAAATTGGTCAATAAATCGGTTGGTGATGTTTTTATTCTGTGCAGGGCACGGGAAAGAGTCTATAATTCTAAAAATACGCAAAAATAGGGTGACAAGGGGCAAAATAGACCAATTTTACATAAGAAATGCTTTATTTCAGGTTGCCAGCCCAGTGGCTTCTAATTTAATTATTATCTAAAACTTTATCGAAGACGTCATACCGATCAAACAAACCGTTCTGGTCCTAAAAATATTTGTAATCATCAAAACCTTCCCAAAAAAGCATTTTCAATAGCTTCTCCAAAATGTGACGTGCTCTAAAAAATTAAAACCAATAGCACAAAATGACATCTTTTGCCTATAGAAACATTTATACAAAGTTTCAGCCAAATTAAAAATGACAATTCAAATAAAATATTGAAACTGCAACATTTTTTGTGTAACTGCTCAGTAATAAAAACCTATCGTTTTGTTAGTATCAAACATGTTAGTGTTGTATTCATTATTCTCACTAAACTCAAAAAAAAAAAAGAAATGGCGTTATTAGTTGTAGCATCAATCGATTATGATATATGGAGCTTGTAGGATTATAACATGTGCATCCAATTGACCTCAGTAGACAGGTTACTACGTTGATCGCGCGGTGTACGTTAAACATTTTAAAACTCATCTTGGAAAATAGGTTCAATTGATGGGTTAACACTGATGCTCACCTAATTTTTTTCTTGTATCTTATAGCATGTATTCTCGAACTGAATTTCTATTTTTAACAACGGCTTTTTCCGTTAACACGCAAGTTCATTAAGCAGACAGTATGTGAGTAGAGAAAGAACGAAAAATAAGCGAACTGGAAATATGATACAGGTTTTGGAAAAATATACCGCATCCCGACGGGATGCGGTATATTTTTCCAAATCTGTATCATATTTCCAGTTCGCTTATTTTTCGTTCTTTCTCTACTCACATACTGTCTGCTTAATGAACTTATAGCATTTTTTCTCAGCTCTCCAATGCTGGTCTCAGATCGGAAATCGGTAGTTGCGAACACGGTCAAAATTGCATTTTCTGATATAATCCAAGATGGCGGCCAAATTCAAGATGGCGGCCTAAATTCTAATGACTTCAAATGAAAGCCCTATCATTCTTCTTTACAAAAAAGTGCTACTTGTAGTACTTTACATTACGAATTTTAGAGATAAAGCTTAAATAATACATCAAGAATTGCTAAAATTTCAACTTTCCTGAAAACTGTTTCGCCCCTTGGTGACCAAGGGGTCAACAAATTCGATAAAAAATGGCATTATCATTTTTTCTCTATTTCTAATAACTATGTGCATTTATATCAAATTTGAAAGACCTTGTGCACCTAGTGGCCTAGTTTCAGCGAGAATTGCTCCCATATCAAGTGATGCTAAACTGTTCGGGGTGTTGCAATATTCAAACTGGGTTTTGCAATACTCAGTAAAGCGATTCCAAACTTATTACGGGTAGTGTAGATCACAGTAGACGGTTGGAATCTACTCATTTCGTCTGTACGAAGCGTACCCGCACATGAGTGACTTATTGTTTACGAAGTCTGTGTGGAAAAATCAATAGGTCAAATTTCGAAACGAATTGTAGCACCTGAACTTAAGTTTGCTTTAATGGTCAAAAAAGCCGATTGATCTCACTCGGAAGATTTGTTACACTCCACAATTGTTTAGCATACTTGCAACATGCTGCAAATCACAGTTAATTTGATTATCGAAATAAGAAGTAGGAGCATTTTTTAACAATATTTTCGAACTCATAATTATGCTAGAGCTAAAATGTTGAGTCACAATCATGTCATGTATGCATAAACCTCTTTCTAGTTTTTTCTGACGCTCTTAATTGGGAAAATAAACACTCCTCTAACGAATGAGATGGCATGTTGACGTAGGACTACGACCTGAATTTGAAAATCTAGTAATTCAACCAGAGAAAATGTAGGAAAAGTGGTTAAGTTTTGAGCGCTTATATTTCAGTCATTTATAATCAGGTTATCGAGGTTTTGGCATCAATCGATCAGAAATTCTTTTACGGTTAAATTTATGTAACAAAAACAACCTATTGTTTGAGATACACTATTGAAAAGTTGATATATAACATCGATTGTCTAAATTATACCGAGCAGCCAATCACTACCTCTCTTCCCAAGCACAGCCGATACTAACGGATACAACCGATCTGACTTTGTAAACGATTTGTTGTTGTTGTAGTTTTACTAGAAGTTCTTTCTGTTTCTGATGCTTATTTAATTCTCTTACCATTCCATATTCTTCTTAACTCTTCCCTCTTTCCAACTAACTAACGAAACCTTGATATAAAAGGTACCATTCGAACATTTCGGTCCGTCATTTTTATTCTAAAACCGTACCAACCAGTGACATACGGACGCTAGCCGTTGAAAGGAGGAAAAACAAAATTGTACCGGTCATCTCGTGCCAGGTTTCACCCGTAACGCTGGTGGCTGTTAGTAGTGCATGGCTATTGCAAAAGTACTAAAATGGTTGGAATTCTGGCCGGAATAACCAGAGAACAAGAATCATCAGCAACTGACACTTTTTGTTGCCTCAAAATGTTGTAATTGAAGTAGCTAACGTTGAATTTTCTCTTTCACAAAACGTTGCTCATAGCGGGGAAAGCCTTGCAAATAAGCATATTTTTCGTGGTGTTCATTTTTCGACAGCGGTCGGTGCAGTAAATCGTTCTGGTCTCAAATACCGAATAGGTTCGAATTTGCTGTTTACTGAGTAAGGGAGAATCTAGCGAATTCGCTAATTCAAATGTTTGTCTTGTCATTAGAAGCTACAAACAAATGCTTTTATAATTCGAATATCTGCGAAGTGAAAATGCCAAATAAATAAGGTTCCATTCATATATTTTATTTATATTATTTGTTGTTCAAAGTGCTCCAATGTCTCAGCAAATGAAAATGCACTTTTAAATAAAAAATGTAGAAAAATACCGTAGTCCTACGTCATGCGGTCGTGTCTTTGATATCATCTTCCTACAATTTTGGCTTTTTAATAAATAACTTCGCCACGATATATTTGTGCAACTATTAGCTCGCAAAACACATTTTGAACCGTTTACACAATCAAAAACACTCACAAGTTGTTAGGTAGATCTTCATCTACTTACTCACAAAAGTGTATCAATGGACAAAATTCTGACAGAACTACAAAAAATGGTACAAACTAAAATCGACCAAATCTTGAAATTTTCACAGCCAGCACGCCGTTCCTGGCTAACTGTTTTGTCTTTAGTACTTCTCTACTCGGGCTCATTCACTCCTATTACTTCTCGACGTCTGCCATATTTATAGATCAGTTTAATTTTAGATTAGGTATTTCACTTACATGTAATTTTAGCAGAGTCTCTATATTATTTTCATTATTTTTTTCCTTCTCTCCGCTCCGAACCCAAAGTCGCAGTCAAGCTAAACCACATTTAGGTAGAGACGATTGGTGATGGAAAATGCTATTATAGGACAAGGCGGCGGAAGGAGGGTGGTGGATGCGAAAAAGCAAAAAGCAGTTCTATCTGGATGTTTGTTTTTCTTGATATTTTGCTGAATGCGTGTGTTTCGTCGAACCTTTTTCCCTTGCTGCACCGCCAAAATCTGCCTACTGGCGCAGCTCCACCACTCGAATATGTGATCTCCCGAGCAGTGCAAGATAGTGTGCGGAAAATTTATTCCCATCGGGATGAGTAGTGCTCGTTTGCTTGCTTTCTCGAATGATGCCGCACCGGTGAGATGCTTTTACATCAAACGTCATCGCTTCGCCAGCAACGTTGATGTTAGATGGGCAGTCGGGAAATAGAAAATGGGAGAAAAAAGAACCGTGCTTCTAAAAATCTACCGCGTGATGTTTTGCTGACGTGGATTTTTCGACTGCTGAGTGTAGGTACATACCATACAGTTCGATGTAGCGGGAGATTCGCCAACGGAACGACAAACAGACCAAGCGCCTGTTTTTCTAGTTCGCGATTTGTTGTAGAATAGGGTTGTTAGAATATGCTGTATGATCGTCATTTTACTGCTGGTAATCGTGATTTTTGATTGATTATTTTGTCGTTTTGGTTTGAGATTAGTTTATATTTTCGAGGCTCCACTGGACCCGGTTTATGAACCCAAATTAAGATGTAAAAACTTGTTTTTTTTTATTTTCTCCCATTTTTCGTCGGTCTAGTTCCGTCATTGTTGTTGTGCCAATGCCAATCACCGCCGCTCGGGGAGGTAGCATCACCCAGGACCCTAACTTGCGACCCGTTGATTAGAATCTAATTAAGAGCCAGTTCGCGAGAACCGCAACCACCTTTACAAGGGAGGTTGTATCGAGGTTCTCCGATCGGACTGGAACTTTCAGGGTTTGTTTATGCATATAATAGAACAATGTTTTGCATAATGTCAGTTTTTTTGAAAAGGGGTAAGTGGGGTAAAAAAGCACGTCAAAAAATGATTTCCAAAAATTGCTAAAAACTCAAAAATGAATAACTTTGTGAAAACTGAATCGATTTTCATGAAAATTGGCATGTTTATTCTACTTTATAAAGGAAACAAAATGAAAGTCATTGAAAGTTGCTATCGAGAATACATGATGAGATATTCGCATTTTTCTAAAAATATAAGGTGATTTTCACAGCAGTTTTTCTCTTGCCAACAGATCTAGGATTAAAATCCAAATAATACGTTTTGTAGTGCAACTCAAGAGCCTTCATTAGATATATTCGAAAAATGCGCCGTTATAAAGATGCCTGAGAAAATCCAAATTTTCTATAACATGTCATTGACCATCATTTCTAACGTCATCTTAGACCTTTCGAGCAGTTTTTATTATTCATTTAAAAATCGAAGGAAAACGATAAACGTTTTTTAAAAATCACGTTTTGCTCAGAAAACGCGGCTTTTTCGAATGATATATAAAAACCGGTATAGCTTTAGGACCCTATTACCATAAGGAAAAAAGCTTCACCGGAAGATGCTCATAAAGGAATGAGGTCAAAAGTACACCCTTCTGCAGGAATAAGGCAATTCAAACCGGAAATGTATCTATCGGTAGAACAAATAACCAGAACTAACCTCTCATTTCATCGTGTAACCCATTGTGCGAGAAGCGAAATTCCGTTTTGCGTCGTTGTTCTTCCATTGAGCTATAGTTTTCAGGTTATGTTTGTTTATGGACTAATGCAATAGTTTGAAGAATTTGAGGTTTTTGGAAAAGGGGTTAGTGGGGTAAACAGGCTCTTCAAAATCTTATATTCAGAAACTGCTCAAATCGTAAAATAATGATTCTCGGCTTACATTCGAAATTTCACGATGGAATGAGAGGTTATTTTGAAGCCAACAAGGTAATGAACGAATGTCAATAAAGCCACGCGATACTTTTTGTTGAGCTCTTTTTTTAATGTTCCCTTTAAAAATTAAATGGGGTCCTAAAGTTTCAAACGGTGATTTTTATATATCAGCTGGAAGAGTGCAATTTTCTGAGCAAAACTGTTCAGCAATTTCCTTTGATTTTTAAATGAAGGATAAAAATCTGCTCAAAATGCCTAAAATGACAGTTCTCTCATATACCGTACATGGGCGAAACGTCATCTTAGACCTTTCGAGCAGTTTTTTATTATTCATTTAAAAATCGAAGGAAAACGATAAACGTTTTTTAAAAATCACGTTTTGCTCAGAAAACGCGGCTTTTTCGAATGATATATAAAAACCGGTATAGCTTTAGGACCCTTTTACCATAAGGAAAAAAGCTTCACCGGAAGATGCTCATAAAGGAACGTACACCCTTCTGCAGGAATAAGGCAATTCAAGCCGGAAATATATCTATCGGTAGAACAAATAACCAGAACTAACCTCTCATTTCATCGTGTAACTTCAGGAATAAGCCGATTTTGCGGATTGAGCAGTGTATTCAGAAAAAGATTTTGAAGAGCCGTGTTGACGCCTTCGTCAACACGTAGAGGCGGGTGGGCGAGCGGTGCCTCTGAAAACCGCTATCAGAATTTCTGCCGACTGAAAACTAAATAATCAGCGCAGCTGGCACGATGCTTCCGTACTGTCACACAGTACAAAGCGAAGAACGAAGCAAGCAAAGGACGCGGAAATTGCACACACGGCGCACACACGGCGCACACACGAAAGGATGACTGGCTCGGGAGACAGTGCGAATGCTGTTTAAACACAAGAAAAATGAGCCACCACACTAAGGTCCAATGCGCGACAGCGGACACAAACAAATAATTTCGGATTAATGATAAAGCACTGAGATCATTCACTTTAACTTTTAATAAAAACACTTCGTTACAACTTGGAAATAAACACTCGGTTTAAAATACACAGTTTGCAATCAAAATACACAATGACGATTCAAATTCACACTTCGGAATGAGTTCAAAATACACAATGAACTAGCTTGCGCAAAAGCGCGGTATTTATACTGATTTAGTAGCGGCGCAGAAAGTTCTCGTCTCCTCTATCATCTTCCTCCATGCGGTAGGATGAATTAGATTCTGTTGCAGCGCAGTCGCTCACGTGTTGTCCCTTCAGCAGGAGAATATACCAGAAGCGTCAGGAAATGTCCTTCGCTGTGTTCCTTTATTCGTAAAGGACATTATACGTTGGCGTAGTGAATGAAGAGAGCATTGTCCTGCAGCGATGATGTAAATTGAAGTGAGATGCTCAAAACTTGTTCGCTGCGCGAACAAGCCGGTTTACCCCACTAACGCCTTTTCCAAAAACCTCAATTTCCGCAAACTATTGCATTAGTGCGTAATTATTTACGATTTGAGCAGTTTCTGAATATAAGAATTTGAAGAGCCTGTTTACCCCACTAACCCCTTTTCCAAAAACCTCAAATTCTTCAAACTATTGCATTAGTCCATAAACAAACATAACCTGAAAACTATAGCCCAATGGAAGAACAACGACGCAAAACGGAGTTTCGCTTCTCGCACAATGGGTTCGAAATGATGGTCAATAACATGTTATAGAAAATCTGGATTTTCTCAGGCATCTTTATAACGGCGCATTTTTTAAATATATTTTATGAAGGCTCTTGAGTTGCACTACAAAACGTATTATTTGGATTTTCATTCTAGAACTGTTGGCAAGAGAAAAACTGCTGTGAAAATCACCTTATTTTTTTTAGAAAAATGCGAATATCTCATCACGTATTCTCGATAGCAACTTCCAATGACTTTCATTTTGTTCCCTTTATAAAGTAAAATAAACATGCCAATTTTCATGAAAATCTATTCAGTTTTCACAAAGTTATATCAATTTTTAGTTTTTAGCAATTTTTGGACATCAATTTTCGACGTGCTTTTTTACCCCACTTACCCCTTTTCAGAAAATTTGACATTATGCAAAACATTGTTCTATTATATAGACAAACAAACCCTGGAAGTTTTAGTCCGATCGGAGAACTTCGAAACAAGACCTAGTTGCGGTCTTCGCGAACTGGCTCTTAACGTACCTACAAGTTGTGAAAAAAGTAGTATGAAAATCATAATATATGTGAGCTACTTTCGATATTATAGAATTGAGCTCTCAGTGTTTAGCATCTGCATTTCTAACACATATGATAAGCTAGTTGCTAATCCTTGTGCGTAAACTTCTGTCTCCGAATTACTGACAGCAAGCAAAACACTGGCATTAAAATTTTCATACCCGATATTGCTTCTTTTCTTGACGAAATCGCTGGGCGGCAATTTTCGTTGGCCCGAGTCAGTTGAGTATGCTGTATTTTGTACGTCACAAATAAAACAGTGTTCATGAATCACACGAACACATTCACATTTGTGCCCCGGTTCGTGGTTGCTTTCGGTACGAGATATCGTCATTTCATTAAGTTTCTGAAAATAAAATATCTACTGGTGCTGCGAGCGGATTGCGGTTGTGTACAAAGATGGAGGACGTGCGCGCGTGTGGACATTCTTGAGGTTGGGCAGCAGAGAGGCAATGAACAATACTAGGAGCAGCACACGCAGGAGGGTAAGGCGGTTTACTAATTAGTATGCATATCGCGTTGAAACGGATCATTCTGAAAGATGGTAAATGTCAACATTGCCGAAAAAGTGCGTCACATAGCAGATAAAATTGTACTTTCTGTGTGATCTGAGCTCGTGTGCGAGCATCGCTCGAGTCGTATAATTCCAAGCACGTTACAGGCAGTTATAGCTTATACAAGATTTTTAAACTTTGTTTTGACGCCATTTGGGATCATTCAAATAATACATAACGCGCTCAGGGGTGGGAGGGTATTCAGCGAAGCGTTATATTGCATGTGGCAAACATGTAGAATTGCGTTACATGGGGGTGGGTGGGTATTGAAAGTTGCCAAATTCCGCGTTATGTAATATTTGAATGGTTCCTTTCGTTGGGTTCAAGTGCAGACTTGGTTCTGATTATACGGCGTGAAAACAAAAACGTTTTCTGTTTAACTGTTTTGAGTTGACATTCAAAAGTTCTGATATTTAACGAAATCCAAAAAAAAAAAAATGTGCAAATTGCAATTTCTCTGTCACTGAGCTCAGAATGTCTGCTTAATATGAATTCAGTATTTCGTATTCAACAGGTGGTTTTATTGGATTGAACAAAGATACATGGAAAAATTTGATTGTCTGCTGAAGTAGGGCCAAGTTGCTGTGCCTGTGGATAATCATTCTCACGTGGATAATAACTTCGGGACAGATTGAGCCTTTTGCAGTAAACTGTCGGAAAGCAAATAAAACTCATGAGTTTACTTTTATTAAATATGTTTTTGCAGTTGTTGATGGCGGTAGGAACGGCTGCGAAATAATGAGATATCTAGAAGGATTAGGATCCTGAAATCACTTAATCTGCTGCTCTGTGGTCTTTACGAGCGGCTGTGAAATGACAGAGCCGAGAATAGCATCCCACACATTTCTTTACTTAATAGTACTAAAAATAGTTTGTAGCAATTTTATGTCTATTTATCCTTCGCTCTTCCATCCCCATAAAGGTGCTAAGTTCACACTACTTGATAATTTCTATTATGTTTTTTGGTTTTTGGTAAGGGTTTATTATTCTTGAAGTTAGGAATAGTATTTCCAATTAAACACGTCTGAAGAATTGGAAAGAGAGAGGGCAGAAAAAAACACCAGAAAATATTTCAGAGTGAGTGAGTCGGTTCTGTTTCTTTTGTTAGGATAATGTGACATGGAAGCGTAGGAGGATACAGTGAAGATTGTTATGCTGAGATTACACAGTATAGTGAAGCCTGTGCCAGCCGGATCGAAGGATCTAGCAGTGGTGGGCAATAAATTCTCTGGCGGACCTTAATTTGGGTGCGTGCGTTTTTTATTTTATTTTCTTTCTTCCGTTCGCTTCCTTAATCTCTCCCTCACACTTTTCAACTGTTCCGTGTTTTACGACCACAATCGGATGCCGCCCGACAGTGCGTAAGTATTTTGGGAGGATCATTTACACGGTTCACCAATTGGTCTTTTGTCAACTTTGTTGCTCGCCGGTGCGATTTACCGTCCCTTTGCTATGCTGACTTCTGTCGATATGCTGACGTTGCGCGCACGATTGATTGCACCATGCAGCTGTTTCTCATAACTTTGTTCGATGAAAGATGTACAATGTCAGCATATTGCTACTTGGGATTTTTAGTGAATACTTTTAGAATTTAGTGAATACTGACGGTCTCATAGATTGACTACCTCGGAAAAACGGCGTGGAAAATCACGTGCCAAACGATTAATTTAAACTGAATGTTTCAGGGCTAGAACAACGCTGGTCAGTAGAATTTTAATGTCGAACGAATCAATTTGAAATAATAATCATTTCAACATGTCGCATATGCTGAAACGTGCTCTTTCATGATAGAAGCCTGTTTTATTTCTAAAAGCTTCAGTACAGTATCTTTGATCACGTATTCTACACCAACAACAAGTTGCAGACAAATCAGTAATCCAATCGGATAAATTTTCACCTGAGTTTTCTGTTGGCTCAGCCGTCTGTGGCTGATCATATCAATGGCTCTCATAGAAAAAGGAATGAAATAACATTTGACTTTTTAGAGCAGCTTGAAAACATAACTCAATATCACACCATGAAAAGTTTGTACCGTAAACTTGGGTGACTTTGATCACTTTTTTGATTGTATCTCAAATATTTTCAGAATATACTGAAAACAATATTATTCTATATTTTTAAAATAAGTACTGGCATGCATTGAAAAAGATTCAGTCACTACTTCAAAAGTTTAGCAACATTTTTGCTGTTTTTAAATATGCTCTAAAAATTTTACACCAATCATCATTCCGGGGTGACTTTGATCACTTCATTGTTTTGATGAATTTGGTATAACACTTTGCTACTTTCACTAAGTTGAACAGCCTTAAACGGCTTGAACGAGTTTATAAATATGAAAAGCAATTTGGGGGTTATTCACATTCTACGTGAACAGTTTATAATGGCGAATGTACAAGATTCATACAAAATTTTTAGAATATGTATGAATTGTTGTCCACTGCAAAAAAAACTTGCAAAAATAACAATAAAATGTATTGTTATAATAATTGTTCATCTTAAGAACTAATCTGGGAACGAAATAAAAAAACTTTACGTATTGCCACTTGTTGTTTTGAATCTGCTTGAACCGATTGTTTGTATGCAACAAAAATCGCCAAAAATACACTTTATTTTCAATTAATATTTTAGCATAAAAACACTCTTTAAAAAGCAGGAAATGCATGAGTAGTAGCAATGCAAACATATATCCACGCATTCAGTGAAGATTACGACAAGTCCCAAGCATTTCGAGCTCTTTTTTACCACATTTTCAAAAAAGATGTACAGTGATCAAAGTCACCCCGGTGATCAAAGTCACTCCAGTTTACGGTGCTATTTTTTGACAGCCTTTATTTTTTTTATTGGAGAATGAAGTCTGAAACATTAGAACTAATTTACTTTGCATATTTGTTAGTATAATTTCCCATAGTTAAAACATTTTGCTTACCTCTCACCTTTTATTTTTTAAATTAATTTTCAAAGAAAATCAGCACCAGTTGGTGTGCTCGCGAAAATTTTCTTCCGACATTTTGACAACGAAAATCGTGCTTTCAGCTGACATAATTTCATTATTGAAACCTAGACAACTGTCCCAACTGATTACATTTCTGAAAATTAAATAAAATTAATTTATTTCGAAACGTTGTTCGCAATGTTGTTCATATACAACGCATATGGGGGTTAAAACCATGTCAAATTTTAATTTTCTTTACACATATCTTGATTTAAAAATATATTTATTCAAAATATTACGTTGAATCAGATGTCCCTATTATTTGCTCTTTTGCTATTAAAAAAATTTGTTATGTAAGCATTAGAGATGGTCGGGTTTGATGTTTTTCAAACCCGTACCCGACCCGAACCCGAATTTTTTTCCGGTCGAAACCCGAGCCTGACCCGAACCCGAAACTTTTTTTTTCGTTCAAACCCGAACCCGAACCCGACCCGAACCCGAAAATTTTATTTCTTTGAAACCCGAACCCGAAACTGTGAAACCCGAACCCGACCCGAATATATTTTTTTCACAAAATCGAACCCGACCCGTACCCGACACTTTCAAAAATTTTCAAACCCGAACCCGACCCGAACCCGTCGGGTACGGGTCGGGCTCGGGTTTCGGATTTGAAAACCCGAAACCCGACCATCTCTAGTAAGCATAGATAAAAGAAGGGATTCTTGGTGGTTTGGGATTTGGGTTACAATGTTATCGAATCAGATGTGACGAACAGAGAAGTTTGTATGCAAACAAATGCAAATCGTGTGAGTTATTATTTGATAGTCTACTCACTAATTACTACCAAAAACAGCAAATATTTGCTTCGTTTAATAGCTGTTTGAGACAGATAATTAAGTTGATAATTTTCCCATGGAAGTTAGTTAAGTTATGTTATGTTATGTTAGCTTACTTGCAAAAACATTCTACGCTCTTGCGAGCGGTCTTCCAGCAGATAACTGGAACATTCACCATGGCGGATAAAAACATGCGTGTGGGCATGTTTTTAGGTTCTTTCTTCATTTTATTTATCAATTCCTCCACTGTTTTCGCAACAAAATTGTTAGAGTATATCTTACGCTTCACGTTTGGCCAGAAATTTCGATGCCAGAAACATCGATATTCAGCTCCTCCATCTTCTCCAACAATCGCTTCGAGTGATGGGTTAGATCCGGCCAAAACTTTCGTCCTAATGCCATTTCTTGATAAACAACACAACTTCCGGCCAGCACTTCATACTATACATTTCCATGCTACGGCCAGTCCGGAGCGAAGGAAGAGTGGCTTTGACATCCCCTTCTCGCCGATTGTCAGCACCTTTTTGGGGAACTTGGTGTGTAGAATAAACTTCACCTCGGTGTGCACTTCTTCCGTGGGGGAAATAAAATACGAAATGCCCTGCCAATCGTTGCTATCCAAGGTGAGACAGGTCTCGTCGTCCATCACCACCACCACGTCGCGGTCTGCCGAAACAAAAACGATTTGACCATCTTATTCAGGCGCTCCCGCTGCGTCATTGCCTTCAGCTCCGAGACCAGTGGACAGGGCGGACGCTTCCTGACACGTATATCCATGTTCACCAGGTACTTTTTCACTGTTTGGCCGGGTGGCTGGTTGGCCGGGAGCAAGCGCACGCAGCGGTCTTCTCTTCAGCATCCTTTGGAATTTCTCGTCGCTCAGAGTCGTCGGCATTAGTGCTAAGATGTTGTAGATGCCGGAACGGGCGTAGCCGGTGTCCATGAACTGCCGCATGATGTCCGTTTTAGACTTGACGGGGTATCGTTCTTTTTAACGGAGTAGCTTCACTGTTTTCTCCATCACGATTAGATTTCGATTGACAGAGCTGTCAAATTTTTTCTGCTGACTCATGGGTTACTATGATTGACGCTGCATGGGTAATTTAGTCAGTGCGTGTGAAGGTAAACCCATGAAAAATCAGCAATTTATGTTCATTTTCTACCAATTATTTTAATAGAATAGCAACTTCATTACCTACAACTTTTTTGAAGACACCATTGCAATCAAGTTCTCCGTTTGTGTGATATAGAAGATCATTTTCATTAGTCATATATTTAGACAGGTCTTTTTGAAAAAGTAGTCGTGAGTCAACAAGAAGAACTTATATCATAAAATGACTTCGCAACGTATGCTGTCATATATTTAATCCTTCTCACTCGCGTACAAGTTTTCTCTAAAAACGCTACTGATTGCTTTTCACTTCTGATTGTTCTTAAAACCATGATTTGGAGACTGCATAATTCAAATACAATAACATCTATTGAATTCAAGCTCACTTGCATTCAATAGTATCGCGAGAATCTACGAAAAATTATCGCTGGTGATACAAAATTATGAATCGTAATGAACGAGAGATTGCGTTCAACTATCTGCTTTCCAAGGTAAAAAGGTATCGTCAACATTTGAAAAAATCGTGGCGATCGTGCGAGTGAAACAAGCAATACTGAAACGAAATCATCAAAGAAGGCCGCCATATATTTTTATACTTCAGTTTGTCTTTTGCTCGCGTAGAAATGAGTAATTTTTATTACAATGGTTTACTGGGATCGAATGCTTATTTAGAGCACTTTCAGATACGATTTCCGAATAATTGTTTTGCGATGCGATTATTTCCATCCTTGATTACGACTATCTAATAATGGCCGTGACAACCATATGCGAAATTGTCACTTGTTTCTTCAAAGCAATGAAGAAAGATTTTCCATTTTGAAATAATTTTGTTGCTTCTAAAATTATATTATTCTTTTTCGGTCAAGAAACAATACGTACTGTCGTATATTTTGCATATGTTACTAGTTTCTTCCATCTCCAATTCTTTCGGTGTGCGTGTATTAGTATCTTCGTCGTACGCATACGGAGTAGAGAAAAAACATGACAAGAGCTGCGCATATATTTTTGATGATTTCAAAGATTTTATATGCTTCTTAAAATTACATTACGACGTGTGAACTGCGTTTGTGAAAAAAATAAACATTTGCTTTCTTGCAAGCGAATGCAAACCACTTTGAAAACACACACTCATCATTACATGGAAACTGACAAATGGTTACTTGCTATTACACTTTTTCATTGCCAAGCAAACAGTGGGGAACGAATCAGTAGTTTTGCATGTGTACATTTGAGGCTGGGACACTTTGGGAAGATTCTGCTCATGTGTGATTGAAGAGGACAGAAATGAACCTGGGTTTTTCCTAGGATTTTGTTACTTTTGGTCTGTTACTTTTTGACGTGGGACTACGTCTTTGTTTCCTATACTTTGATGCATTCTGTAAAAAAGGAAATGAAACTGGCAAATGTTGCGTCAGATTTCAAACGATAATAACAGCATAACCACATGAAGGATAACAACCACCAATATGTTGTTGGATAGATAAAATGTTGGACAATTTTGTAACATGCTAGTTTTATATTATTTCATTGCTCAGCGCTGAAAATTGACAAAAAAAGTTTCAAGGACAAATGTATGCGAACAAGAACCAATTACATGCGAGCATTCCTAGCACAGACAACATGAATAGACACCAACCCTCCCCTGTGATATTCTCTTTATCAATATCAAAAGAAAAATTGAAAGGGTTTTCTTCCCGTCCCAATAGGTCAATTTATGTTTGTTTCCATAAACTTAGACTAATTTGATGTATTGAAGGTAAAGGTTTTCCGAAAAGTTTGAAACAACCCTTTTCTTTGAACAATTTTTAAATCTGCTGTTAGAACGTTATAAAAACTGATGTCTTGAAAGGAAACATGCTGGTTAAAGCAACAGTAACGTACAGTATATGTATGTATAGCAGAGAGCCGCCGGTCTCTCGTCGTCTATGATTGCAGCGGTACATTTCTATTCGTACATTTCAGCGGTACACTTTCAATCGTACTGCAGCAGTCAGTGCTGATAAAAATCATTTACCCCAGCAAAATTCTTCGAAAATTGCAGCCAATCATTTTCAATGTTCACTTCTTCGCAGGACTCTTTCAGATACACTAGATTGTCGTCCTGGTAACGTGCTGTTATACTCAGTTTAAATATTTCGCGCGCATCGTTCGAATCCAAACAACTGATCTTCACTGATCTTCGTCAAAGCTAAAACGAAAAACAAAGAGTAAGCGTTATCAAGACAAAACATCAAAACTGATCCAAGCAAGAGTGAATCCAAGAGAACAGTGGTTAAAATGTATCCCCATTTAACACAAGCGTTTGTTTGCTCTGTTTTTGTTCTTAAGTGTCGGTTTGTTTTTGCTTAGCATGAAGAAAAACTGTGTGATTGCAAGCCGGTAAGGGTTCTGGTTGCGGCTGTGTCATTTTATTCCCTTATTTTCAAAAATTGTAGATTGAGATTTCGCAAAACCGTGAGAAGCGGTGGTAGCTGGTGGCACGTCGTTTTTATTATGGTCGATACAATTGCTGTGAGAAAGAAAATCTGCAGAGCAATTTCACAAAAAACGGGCAACCAATTTAATCAACCATTTTTGATTTTTCTGAAACTTTGCATAGACGTTTCTATAGGCAAAAGATCCTATTTTGTGCTATTGGTTAAATTCTTTGAAATACGACTCATTTTTGAGAAGCTACTCAAAAATACTATTTTGGGAAGGTATTGATGATTACAAATATTTTAGGAGCCCAAACGGTTTGTTTGATCGGGGTGACGTCTTCGGAAAAGTTGTAGATAATAATTTTATCTTTCCGACAAAAATGTACACTCTAAAAAAAATTTAGTTTCAATTCAGTTTCAATATCCACTAAATATTGGTGACTGGATATTATTAAAAGAGTAAATTCCTGAATATACAAATTTATAGAAGAGTAAGAGTCGGTGAATGATTTGACTAATAATATACGTACATTTGCTGTCCTCGTAATACAGTGAATGTAATGGTTAGCAAAAGAAATAAACTTGGTGAGCAAAAGAACGAAAATGAATCTTTTCGAACTTTAACCCTCTAGTGCCCAGTGCCGCCTTTAGACGGTCTTCAATTGAACCTCTAAAAAGCTACAATAAGAACTTAAAAAATGTTTATAAAGCTTCATAGTGATTTTTTCGAAGTCCGTCTAAAAATTAATTTGGGCATTAGAGGGTTAACTTCGTTGTAGAAAAAATCCCTCTATAAATTACAGTGTTTAGTTCCACGTCACCATTTCATACAACCCTAGGGCTGTACACCTTGTAGTATTTTGTCTAATGCGCGGTCATTAGACACAAAAAGTTGCTCAAAAGTAACAAAATCTTGTCCGTTTGTTTCGGGTGTATATATTTAAAACCCAAATCATATATTAACCCGTAAAGACCCGGGCCGGAACATGATTTTTGAAAATGCTCGTTCTCCGCACTGGAACGCTCGATTCGGGAGAACTTGGAATTTTATTCAAGGGGAATAGATGCTCTAAGTTTTGGTAAAGGTGCCACCCCTCTGGACCCCTCCCCGTTTTTGTGAGACACAAATATGTCTGTGTTTTTTCTAATTTTTCAAACAGATTGAGCAAACACTGAAAATTTTCATGCATATCAGTTGCTCCATGTATCATATCATGTCAGGTAGATGAAATATGGTATGTAAGAGTGAATATTAAAGTTTCTAAATTATTTCTGTACAAAATCACAAAACTACGTATTTTCATAAAAAATCAAATAAGAAAATTGTTCTCAAAATTTTAAGTTATACATTTTTGAAGTGAGGTCTCCTGAATCAATACGCGATTAAATATTTATTTTAGCATGCAAACATTTTGAGAAAAACCAGTTTGAACCAGTTTTTCAGTCTCCCACGGTAGGTTTCAACTTAGCTCTTCAATTTTCAAGCTCTATATGTTTAGAGTAACGTCTTCCGAATCCAAAGATGGTGAAAGATTTTCTCTAGCATGCACATATTTGGAGAAAATCAAGTTTTCATAAGAACTCGTACTTTAGTGAATTCAAACTCGTTTTTCTCCAAATCTGTGCATGCTAGAAAAAATCTTTCAGCATCTTTTTCAGAAGACTCATTCAGAAGACATTACTCTAGAAATATAGAGCTTGAAAATTGAAGAGCCAAGTTGATACCTGCTGTGGGAGACTGAGAAAATCTGTTTTCCATGAAAATACGTATTTTAGTGAATTTAAACTCGTTTTTCTCAAAATATTTGCATGCTGAAATAAATATTTCATCACGTATTGATTCAGGAGACCTCGCTTCAGAAATGTATAGCTTAAAATTTGAAGAACGATTTTCTTATTTGATTTTTCATGAAAATATGTAGTTTTGTGATTTTGTACTGAAATAATTTAGAAACTTCAAAATTCACTCTTACATACTATATTTCATCTACCTGACATGATTTGATACATGGAGCAATCGAAACGTTTGAAAATTTCCAGTGTTTGCTCAATCTGTTTGAAAAATTAGAAAAAAACACAGACATATTTGCGTCTCACGAAAACGGGGAGGGGTCCAGAGGGGTGGCATCTTCACCAAAACTTAAGGCAACTATTCCCCTTGAATAAAATGCCAAGTTTTCCCAAATTGGCCGTTCCAGTGCTGAGAACGAGCATTTTCAAAATCAAGTTCCGTCCCGGGTCTTTACGGGTTAACGTAGAACTGCACTGTCAAGAAAAGTCTTTTAAAGAGAGTGGAATTTAAAATTTCAATTTAGAACTTCCAACGAAATTTATCCATTTTCAAATGCTAATAACTTGATTAGTTTTCAACTATGACCCTTCGTTCTCGCAACAATCGATTGGAAAATTTGCTACGCGTTCATTCAAGTGAGGCAAACTATAGCTTGAGAATGCTAAATTTTGTTCTATTAGGAAAAAAATGTACTGAAACGCAGTCCTATCGTTATTGAGATTACTTCTGCTCCAAATAGGTATGTGTATCTAACACCTGTTTTCTGACTTCAATTTATTCAATTTATGAAACGCCTAATATTTGCTGCTAAGATAAATTGCTCATTTTGAAAATTTTATATTTATATGTTTATCGTGTTGATGGATTATGGATTTCAGTAGCGGGGAATGGACTGCGTTGAAATAGGATCTACTTTGTCCAAATTGAACAATAATTTTTATAAATCGTTCACTATCTACTGAGCACTGATGTTATAAAAATATGCCCGAAAGGCTTTCATAAATGATGATCGTAGAAGAGTTAAAAAGCCGTTTACGAAGAAAAATGTCCTTTTTCAAGAGCAGAGATATTTATTTAAACTAGCAATTTTCTGCACTTACAAACACAGCAAAATTCCGGGCCGGTACCGAATGCGAATCAAGAATTACACGAATCGTTAATTCTTATTCGCACGAAATGACCGCAGCACTGTTGGGGCATTTTCTCTCTGCCACCGATTCGCAAGGGCTTCTACCGCGGTGATTGTACACCACCAGCGCGAGTACTTTTTTGCAGAATTGCGGCTAAATATGCAAATACGCAAAAAGAGGGTTTCCATACCAAATGACTTATCCTCCAGCTTCGAGTGGCTTCGGCTTTGAATGAAACTTTTTTGACAAACTGAGTATTTTTTTGTAGTTCATAAACCTTCTATTTTTTCAGAGACCAATTTTAAAGCATTTTTTCAACTTCTAAAATTTGAGGAATAATCGTGTTCTGATAGAGCTAATGGTTATCAACTTTTTAAATATGTTGTGTGAACAAAAAAACTTTTAAAATGTATCCATTTTTCTAGATATTTTTGATTTAAATTAAGAAAATTTGAGTTTTTACAAAACTACGCCTTAGCTCTTTAGTGAATTAGCTCCGTGAATGTGAACGTAACCCAAGTTGTTTGACTCGAACTCCAGGAATGTTAAGCATATGAAACATCTTTTGAACAGTGGATTCGCACAGATCGATATAATTTAGAGATTTTTTTTTGTGTGGACCCCACTGCGACCAGTAGTTGTTTGATCTTTTGTGGCATTGTCCGGACGTTTTTGCTGTTTGCACATTTCTGTTTTTTTTTACCATTTTGCAGTGCTACTTTTTGAGAAGTAACCTGCTCCGTGTTATAGTGCATTCTGTATTCTCTTTCAGACTTAGTAACCTACTTCACTCTATCACTCTAAAAGCTTATAACGTGCTATAGTCTATGATATTATCGAAGCTTTAGATCAGTGGTTATTAAGTCTGGAGGGAAGTTATAGTACTTTCTGTCTTCTCATTCAGATTTAGTAACCTACTTTCTTCCTTATCGATTCTATCATATCCTCCTGCAAGCTATCACTCTAAAAGCATATAACGTGCTATAGTCTATGATATTATCGAAGCTTTAGACGAGAAGTTATTAAATCTGGAGTGAAGATTTTGTGTGGAAGAGCCTGAGAATAAACCCATACTAAAAGTCCTTTTTGCGAACGAATGGTTTGATTCTACGTAGATTCGAACCTATCACCATTCGCTTGTCAAAGCGGACTCTGTAACCTTGCGGCTACGAAGCTCGACTTTAGAGATACTCGTAAATCTAGTTGATAAATGTGTATCTTGTTTTAGTGAAAAGTTTTTACGTGAAAAGAAAGCAAAATTTGAATATTATAGTTCCGTACAACTCAGTCTTGAACATTTTATCATTCAAATATAGGTTTTTGGAGATGTATGTCAAAATGCGTTTCTCTTTTTGGAAAACTACTCTTGAGTCTGCAAAAATACCCGTGGGAAATAGTAAGTTTACTCAACCGAAAACGTGTACAAAGCCTGATTCAAATCATGAATGTTCAAATGAAATGTTGCGAATTTTCAAACCATTCTGCTTCAAAACCATAAAAGTAAAATCGACCTAAGGTTTGTTTCTGCTAGGGGACGGTAATGTATTCAGCTCACAAACTTTTAACCCAGATTGTAAATGATTTATGTATTGAAAGTTGTTCGACACGTGTTACATGCAACTGCAGAAGAAAAAGGTGTTATGGGGATTCAAAGTCGTTTTCCAAGCGATTCAGCATTTTAGTTTTTTGAAAGAACAGAAATGAAACAGCTTGAGGGAAAAGCGAATATTTCGAGCGATTGATGTTTACTGTTTTAGTGAAAAAAGAAATGTTTCTTCCTCTCTTTTAAGTTTCGTTGCGAAAGCACACATACTGTGGCATTCGGTAGCTGTTTTTTTATTTGTTTTGAAATTTTTTCTGTTGATTAAATATATCGAACGGCATCAAACACTCAAAACAACTTTGCGTTCCACCAGTAGGTATATGTATATATCGCAAAAAAAAAACACAGAGTGGCAGACTTATTTATACTTTCCCACGTAAATCCGAAATGATTCATTTATCTACCACTCTTGCTTGAAAATGTGTCACAAAGTCACACCCAAACGCACCCATTTAAGCAGGTACGGATCCTGTGATGGTTGAACTATTTTTCACTACGAGCTAAAGACAAATAGAAAAAAAAAATAAAGATAATCATCTGTTCGCTTCGGTGAACCGTTTTTCCCGGCCCATCCTGGCTGTGAAAAGGCAAACCACTTTCAGCCAGCAAGTCGCCGCGGTCGCAGTAGGGTGCCAACTATTAATTATAACAATATGTCACATTGCACCGCCAGTTAGACCTGAGCTAGAACTGCGGCAATTGACGCCAACATCTGCTAGCGATTTGCATCAGATTGTTTGTCCCGTTCGTCTGGCCACCGCCATTCGAACCGCCCGGAACATTGAAACTTTTTCAGCTTTCTTCTGGTCAGTGGACCGGTGCGACGCTACTTTGACGGTCGGTAGCATTTTGGAGAGCTCTGTGTCTAGAATGGGTTGCTATTTTCAGCCCAGCCCAGTCCGGACCGGGCCAGGTCGTCATTTTCCCATTCGAAATGTCATTTCCATCACGCTTCAGCGGCAGTACACTATTTTAATGACTTCGAGTACGCCTACCGTGCTGGATTTGCACAGGAAACGTGGCTTGGAAAAGAAATTTAAACCTTCCAAATGGATAAAGTGTACTATTAAAAATTCCAATGAGAGACAGAATAGATGTATAAAAAAAAAAATTTCTGGTACTGACAACACATGCAGAGTCGGTGATTGGTTGTTTAAAAGGGATAAAATGTTTTCACGATTTTGAACGTACTATAAATTAAAATATTTTATTATTTAAATCAAAACAAGATTTGAAAATAATATTTATCACGTCAAAAACAATTGCACGACTCATACCACAAACACGGTATACATCATGGTTTCACTTTTATTTAATGTGCCGATAATAGTTGAATTTGTAGCGCAGATAAAAGTGCTCATTTTTCCTCTGTTTTTTTTTTTTGCCACACTACATTTGGATGCACAAAGACCTCCCCGCTTTTATTCTCAATTTAATTCAGCGAATTAACGTCCGCATATATATATATATATATATATATATATATATATATATATATATATATATATATATATATATATATATATATATATATATATATATATATATATATATATATATATATATATATATATATATATATTACTGTGATTTCGTGCATTCACCCACAACGGCACGCTGACCCTCCTCTGTATATGTATGTGGGTGTCTGTGGGTGTGCATTATCCTGTGCACCCAATATTCTAATTCCGATGATTGTCTGTAACAGTTCCTTCGCCGTTGTACTGTGCGTCAAAGCCAGCATCGTCCTTCGAGAATCGTATTCCGAAGCGTGAACTGTAAAAATCCCACCTAAACCACCAGATACTAGCAGCCGAGAAATATCAAAGACATCTATAGTGTGGAAACAGCTAGTGTCTCTTCTTATTCCGGTGCTCTATTTTTCACGACTGCAGTCTTGCGAAACCGAGATCTTTTCTACCAAGCGGGGACCGATGACCGAGAAACGGTTTGGTGAAATAGGTTTCCTAGGAGAAACAGTGCCCTGGTTCCTGTTTCCGGCACTTGTAGTTTTAGAAGCAGTTGGGAGTGATTCTCGAGAAATTAAGCGCTATAACGATATAACTAAGGACATTTAAACATTTTCAATTGACCTTTTTAAACAGAAATATGAATTAACATTAAACGAATTTTTGGTATTTCATTATCAGTGTGGTAGGATGCACTATTAGAAGTGTATTTTCGTTAGATAATACCCTACTTTTTATATTTTCACTCACTTCAGATTATGCTGTGTATTTGGTAGGACCAGATCGGCGTTATTTATAATGAGCTGTTAAACCCAAAGAAACCAACGAACGACATCAATTGATGCGCTTAGGCTGAATACTGAGCACTGCGCGAAAAACAGCCACAATACTAGCAGACTGCCAAATTCGTTTAAATTCTTCTTTTTTTATTTAACATTCAGATAACTTTAATTTAGCCTCGAAAGCGACTATCTGATTTGAAGTATTTTCGAAGAGTAAATTTTCTGTATATAACAATCATATTATGTTTATGAAAAGTTTAACATTCTGCTAATATTCAACGTGAGAAGTAAGAACAATAATCTTATTGTAACACTATAATTCTTTAAATTTAAAGTATTTTCCTTCGAAACCACACGCGTGAGATTAGCACAATATTTGATTAATTTAGAAACCTTGATTTCGAATATGTCGTACTTATGATACAATTTTCGTGAACGTACAGTGAAACTTCTTGTCTTTTTGACTGTCGGCAATAACATGGCTTTGTACTATGATTGGTCAAATTTTCTCGAAAAACTATCTAACCTACTTTGAGCTTTTTTTAAAATTATATAAAATTTCAGATTAGTGTTTAAAAAGTTTAAAATTTTTCTCCGACACTTTTCTGTAAATCAAAACAAAGTTCACGGTAGATGAAATTAAATCTTTAAAAAGTATAAATTTTTGGTTTTAGCGTTAATTGCAGAGTAGCAGAAATATTCTACGTACTAGAGATTGCTTTAAACAGCGAAATATCGAGGTCATTATTCTTCTCAGTTTTGCTAACTAATGCCATTTTTTTTTCAATCTGAATAATTAAAACCTACCCTTGCAATCATCGGCGAGATCTGGCTAAACAACAAACAGAGTGCTCCGAACCTGCAACCTGGTAGTACTCGAAGACACAATCACAAACATGTGCTCCTCACAAACGCAAATCATTCTCATAAGGTCGTCCATTCTCTAATAATTACGATTTTTCCAAACAGCTTCAAGCTTTAAAATTTGCAAACCAGTAGAAGGAACCCGCCTCTCTAATAACCGACTGCTAAAACTCTCCTTCCTATCTTCCTACATGATGGTAGCTGTGGTAACCAGTTCGTCCCGAAAAAAGGCAAATTCTGCCATTCTAATGGTGATTGTGTTACAAAAGGCAACCGCTAGTCATCTGTGCGAAACGCAAGAGCATGCATATTTAGTTGGCAAAGCTATCATAATGTACGGTTTTGCGTAGTCCCAGCTGGTCTCCTTCGACTGTCACTCGTAATAGTTGGTGGGAGGTTCTTTTGCTTCGCAATTTATTTACTGAATATGTTCCCATCCTAGCCACGTTCATAGATATGTGCATGCACGTTTTGTTTTCTCTGCCTCCGGACAAAATCATCCTCATAGAAAAGCTCCACTGAAAGTAATAGTTCTCCGCAGTCCATAACCTACGGAAGCTTCCGAGCTCTGTCGCTGCAAGTGTAATAATTGAATGACTAAATTGGATCACCTTGCGATGCTAGCCTAACTCGAGGACCAACGGAGGCGTCAGCCGCGCTGCCTTTTTTCTCTTCTTTAAGGCCGAACCGACGGGATATTGCAAATGCAAACAACTGAAGAGTATTTGTTTAGCGTTTGTTTGTTCGACTGCTGAGCCAACACTTAGTTTGTATGCTCATTGCTAGGTCCAGCTGGAGATTGCTCCCTGCAGTCTGTGGTGGAATTGGACACGTTAAAATTAGATTACGGCGGAGGGAGTTGGTCTCCTTGTTTCTGTTCTGTTTCTCCATTTGTCGTTTTCATGTCCAAGATCGGTTGTTATTTTACGATTTCACCGTTTGCTCATGTCGGGCGGGTTCTCTGCAACGAACAGAAACTGTCTAATCAAGCAAGAGTTGTGGCAGCTTCTGTGTGGTATTCCATCCTGTTGGCGGTGTCTTGTGGTTGTCCGATTTTACCGCCTTCACTCCGTTCTTTGCGTTTGATTAGAGATGAGTTATGAAAATCGTGCTTTGGTGGTTAGCAGCTGGTAGCAAATTGAACCGCTATGTGAGTGTGCATAAGGAAACAAGTCTTAGTGGTGAAGAAGGTAAGTGATATGGGCCTTGGGAACACCACGAACAAGTACTCTGTGGTGCGCTTGTTCACCTCTGCAACATGGCTAATTTGGAACAAATTTTTGGCGACTTTTTATAACTTCAACTGCTGGGTCTGTGTGGGACTTGGACAGAGTTTGTTTTATGAAAGTCTCTAACTCACACAGGTGCAATGAATCAAAGCGATACATTGAAATGTATGAAGGGAAAATATTATTAATATATTTCCGTAAAGCAGCATGTTATTATAGTAGTAAGCAAGGAGTGCTACAATATATCGACTTTGTTTTGTTTTCTAGGGTTTCCTTTTGTAAAACTCGTGGAATTTTGGAGTATTCTTATATATCATATTAGTACATCTTTTTGAGATATTGAGAATATAAAATATCCGAACAATGAAGGGATATGTTCATTGCCAGCTTCAACCATCGATTGTAGTTATCAGCTCATCCAACTCATTTAATTTTAATAGTTTATGTTATGTATCAGCATTAGGGTGTCCCAGAATTGTATCGAGTCTGGAATCCTGGGGGCTCACCCTCCAGATGATAGGAAATAGTGTTACTAACAAACTTTTCTTCGGCCTAGAGTTGCCTAGAGTTGCCTAGAAAATGATGTTTTCAACTGGCGCGATGAAAAAAAGTTGGTTTTAAAAAAAATTGTCTGGTTATTTAATTATCTGTTGAGTCTAATCCCTGTTGATTTTCTGCAGGTTCTTCGGGCTCGATATATAAACGCAAAATTTTTCCTTTTTACTTTAAAAGCAATAACGCAAATGCTCCCTTAGTTGACAAATCTGTTACTTAAACAGCAATAAAGTTCTTCTCCAGTCAAGTAACAACACATACTGTCATATACTTCTTTTGGAATAATGCTATCTAATAATGGTCACTACAATCACACGCAAAATTTTCACTTGTCGAAAAATGCTCCCTTCCCATCTCCAGTCAAGAAACAACACATATTATCGCATATGTTGCACATGTTACTAGTATCTTCTATCTCCAATTCATTCGATGTGCGTGTATTAGTTTGTTCGTTGTACGCATACGGACTAGAGAAAAAATATGACAAGAATGGCAGTTCATTTTTCCTCGTTATACAGTACGCAAAGACTTCATATGCGGCTCAAAATCACACCACGATCTGTGAACTGCCTTAGAGAAAAACACTCTTACAAGCGAATGCAACAATGTTGAAGACACTTTCTCATCGCTCCTCGGAACTCATTTGGGCCTGTTTGAAAATACAAATTCTGTTTGAAAATACAAATTTCAAATAACACTCGCATCACCGGCAACTCTGGTCACACGATATTACATATTTCCATTTCAAATAAACATCAAGGAACGAAACACTGTTTCTAATTAGACATTTGAGGCTGACAGGTGATATTCTGCTTATGTGCGGATAAAGGGGACAGAAATGATCGTTGCATTAATACAAATGCAGCGAGTGAATTCTCGGTAACACATGAATTGCGGTTCTTGATTGTATGTTCTTCTGCAGAAACACATACAAGCCTGTGGCTGTCACATATTTTGTTACTTTTTGGTTATTACTTT